>NC_058130.1:462998577-463033415 GCF_016433145.1 Gracilinanus agilis | reverse complement strand
TTCTGTTTTCTGGAAGACCAATTATTCTCAAATTGTCTCTTCTAGACCGGTTTTCTTGGTCTGTCACTCTCTCTCATTGAGATATTTCATATTTCCTTCTATTTTTTCAGTCTTTTGACTTTGT
Source organism: Gracilinanus agilis (assembly GCF_016433145.1). NCBI lineage: Eukaryota > Metazoa > Chordata > Mammalia > Didelphimorphia > Didelphidae > Gracilinanus > Gracilinanus agilis. The sequence continues at coordinate 463,033,291 of NC_058130.1, read as the reverse complement.
TTTATTTGTTCTTGTTGTCTTGAGAGATCATTAGCTTCTAATTGCTCAATTCTAGCCTTTAGGGACTGGTTTTCGGCTCTAAACTTTTCGTTTTCAGCTCTAAACTTTTTGTTTTCAGCTATCATCTTTTGGTTTTCTTTTTCAATCTGGTTCACTTTGCTTATCAATTCATTTGATTTCTGAGCCTCCCTTTCCAATTGCAAGATTCTACCTTTTAAACTGTTATTTTCTTGCCAGATCTTTTCCATCTTCCTTAGAATCTCAGTTTTGAACTCTTCCATAGCTTGTGACCCATTTTCCTTATTTGAGGAGGGTCCAGATGCTTGTTTGTTCTCCTCCTCTGTTTGCTTGGTTGTCTGGATTTTCTCTTTGTAAAAGTTGTCGAGTGTTAAAGAGTTCTTTTTCTTGTTGTTTATCTTTCTCTTCTGAACTTCCTGAGTCTGGGTAGCCATCATTAGCCCAGCAGCTTCTCAGCTTTATCCTCAGGCTAGGGGTCTGTCCCAGGTCTTTTGACTCCTGAGGTTGAGTTCTGGTTTTTTCCAAGGTCAAGCCCCCTGGTGGACCCCCTTGCTTGAACCTCTGCCAGAGGTTCCTTTACAAGTCTCAGGGAGCTGCTTCCACAGTTGTATACCCGTCTACGCTGGTTCACCACTCAGGGTTTCAGAGCTTTAGCTTGTGGCTGTGTCTGCCTCCACCCACGCCTCCTCGGCTCCTGCACTCTGCTCCTGCACTCAGATTTTGAGTGCGTTCTTTGGCTTATTGGGGTCCCAAATCTTGCTGCTCTCAGGAACAGGCCCCGGAGCTGCCAATGACTCGATGGGTGCCCCAAACTTGCTCTATTTCTTTTTAACTGGCTTCGGCGCTATAGGTGGTATGTGTGGAGGGGGTGGGGGTGGGGTGGTTGCTCAGCCCGTGATTTAGTGAGAGCTGTTTCACCCCTTTATAGCATGGAAATGTCCTGATTCCACATACGTTCCACGCTACACCCTGTTGTGGGGTTCCTCCGTTCGTCTGGACTTGTTTTTATGTCCCCTTGAGGAGTTTTGTGTGTTTTGGTCAGGAGAGGTTAAGAGCTGCTTCTTACTCTGCCGCCATCTTAACCCGGATCCACCGGAATAAGCAATAATAACAATTTTTAAAAGCTACCAATATCATCTTTTGTTATAGGAATAAAAATCATTTGAACTTATTGGCTCCCAAATATTTTTTTCCTTTCTTAATTACCTTTTGTTGATTCTCTTGAGTTCTGTGTTTGGGTATCAAATTTTCTGTTTAAGTTGGGTCTTTTCTTTAGGAATGCTTCTGATCCTGCAGTGTGGATGCAGCCAGGACCTATATTATCCTAACTGTGGCTCCATGATATCTGAATAGTTTCTTTTTAGCAGTTTGTAGTATCTTTCCCTTGATCTGGTAGAGTTTGAACTTGGCTATAACATTCCTGGGCCTTGTGATTTAATGTAGGAGGTGATGTGTGGATTCTTTCAGTCTCTTATTTTACCCTCTTGTTCAAGAATATCAAGGGAGTTTTCTTGGATAATTTCCTGTAGAATGATGTCCAGGCTTTTACTTTGATAATGATTTTCCAGTAGTCCAAAAATTCTTAAATTGTTTCTCCTGTATCTATTTTCCAGGTCTGTTGTTTAACCAATGAGGTGTTTCATATTTTCCTCAATTTTTTCATTCTTTTTATTTTGTTTTATTGACTTTTGCTGCCTTGTGATTTCATTTGCTTCTAGTTGTTGGATTTGAATGTTTAAAGGCTAAATTTCATCCCTGGGTTTTTGGTCATTCTTCTCCTTCTGGTCTGTTTTTTTTTTTTGTAGGTCTTCTTTCACTTTCTTTACCTCATTTTCAAGCTCATCAATTCCGACTTTCAAGACACTATTTTCTTGTTTTAGTTAATTTACCTCTCTTTCCAGATGACCTATTTTGCTTTTTAAGTTATTTTCCCAATTCTCTTCAGCCTCTATTATTTGTTTTTTGAAATGTGTTTTGAGTTCTTCCAAAACCTGTGTCCAATTCACTGGATTTCCTGAGTTTTAGCTTGTTATTCCTTGGTGTTCCTCTGTTCCATTTGTTCTTTGTTCATTACCTGGATAGGAACTTTTAATTGTAATTTCTCTTTTTTCCCTGTTGTTCATTCATATTTTTGCCTATTTTTCCCGCTTCCCCCCAATGGGTGTATTCTTGCTCCTCTGTTTATTTGCTATATCTGTGGATTTTGGCTTTTCTGTCTTGAAGGGGCTTCTTCTCTACTTACCTAACTGGATTAGGCTGATGGAGCTGACCTGTTGTATTGATGAGCCCTGAGGCCAGATCTTGCCCAGCTCCCAGCAGAAGCTGAAACTAAAGGTAAAGATGTGAAGGCTGAAGGTAGTTACTTTCCTCCTCCTCTCTCTTCCTTTCTGCCTTCCACTTCCCTGCCAGCTGCCCAGTCAGAGCCCTGAACGTCCTATGTTGGTACTGTGAAGGGTTAAATTTTGGAGAAAGAAGTTTGAAAAAAAGTCAGGAAAGCAGCTTCTTAAACACAAAGCACTTAGTTTACTATTAGGAAAATATGGATAGGAAATAGAAAGAGAAAGAGAAATCTTACAACACCTTGTAACTATATTCAAGATGACAATTCTAACTGAATTTCTATAAAAAACCCTAAATCTATCTGCCTCAGAGGGCAGTATTTTCTGCTAGGCCAAAGCCCTCACCTACTCTCCTACTTTCTCTACCTAATAATATAACCACTCTCTATCTACCTTATCTACCCAAGTTATTAATAATTAACAAGGTCTTAATTTTGTTTCTGTCTCCAACCAGAGAGAGTGCTATCAGCACACACTCTCCCCAGAAGATCCAGAGAAAAAAAGCCCTTTTGCAACTCTCTGCAAGTGACTAACTCACCTTGGCCACACCCTTCTAACTGTCACTAACTGACAAGTGGCACACAGGAGGTCTCCTACTGAAAAATAGTGTTGCTCTTTTTGCTCTTATATATAAAAAAGAAATTAAAAAAAACTCTCTTAATAGTACCAAGGTACTCTGTTGCAGTTTCAGTCTTCTCCCTGGGATTCCAGTCAGCTGGATTCTCACTGTGGGTCTCAGTGCAGTAGCTAGGGGAGGGGTGTTAGAGATTGATCTTTTTTGCCTTCTGGAGGCTTCTTATCTACACTATTAATAGACTGGATTAAGCCAGTTGAGCTGATCTACAAAGCTAGATGTGCCTTGAGGCCAAAACCTTGAGAAGCAGAGGCCCAAAATGGAGGAGTGGTGACTGAAGGCTGTGACCAGGCTGTCCTCCTCTCTATCCCTCTCCCCCAGATGCCTCCCTGCCAGCTATGGTCAGAGCCCTGAGCCTTGAGTAGCTGTGGTAGCAAGGCACTCCCTCCAGGCTGAAGCCCTCGCCCCCAAATCCTAGCAACTACCTCAGTTGCAGCATAGTAGGTGAGGGAGTGGTCCTGGGACCTTCCTTTCTTTTCCTTCAACCCAAGAATTCAATCTTGTCTGCATACCTTTTAAGTCGAATTGAGCAGGAGGGTCCCCCAGCTCTGTCCTGTTATTGTATTTGGTTTTCTGTCCCCCTCAAAGCACTTTGTTTTTGATTGATGTGGAAGAGTTTTCAGAGAGGACTAGATTTTTGCTGCTTCTATGCTACACTCTTGGTTCTGCCTCTCATCTGCCATTTCTCCAAGAGGAAGTCTTCACCTTCCCTAGAGCAGACACCCCTTAAATCATACATGGGTTTGAATCCTGTAAGTCACTATCAGATAGGACCCAATTCCTTCAACCTAGTTTAGCCAGCCTGCCAAGGTGGTTTTCCCGGGCTGTGACCACTGAGTGTGCTACAGTTTCTTAAAGCCACAGGTGAGAGCTGGGTTGCTGGTGGACACCAAAGGACAAAAGTGACTTTGAAAAGGCCTCATCAAGGCCTCACACAAAAGATACTAGTCTTCCCTGAATATCCTTCCCAAATCTACTCCTCTTCTCAACTTCATAACACTCAACACAATGCCTGGAACAGAAGAGTTTAATAAATGTTGGTTGACTTTCCCAGTCTCCTATTCCTCCTCCCAATCTGTTAATACTTACCCATCCCAGAATATCTTATATCTATTTTGTATTTATCTTGTATATACCTATATATAAGCATGTTCTTTTTTCATTATAATGTTAGCTTTCTGAGGGAAGAAAATATTTCATTTTTTCTGTTTCTCCAGAAATTATTAACATGTCTGATACTTATTATAGTAAGATCTTTATAATTTTATGGATTAATTTTTACATTTAAATATTTAAGCTTTGCATATATCAACCTCATCAAGTCTACTCTGATAGATTTTGGATATATTGGTACTTAATGTGATTTTAGAGTTTTTATAACTCATTGAAAGAATGTCTACTTGGAATCATTTGACATATTTCAAGTTAAAATGATTAAGTTAAATTTTAACAAAACCACAGAACCTAATGTAATAATATTTTGTTATAATATTACAATAACATGATCAGACTTTCTGCTTAATATCAGAATACATTTAAGTTAAATAAACTTCCAGTGTAGTTACAGTTTCATTTTTTTAGGACCTTCAAGACTTTCCTTTACTCTTACCATCCTAATCAATTCTATTTTTCATGTCTGGTACTTTAAAAGATTTTTAATTCTATTTTTTTCATATTTTATGTATATAAAGACAAAACCCAGTGGGTATTCAGTTGAATATATTTAGATTCAAGCAGACTGTCTGTTAATTCTTATTCACATTGACTCTTTTTCCATTGTGGCTTACTGTGGTCAGTAATAACACTGAGTAGGTCCAAATTAATTGAAGTACTTTATTGTCCCCATTATAGTTAACTAACTTTTAGGGAACAAGCTTGTAGGATATGACATTTCAAAAATGTTTCTCCTCCTCCAGAAACCAAAGCCAATATATTAGCCAATCAATCCGTCTCTACTCCTATTCTCAACTTGACTTTGTTTTGCACTGATCACTTCCCAAATATTTGAAAATTTATTCTAGATTAATTACATCTACCCTATTTATATTGTTATTGACATATAATGGCAGAGTCTGCATATATATATATACCTCATCGAAACTATAGGTTGCCATTTTTATTGCTTTCCTGGAATTGTCTTAAGGTACTTGCCAAGTGCCAAATACTACATTATTTTTTTTGAAGTCTTAAAAGTTTGGTCTTCCTGTGAACTTTTGAAGGATGGCTTCAAATATATGATGATGTCCAGAGTTCAGTTTAACTCTCTACTCAAAGATATTTTTTTCTTGTTAGCACTTGAATTTCTTGTGATAAAATGGTTGCAAAAAATTAAGACAATATTAGAAGGTTCTTAAAACAATTCACAGCTAGAAACATTAAAATCAATAGTTTTAGCAAGCCTGAGCTGGAGGCAATTCTCCCCACAATAGTCAATTTCTTTTCTATTCTGGAATATGAATAACTTGGCTACTCTAAAATTAAAAGTTTATCATTGCTTACATAGAGTACCATTCCTCTATTTCTAAGGGTTCAGAAATGCTGAGCTATATCAAATTGGAATGTACTATTTTCTCATATGCAAACGTTTTTTGTTAAAAAGCCATTGAAAACAGCTTTAGAATTTGAGACACTTCTGAGTGTCCCTGGGCAAGTCACTTAACCCTAGCCCTTACTTCTCTTCTGCTTTGGAACCAATACACAGTAAGGTTTTTGTTGTTGTCGTTTTTGGTTTGCTTTCTGAAGATTGTAAAGTAATATGAAACCGGTATCATAGTGTTATGAGGAAGAGTATAGATATTTAGTGAAATTAGCTCCCAGGCTGTCAGGCTGTCAGATAAGACCTGAAGGTTCCAAGGATGGAATTATGGAAGAAAAAAAGTGATTTCCTGAGAGATTCTATTATGGCTGAGAGAGCAGTTGGATTCTGAAAACTGTCTCCAGTGAAGAACCCAGGAAAGAGTGGATTTGCCTCCCAGAAGAACCATCTGCCTGTGGGGAAATTCACGTTGAGCTGGAAGATCAGACTTGGATTGGTGGACATCCCAAGCTGATTAAAGCTCCTTGGTTTTACCCTTTGGGATTAATTTGGCTGGAATCTGTGCTCTTGAAATATACATGGACTGAAATATTTTGAGCTACTGATCAAAACCATCAGACCATCTACATGAGATCCCACTAGTCCCTTGTGTCCTGGCGGCCTGCATAGTGTAGTGTAGGGATTTCCCAGATCTTTAACCTTTAACAATGAATTGATCCCATAGTGTTTTAGAGTAGTGTGACACCTCCCACTTCTTTTAATCTTAAATTAACTATTAAAAAAGTGTTTCTTATTCCTATTGGTTTTCCCTGTAAAAGTAAGGTATCCCTGGATGTTTTAATCTAAGTGGCAGTTGGATCCCAACTGTCTTTCACTCTCATTATCACAGCCCTTTTGTATTTGTTTAAGATTGTCATACATCTGGAACCTTCATTCTTCCTTCATCCCTTTCTCCCCAGAAGAACCCCTGTGTGTGTGTGTTTGTGTTTATTTACCTACCTCAATAGTAATTTGGTAGAACTGTGAGCTTGAAAAAAGAAGTGCCTTTTGCTGCATTCATAGAAGAGTTTTATTTGTATATTTTTTCCTTCTACAAAACTATTAGCTATACCTTACAATATATTTTATTATATTCAATCATTTAAGCCTAAATTGATATAGATATACATATAAGAATATTTATAATCTGTCTTACATGTTTACAATACCAGAGATATAAATACCAGAGATCATTTTTTATTTCTCTGATTACCCTAAAGGTTCAGTTTATAACACAATAGTTGTAAAAATTAACGAGGCATTTTTCTTCACCTCAGGAATGAATTTTATTCTTGTTAAAATAACATGTGAAATAAGTGAAGGGTTAGAGAATCTAGAGAATCTTTCTCTGTAGTCTAAAACTTAAAAACAATGCTTAATAGCATTATACATTTCAGAATAAGAATTGTAAGCAATACTCTGAAAGATTCAGGAAAATTGAATTTTAACTGCATAGCAGTCTCTGAATAAAAATGATAAAGAACTATAGGGGCACACAAATTTTACCTGAAAAAAAAAACAAAGAAAATCAGTACAATTAAACTATCTTCCCTAGATTACTGTCTATCTTCATATCTCTGCTGAATCATGCATGTCATTTTCCCCTTTGACTAAAAAGCTTTTTAAGATATTAGAGAAAAGCAAGATTTCCATAATCAATTCAGACTATTATCTCAGAAAGAGAATGACAGTTATTTTAACTTAGAGGATCACTGTTATTCACTTGCTCTTAATGCAGAGAAATTCACTTAGGTTTCTTTTGAATTAGCTGAGAAATAATTTTCAGTAAAAGAATGTTTACACTGTTTTATTATCCAAGTTTTAATTCATAACTATTGTCTTCTCTCACTAATTATATACCTTGAATTTTTCAAAGTGGTTACAACTCACAAAGACTTAGTAGGTCGAATGCAAAAGTCCAATGCAAAATAGTAATATTTATGTCCAAAATAAGAATTCATGAACATATAACACTTTATGGTTAGCAAAATGTTTTTTTCATTGGGAGAGTTCTGTGAGCTAGTTATTCATGGCAGAATAGTTTTACTTGCTTTGGATGAGCTATTTTAAATTTGATTTAAATGAAGATAGTTCAAAACATTGAATTCCATAGATGTAAAATAGCAACATGTATTTGTGGGAAATTAATAGTTGAAAACTAGTTTTCTTTTTTCTTATTCATTTGTTACAGGATTATTCCTCAATTATACACGTATAATACACACATGTAAATATTTTCATAGCCATGTGTATATGTATGTATATATAATCAAAGCATTTTTTCCAATAATTAAATTTAATTCTTTTTTTTTTAGAAACCCTTACCTTCAGTCTTGGAGTCAACACTGTGTATTGGCTCCAAGGCAGAAGAGTGGCAAGGGCTAGGCAATGGGGGTTAAATGACTTGCCCAGGGTCACACAGCTGGGAAGTGTTTGAGGTCAGATTTGAAGCTAAGACCTCCCATCTCTAGGCCTGGCTCTCAATCCACTGATCTACCCAGGTGCCCCAAACTTAATTCTTTTCAGTGATGAATATTGTGAGTTCACCAAGTATGGAGTTTGTCATTCATTCCATGTATATTACTTATATATACATTACTATACATTACTCCTTACATGAGAATCTCAACTAGGAAATCTTTCTTTCAGCACAAAAATAATTGTGAATGGGAAGAAAGGACAAAACCACTTAAGGAGGTGCTATAATCCAACCTACTAATTAGGATCCATAGTCACGACTGGAGGTAAAGGCATTGGTGATATAGTGTCCAGTCTAATGGATTGAGGTTGTAGAGGCACAGAGGGAATAAAAAAACATGACAATAGATTTGTTGGGGGATATGACAGCATGTCTTCTATTAAACCGAATCTGTGCTCCTGTGGGAGTTAATAAGGAAGAAAGACAGAGAGAAGTGAAACAAAGGCCCTGAGGGTTGGTGACTTGGGACAGTATTATACTACATGGTCATTTAGAGATGAGAATATAGTCCCTGGGTCACTGTGAAAAGGAACCACTGTCCTTCATATTAGTACCAGGAAAATCCCACTTATGCCATTTTAATTCCACCTCTATCACCATCCTTTATATATATAGGCTAGGTTAATTTCCTAAACAGCAAGGAAACTGCTCCCAATACTTGATTAGTAAAGTGCAATGATGGAGACCCTTTTAGAGATTGAATGCCATGCCTTGCCCCCCTCCAAGAAACCCAGTACTGAGTTCCATGCCCTCCCCCTTACTCCAGACAATAGGGTGAGGAAGTAGTCCTCCCACTGGGCTGCTGGGCAAGGAGGCAGGTGATGTCCTCACGTGCACATGGAGAAGGGAAGGGGAGCAGTGTGGCCCACCTCCCTCCAGCTTTCTAGTCACAAACTCTGACAAACCCTGTGCTGCAGGGATGGTGAGCAGGTGTGCCCTAGAGAGGTCTCTACATGCTGTCTATGGCACACATGCCATAGACTCACATCACAGGTCTAGTACATAAGCCATGAACTCAATTTTCTGGTTGCCCAAGTTCCTGGAAGGTAGACTGGCAAATTTCTCTGATGTTATGCCAAATAGATTAGGCTAGTTTTTGGTTTATTTGTTTTCCTTCTAAAAGTCAAAGAAGCTGGTTCTTACACTTGGTTCATCCATGGGCGTAGGACTTTAGTTGTCAATCTGACTTTCTAGTGACCTAATTAGATATATTTTTTGATAATACATTGACTTAAGGATTCAGAACACCTCCCACGGGTATTGAGCTAGCAACAGAGTAGTAGCTAGGAGTAGTAGTTAGATTTGTAGTAATTTAAGAGAAGCAAAAAAGCTAGGCTTTTGCCCCAGAAAGGTCTCTGATGTAAGTAGTGCACATATTGAAAGAAATATTTGTTACCTGATCCTTCCTTGCTGCTGAAGATCAGATACTGGTCAGAATGTCCCACAGTGCACAGAGACAATTTTCATGGCAGGCTACATCAAAGATCAAAGACAAATGAGAAAGTGTCTTAGCAAATAAGTATGAAGTGTGAACCATGTGGGGAGAGAAATTGCTTGTCCCAGAAGCATGCAAGACATAAAAGGAAGCCATTTACCAAATAGACATTAGAAGTGAGGGTTAGAAAACATCTGTGGAAATGGATGAAGGAATGTCTCCTAAAAGCTGCCTACCCAAGGTGACCTTTGGGACCATCATCTACATAGAACTGTAAGTTAGGTAAAGAAAACGGGAGAAATAATTTGATGAACATCCAGGTACATGACATGGTTCCACAGGGCTGACTATAAAAGACAAAAATAATTTACCCAGAGACTGAGATTTGATTATTTAAACCTAAGCAGTAGCATATCATTGAATCTACAGTCTAATAAACCTAAGGATCAGAAAGTATTTGACTTAATCATAAGCAGCAGAAAGTATCTTTCATGATTGATTCAGAAGCATACCTTCAGATGAGAAGAATAGCTACTGAAATAAAGCTTGGTATAATTGACAACACCAGAGGGAGAACTTTACTGAATGACAGTGGAAGAGGCAAGGAGCTACTCAGAAGTTCCAGCAGCAATTCCAGACAGCTCTTCCATTATCCTTTCTCAGGTATGGGGTAATTGCTGCCCAGAGATGATGTGCTAGTATGAATCCTTTTTCTCCCCCACCCTCTTCTGTTCCATAATACAGAACCCAGTCTCTCTCTCACTAGCATGGAAGTTAACAGGTGAGTTTGGGGTGAAGATTATTTTTCTTTATTTTATGAAAAGTTAATTATTTTTCTGCTTGAGTTTTTTTGAAAATTTGATAGTGATATTCAATTATCTTAATTGATTATTTAGTTAAGTTAGTATTAACTAATTTTTTTTTTTATCCTGGGACTCCATTCTAGGAGCATAGGGCCACAACCAGTAGGCAATGGGTCACGCAGTCGCTCAGGGTTACCCAGCTGGGAAGTGTCTGAGCCCAGATTTGAACCTAGGACCTTTCGTCTCTAGGCCTGGCTCTCAATCCACTGAGCTAGCCCAGCTGCTCCTACTTTAGGTTGCAGTTTCTTTAGCAGATGTAGTTTTTACAGGGTGGGGTTGCTAGCCCCACGCCCAACCCTCCTCCTTTTTCATCCGGGCTAGGGACCGTCCTTGGCCCAGGAGTGGTAAGGGTGGGCAATAGGGGTCAAGTGACTTGCCCAAGGTCACACAGCTGGAAGTGTCTGAGGCTGGACTTGAACCTAGGACCTCCAGTCTCTAGGCCTGGCTCTCAATCCACTGAGCCACCCAGCTGCCCCATTAACTAATTAGTAATTGCTATATTTAGACCTAAATATAGTGATTGTCATATAATAAAAATGGTTAAAAATTAATTAGTAAATTAATTAATAACTTAATATTGGTGCCTGACAGAGTAAGTTATAATTGCTCATTCCCTTTTCTTTCCCATTAAATGCATTGTTATTTGATTTCTGACATTTTGTCTAGTTCCTGATTAGAATCAAAATAGATGATGCCTCAAGTTACACAAGACACTAAAACTCACTTTTTTCTAGTATTCTTCTAGGTTAATAATATGGTTACCAATCATGGGATATCATCTCAAAGAATTGAAAATCAAAATGAAGAGTGTCCATTGAAAAGTATAGTATGTCTAAACACTCAAAAAGTGTTTGTTGACTGTCTAAGAAAAAAGCATATTATAAGCAATAATATATATATATATATATATCAGAGTGGACATTATCTAGGATATGGTTAAGTAGAAAAGGAAGTGGGCCAATCCCAAAGCAAATTATATATATATATATATATATATATATGTATAATACATATATATATAATAGATATATATAAGATTGTTACTTGCATAACTATAAAATATTTTTTAAAAAGGAAGTATTAAATACCTTGAGGAAGACTTTAATGATGATATGTAAAAATAAAGATGAGAATTACCCAGGATGTACCTTTCTTTCTTCCTTTCCTACTATTTTCCCCAATCAAATGTAAAAGCCCTTTTTACATTTGTTTTTTGAAGTTGTGATTCCTAAATTTTTTCTCTCCATCCTTTTTCTCCACTATCCCTGAAATATAAAGCAATTAGAAAGAGTTTATACATGTATAATCNATGTATAATACATATATATAATAGATATATATAAGATTGTTACTTGCATAACTATAAAATATTTTTTAAAAAGGAAGTATTAAATACCTTGAGGAAGACTTTAATGATGATATGTAAAAATAAAGATGAGAATTACCCAGGATGTACCTTTCTTTCTTCCTTTCCTACTATTTTCCCCAATCAAATGTAAAAGCCCTTTTTACATTTGTTTTTTGAAGTTGTGATTCCTAAATTTTTTCTCTCCATCCTTTTTCTCCACTATCCCTGAAATATAAAGCAATTAGAAAGAGTTTATACATGTATAATCACTCAAAAAGAAATTACATGTCAGTTTGTAAAAATAAAAATACAAAAACCTTAGAAAAAAAGTTTAAAAACGTATACTTAAAGATGGATTCAGACTCGATTATTTCTTTCTCTGGAGTTCCATAACAGTTTTTCATCAGGAGTATAGCAGAACATTTTTAGAACATGTTATTGCTGAGAATAGTTAAGTCATTCACAGTTAATCATAATACAATATTGCTATTATTGTTTAACACATTCTCCTGGTTCTTATTTCACTTTCAATTCTCGAGGTCTATTTATCATCTCCAGATAATCTTATAAAGAGAGTTTAGTTGATAAGGAAGTAAGGGGACACTGGCGATCTTTCTGTTAGCTCATAGCTGCTTCTCTGTCTCTCTTGCAGCATGGAGTTTATTATATATACTTTAAGACTCATTTCACACAAAAGAACCGCCCCCCCCCGAAACTTCACATTTGCTCAGAAACACAAATTATGTCATATCAAAGCACAATAAAGTTATAGTTTTACAAAGATTTTTCTTATGAAGATAATGCCAGATGAGAAAAAGTCTCAAGGTTAAAAATGAGCCTCACTTCATCTAAAAGTTATTTTGCCTGAGCTTGCCACTCCATGACCTTGGGATGCCTGGAGCAGTTAGAATAATGTACCCACAGCTGCAGCTTTACTCTGCTGAGTGAAAAAAGGCTATTAACTCATTAAGTGCTGGTGTACTAAGAACTTAAAGTTTTCCTAGAGGCTACAATGTTTTTCAACAAGAAAAGGTGTGGATCATAAAAGAGGAGTCTTAATGGCTCCCAACATTCAATCATATAAGTTTTAAAAGGTTTTTTTTATTCTTATGACAATTATTTCTTATTATTTCTTATGACACAACAATATTCCATCATAATCATATACCACAACTTGTGAAGGCATTTTCAAATTGATGGATATCCCTGAAATTTCCAATTATTTGACCCCACAAAAAAGTTTACTATAATTTTTTTGTACAAGTAGATCCTTTTCCTTTTTTGTTATACCTTTGGGATATAGTCCTAACAGTGATATTGCTGAGACAAAGGACATTCATGATTTTATAGCACTTTTCGGATAGTTAAAAATTGTTCTTTAGAATGCTTAAAGTAGTTTACTACTCCACCAATAGCACATTAGTATTTCAAGGTTCCCATATTGCCTTCAAAATTTTCATTTTTCTCTTCTGTCATGTGAATCAATTTGATAAGTGTGAGGTGGTATGGTATATCAGTATTGTTTTCATTTAAACTTCTCTAATAATGATTTTTAGCATTTTTCATGTCTAGAGATAGCTTTGATTACTTCACTTGAAAATTGTCTATTCATATCCTTTGAGCACTTATCAGTTATAGAATTACTTGTACACTTTTAAATTTGATTCAGCTCTCTCTATATTTTAGGAATGCAGTCTTTATCAGAAAAAAAAAAACTTCCTATGCACTGTTTCAGTTATGTTTACTAACTTTATATTTCTTTCCACCAAATTTTGTTTCTGTTTATCCTACTGTATCTCTCCTTTTACCCTGTCCATCATGAAAAGTGTTTTGTTTTTGACTATTGCCTTACCTGGCATCACCTTCACTTATCTTCTGCCTTGTTATTTTCCTGTAGGGAAATATAGATTTTTATACCTGACAAAGTGTGAATGTTATTCCCTTTTTCAGCCAACTCTGATCAGAGTAACATTCAAGAATTGGCTGCCAGTCTTTTTCCCTCCACTGAAAAAATATTTCTTACCTTTTTTATGTGAGATAATTTAGCTCACTCTACCTCTTTCATTCCCCTTCTTCCAGTGCATGCCTTTCTGACACTTTAATTTAATTTTCATATGCCATTCTATCTCAACTCGCACCAATGCTGTGCTCTCCATCTATGTATGTAAATATATGTCTTAACAATTACAAAGTTCTTAGGAATTCCAAGTATTATATTTCCATGTAGGAATGTAAATAGTTTAACTTTATTGAATCTCTTATAATTTATCTTGCTTGTTTACTATGCTTCTCTTGAGTCTTGTATTTAAAAGTAACATCTATTCAATTCTGTTCTTTTCTTTAGGAATGCATAAAGATTCTCTAATTCATTGAATATTTATTGTTTTCCCCATTAAGGATTAGACTTAGTCTTGCTGCTTAGGTGATTGTAGGCTGTAATCCTAACTACTTTACCCTGAATCATTATATTACAAAGCGCTCAAATTCATTCATTTAGAAGCTGCTAAATCTTGCTTTATCTTGAGTGAGGGTACTTTTATTTTGAATTATTTTTTAATTTTAATTTTTAAAATATAATATTTATTTTTATCTACTGAAAATACTTTCAACTTGACCTGGAAGATCTAGAATGTGTCTGCAATATTGTTCAGAGTGTTCATTTTGTGATTTCTTTCATGACTTGATCAGTTTATTCTTTCAATTTTATTTTTCTTTCTGGTTCTAAAATATTGGCAGTTTTGTTAATTGCTTAAAAATGACGTCTATTTTTTTTGTCACAGATTTCAAGTAGTAAAAAAAATTCTTAAATTATCTCCTCTCAATCAAATTTCTAGTTCAGTTTCTTTTTCTGATGAGATATTTCACATTTCCTTTATTCTTTTGATTTTTATGTATTAGCTTCTACTTGCCCAATTGTAATTTTTAGGAAAATATTGTCTTTAAGATTTTGTTTCTGTTTTCCATTTTGACAATTCTGCTTTTTAAGGAGTCTGTGTCTTCAATAGATTTTTGGGTCTTTTTTAGTATTTTTTGGTCTGAGAATCGTTCATATTATTCTTTAAGGCTTTCATTATAGCAGTTTTGACTTTGTTGTCTTCTGATGAGTTTGGATATTTCCTTTCATCATAGTAACAGGTTATTTTTTTCCTGTTTCCTAATTTTTTCAGTCTTTAAAAAAAACTTAACTTCATCCTAAAGTTAGACTTTACTATTGTGAAGCTGTTTTCAGAATAGTTCTGAGAGATCTATAAGTTTTCATTTCTTCCCATGTGGTAATGATCTAAGGAGAGATGTGTTTACTCCACCTTAGGCTTATATTCTTATTTGTGAGTAACCACAAGCACTCTCCCTTAACCTTAGAAGTGTGACAAAGCTTCTTGCGCAGCTGGGAATACAATCTCTGGTATGATAGTGTTCCTCATTTCACTGGGACTGTCACCCAGTCCTTAAACGTTTATTAGATTATAGGTGATGCAATAGATTCCTGAACCCAGTATCAGCAGAAAGACTCCTGTAATCTCCTTCCAACAAGTTGTCTAACTCCCTTATTATCTGTAGGCTGAGACAACCAGAAGCTGCTACTGCTGATTTAGTTACCCCCAAGACCTGCTCTTTGCTTGTGCTGGAGCTCCAGGACTTTCTGACCTCCTGTGCCAAAGCTAGCAGTACCACTACTAGGGGTGAAGGGCTTCCCTACTGGCCTGTACTATGTCTTGGATCCTCCCTGCTGACATACACTGGGACTTGGATCCTTGCTGATAACTTTCCAGGACATAACCTGCTGCTGTCTTGCAGGGCCATTGCCTGCATTAGCTTTTGCTCTACTCTCACCAAGGTGGGACTAACCTGTCCTGAAAACTTTCTAATATATCTTCAGCTAGAAAACTATTTTATCCCATCCTTTTGTGGATTATGCTACTCCAGAAATTGTTTTGAAGTATCATTTTAACTTTGTCTGGAAGGGGATTTGGGAGAGTATAGATGAGAGTGCCTGCCTTTCTTCTGTCACCTTGACTCTATCCCAAGAACCTCAGTCTCACACTATCACTTTTCTTTGGCTCATGTGAAACTCAGTCTTTTTGAACTAATCTTTCAGGTGCAAAAATTCTTTTTTGCATTTTTACTGTTTTTGTTTTGTTTTGTTTTTGCCTTTGCTTCTAAGTAGAAATAAAATTCTAGTTTAAGTCAATGAGCCTGCAACCTGGCAGCAATAAATCTACCATCTACAAATGAGGGGGAGGAGGGATATTACTGAGTTGAGCACTACTGTATCCATTCTGTTTCTTTGTTCATTGAACTTCATCATGTCCTATCAACATCACACTCCATGAACAGGATCCTTTTAAATTCTTTGCTTTAGATTTCTCTATCAGTGTCCATGACTTTCCCATCTTTAGAATTATAGATTTTAGGTTTTAAATCTTTGATAGATTTCAAGAAGGTAACATGATTTTGGTGTGGGTGGAGACTACAAGTTATCAGTCTTTTACTGTCATTACTGACACCACAGAGTCCCTTGCTTTTCTCATACTAGCATTTATTTAGAAGTACTTCAACTTCCATTTTCATTTATAGTGAAAATAAACATAGAGATGTAATTGGATTTTTCCAAAGGGGTGTCAGTTCATTAACTGATGGTCAGAGAATTCATATTCTAAATTTCAAACATTAAAATTTCTAAGTAATATCTTTAGATGGTCTAAAAGGTATGTTTTATAGCATATCAGTGTACTTTGTGTTTCATTTTGGTGTTTAAAGAACCCTAGATTCTTTAAAACTGTGTCAGAAAAATGTAGGATCTGGTAGATGTCAAGATAGAAATACTTTGAGTTTTGTCCAGCAACTTTCCATATATTCCTAGTCCTCAAAAGAATTTATCAACAGTAGGTTGACCTTTAGCTGACCAAAAGATGGTCATTAAGTGATTGGCCACAGCAACTATACACAGTTGATGGCTTTGTTCATCTGTAAAGGACTGTAGAAAATATTCTCAAAGTTCCATATAGGACCTTTGTCATCACTACAGAAAGTGATCTATAGAAGAGAAGAGGTCATTGTTATCTCCTACTGGAGAAGCACATAGCCTTGACCCCCTTGAATCCTACTGTAGTGAGTGTGTGTATGTATGGGTAAATGTATGTATTTATGTATATCTATGAATATACATAAATACACATACAAATATATATATCATTTACATAAATACACATACAAATAAATATGCATATACATAAATACACATACAAATATATATATATAACTTACAGTCTCTTCCAGATTCAATTCTGAATCACTAATTTCCTTTTGGACATTTCAAACTGAAAGTCCTGAAAATATCTCAAACAGCACAACCAAAACAGAACCCATCTTTCACCTCAAATCTGATAATCCACACTTCTCCCTTTTTTTCTTCCTGTCCAGCATTTTCTTTGACTCTTCACTCTCTTTTATATAGGATACTAATAATTTTTCAGATCTTACTATTTCTATGACACCTGTTGCACTTAATTTGTTAGATATACTTACATACCTTACTTCACACTCTACTCATAAACTTTAGTTCAGGCTCTCATTGCCTGACATTAATTTTATTATAATTAATTTCTCTGCCTCCTGTTTCTCCTCACCTCATTATCTTCACTGTGTTGTTGTTGAAACTGAGTGCCAAAAGTGTGGCTCCGACTATACTATTCCCCTTATTCAATAAGCTTCAGAAACTTTACATTACCTTAAATATTAAATAGAAATTAATTTATTCATCTTTAAAATTGTTTTACAATCTGGATCCAATTTATATTTTTACACCCATTGAGTATAACTTATTCTCCTACATTCTTTGATTCTGCCAAATTGACCTTTTTCTGATACTCACACATGATAATCCATCTTCCTTCTCTGTACCTTTATCCTGACCATCTTCCATGCACAGAATAAGCATAATCCTCATCTATACCTCATATAATCCTTCTCATTTCTTTAAGATAGAGCCCATGAACTGACTTTTGCAAGTTTTCCCATACAGATAATTCCCTTATCTAGTTCTAGTGTCTTTTCTGAAGTAAATTCTATATCACCAGTTGTCTGTTAGACATTTCAAACTGCATGTTCTACAGATAGAACAAATCCAGCACATTCAAAATAGAACTGATTATTTTTCATTACAAGATCGTCCATCTTCCCAGCTACTCTATTACTCTCAAGACAAATTCATTCAGGTACTCAGCCTCAATATCATTTTCAACTCTACAGTTAAATTTAACGTACATGTTCAATATATTGCTAAGTCTTATTTGTGCCTTGAAACTATCTCTGGTATGCATCTCTTTCTCTCTAGTCAAACAAACACCATCGTGGTGCAAGCTCTCTAGCTCAAGCCTGGCCTTCTACAATATGTCTCTACTTGGATTCCTGATGTGAAGTCTCTCGCCACTCTGGTCCATCTACTACAAAGCAGTCAAAATGATCTTCCTAAGTTATAGTTCAGATCATGGCACTCCACTTCATACCTCTCCACACATATAGACTTGATAAATCCCAATGCTCCCTATTTCCTCTGGGTTCAAGTAAAAACATTTTTTTTTGGTATAAGCCCTTCACAACTTGACTCCTTCCTACTTCTCCAGTTTTCTTAGATGCCATATTCCTTTAAGTACTCCATGATTCAACAACACTGGCCAGATAAATGTTCATCATTCTTGAGGGACAGACCATTATATGACTCTATATCTTTTAATAGCTTGTCTATCATGTCTGTAATGTTTTTTGTTACCTTTGCCTCCTGCTTCCCTGGCTTTCTTCAAGACTAAGTTCAAATTCTACTTTCTGGAAAAGGTATTTTTCTCCCTCTTCTCATCCCCTTCACTGGTAATACCTTCCCTTTAAAATCACCTATTATTTAATATAGAGACATACACATTTCATGTATGCAATTATTTGCATATTCCTTTCTTTATCCAATGTGAGATTATTGAAGGTAGGGACTATATTTTTGCCTTTGCTTTTATGCCTAGAGCATTTAACCATGCCTGCCAAACAGTGATGCTTAATAAATGCTTGCTTATCACTCAGTTAATAACTTCTGAGTGGCTTCCTTGGTCTCTATATTTCCTCCCTTTTTCTCACAAACTGTTTCCAAAAATGTTTTCCTACCAGAGCTCCCAGTAGCACCTCTAATGTTGAGCTTCCTACCAATCATGAAGTTAGTTCTTAATTTTTATAAAGCCTATCTGATTCCAACCTTGCTATTATCCCATCAATGTGGACCTCTAGCTTTGTCTTGCTATGTTATAATCAAGTTACTTGGGAAGGGAAAGGATTTCAGAAGGGGGTTGCCCAGGTTATAACCCTTATTCCTAGAATTTGTTAATTATTTCATCAAAATGTTCAAGAACTCATGTTATAAATACGTTCTGAATAAATGACCTCTGGTGAGTAATTTTCCAAAACTTGTATAACCTATGCTACCTGGACACCAGATAACTCATTCCACATAGACTGGATATGGTTTGCAGACCACTGACTTCCTTATTTTGTTTCCAGAAAAATAAAGTCAGATCTTTGGTTCAGGATATTGGTCCAGTTCTTTTTTTTTATTTCTTTCATATTTTGAATAATAATGAAGTTCATACTTACATCACTGTTTAAGAATTATCTAACAAGCCTTGCGATCTAGGATGCAGATATCATTATGAATATTTTACTAATGAGTAATCTGAGTTTCTGGTAAGTTAAGCAACTTGGTCAAGTTCATATAATTGATGTGTTTAATGTCAAATTTAAAACTGACTATGCTTTACTATCCCCCTCCCATCGCACTAAATTGTGTTGTCTTTTATGGAGGAAGTAGTTTATTTTTGACTCATCCTTCCTTTTTTGTTAATTTTTGCCAAATTACTATTGGAAAAATAAAGATCATGTATAAAATTATTACTCAATCATCACAATATGTTATAAGTGCTCTTTAGTGTCTAATCACCACATTAAAAGTCATAATGAGGACTATTAGTTAGTAGTCTATTTAAGTGAAAAACAAGAAAACCAAATATCTGTTTCACTATCTCTAGAAATCATAAGTTTCTCAAGAACATGAGTTATTGATTATATACATTATATATATATACTATATGTTATATATAAGTTTCCTTGTATATAATAGTGTATTGTCTAAATTTAAGTGCTTCATTTTGGTGAATATTTGTCAATAAAATATTTTATAAAATATGCAACTACCAACTACAAAAATATTAAAAATCAAAACATTTTAAGAGACTTTTATTTATCTGATATGCAAAATAATATAAACTTACTTTGTTCCTTTCACACTTGATGGATTTGTTGTTTTTAAAAATATTGGTAGTCAAAGGACTTTAATACATTTTCTTTAATAATTGCCAACTCATGTGTATATGCAAGCATGCATACGTATGCATATATATCCATGTTCAAATTTATGTTCATATATGTTGGTACATAAGCCTACATATAAATACACACATGCTTTATGTGTATACATATATAACGGGAGAGAGAGAGAGAGAGAGAGAGAGAGAGAGAGAGAGAGAGAGAGAGAGAGAGGGAGGGAGAGAAAGAGAGAAAGGAGTATCCCTTTCCATAAAGACTTTTTAATGCCTACATGAATGCTCACTAGCTGAAAAAAACTTCACTTTTTGCACACTTATACATCTCTGCCATTATGCCAACATTTTGCAAAGAAAAGGATTCTCTTTCATGCAGGTTCCCTACATATCTGTAACCTAGAATAAAGTTCGACAGACCTATGGTAATAGTGACTGTTACCAAAAATCTTTTGATTATGTAGAAGATTTGTAAAATTTTTCAAATGTTGAATTAATGGATACTCTATCTCTATCTCTCCAATCATCTCCCCACACACACCTCTTCCTTCCTTCCTTCCTTCCTTCCTTCCTTCCTTTCTTTGTTTCTTTCTTTGTTTCTTTCTTCTTTACTTTTTTCTTTCTTTCTTTCTTTCTTTCTTTCTTTCTTTCTTTCTTTCTTTCTTTCTTTCTGTCTTTCTTTCTTTCTTTCTGCATAACTATAATAGGTCATAACCATTACCTTTAACCAAAAGAAAGTGAAACTTATGAAATTCATGGTAATTCAAGTAGTCTATCATTAATTACATATATAATATATATATATACACACACATATATCTCTCAAAGTAAATTGTTTAAAATTTCCTGATGAAGACATTATAAATATGTGAGTATATTATCAATTTCGTTAAAACTGATGTTTCTCTTTTTGCTAGTTTGCTAGTATCTCTTTGAATTTAAAATGAATTACAAAACGTACACTTATAATGAAGGAAATGTTCATAGGCAAATGGTATAACATAATGTGTAGTAGTCTTAGAATGAGGAAAGACCCATGCTCAAATTTTTTGATGGTCAGTGACTACCTTTTTGAACTTAGGCAAGTCACTTAACTTCTCTGAAAGTACATTGCTTCATTAGTAAAAATAATTATATTAATGTATGTAGTTCATATCACAGGGTTCCTATGTGGCTCAGAAATAATTTCAAAATATTAAAGTATTATATAAATATCATATTACATAGTATAGTTACAGTATAATTTAAATTTAAAGTATGATTTTTACAATATAAGAGCAGACAAAAATAATAATATAACCTGTTACATCTCCAAACTACAGGTTTGGTAAACCTTGCATAGCCAAAGGAATAAAATGTTCATATAATGAGTATTAAAGCTAATTGGAAGCTAATGGTCTATAGTAAAGATATAATTGCTTAACAAAACAGTCCTCTAAAATAGCTATTGTACTAAGACTACAGTAATAAGTGTCATTTGCTTTTGCCATGACCTTATGTTTTTGAAGACGCATCAGCAAAAGCACAAGTCATTACATTTTATATTTAAATCTAGATATACTATAAGCCAAATGGTGCTTAAAAATTGTCCTTAAAAAGATTTGCAGAATGATCCTGTGACCAATATTATCCTAAGACTTTGTTAACATTGTTTTTCATAGTAAGTGAGTATGATGGAGCCCTGTGACAATTCAAGACTCTTAAAATTATTACAATAAGCACATAGTAAAAGCTAGTGGAGCATGTTAAAGAAGACTAATTTTCATCATTGGCAAATGTGGAGAACAGACATTTTTAACCTGACAGTCATTACATTGGGGGCAACCGAACTCTTCTTTAGTTGGGCATGATTTAACTTTTATCAAGAGGAAAACAGTGGTCCTATGTTTTCCTGACTTCATATAGGCCAGACTACATTGGGGGGAGGTAGAGAGGTAGAATATCCCATTAAAAGTCTCAGAATTTTAAAAGCAGCTGGATATAAAACTGAATGCACTAGAGGATATGGAGGAGATGCAGAGGGAGATTTTTTGTCACCTAAACACCTGGAAAAAAAAATTTGGCTGGAAAAACAAAAGATCCTGTCAGTCATAAATAGAAAGTCCAGATGGTGTTTTTCAACTATTTTCTATATTTATGGTTTTAGTCAACAGGAACAAAAAGCACAAATTATGAAATAAAAGTACTACCCATTTCTACAATACTGTAGTTAGTCATATCTTCATATGGAACAGTCAATTTGGTAAAGTAAAAAGTAACAACTGTCAAATATACTCCAAAAGGAACCAGGAAGCTTCCAAGTTAAGATGGCGGCAGAGTAAAAAGAAGCTGCTTAATCTCTCCTAACCGAAGCATACAGGACTCCTCAAGGGGACATAAAAACAAATCCAGTGGAATGAAGGGACCCTACAACAGGGTGCAGCATTGAAGGTATGTGGGATCGGGGCATTTCCATGCTATAAAGGGGTGAAACAGCTCTCACTAGAGCTAGGGCTGAGGAAACCCCTCCCCCACACCTCACACCACGTGTACAGCACCAAAGCCAGCACACAAGAGTAAAAGCAGATTTTGGGCACCCATTAAGTCATTGGCAGCTCTAGGACCTGTTCCTGAGAGCAGCTAGACTTAGGACCCCAAGAGGCTAAAGAATGCACACGGACTTTAAATACAGACCGTGAGCCCTAGAACTGGAGCAGGTGAAGGCATTGACTTAGGCATGAACAAGGATCTTGAGCTTAGGCTTGGACCTCAAGTGGGAACCCTGTGCAGACAGAAACACTGCTGTGGAAGCACCGCCCTGAGACTGCTGAAGGAGCCTTGGGTAGAGGGGAAGACCTGGGACAACCCGAGAATAATGAGACCTAAGACCTCAGGAGCCTAGAGAGTGCAGACAGACCCTGAGTGTGAGGATAAAGCTGATAAGGGGCGGGGCTAACAATGGCAACCCAAAATCAGAAAACCCAGAAGAGAAAGATCATCAAGAAGAAATCTGTAACACTCGACAACTTTTACATAGATAAAGTCCAGACAACAGAGCAAACAGCAGAGGAGAACAAACAAGTAATCATATCCAAACCTTCCCAAAATAATGAAAACTGGTCACAAGCTATTGAAGAGATCAAATCAGAGATGATGAGAAAGATGGAAGAGATCTGGCAAGAAAATAACAGTTTACAAGGCAGAATTTTGCAAATGGAAAGTGAGGCTCAGAAATCAAATGAACTGATAAGCAAATTGAACACCAGAAATGACCAGATTGAAAAGGAAAACCAAAAGATTATAGCTGAAAACCAGTCCCTAAAGGCTAGAATTGAGCAATTAGAAACTAATGATCTCTCAAGACAGCAAGCACAGGGGCAGCTGGGTAGCTCAGTGGAGTGAGAGTCAGGCCTAGAGACAGGAGGTCCTAGGTTCAAACCCGACCTCAGCCACTTCCCAGCTGTGTGACACTGGGCAAGTCACTTGACCCCCATTGCCCACCCTTACCAATCTTCCACCTATGAGACAATACACCAAAGTACAAGTGTTTAAAAAAAAAAGACAGCAAGCGCAAATAAAACAAAGTCAAAAGACTGATAAAATAGAAGGAAACATGAAATATCTCAATGAGAAAGTGACAGACCAAGAAAACAGGGCTAGAAGAGACAATTTGAGAATCATAGGTCTTCTTGGGGAGTGGGGATGTCAAAAAAGGGAGGGGAGAAGAAGGGGGAGGGAATTCATTAGGCCTTTAAAAATAAAAAGAGGGGAAAATAAGGGAGGGAGTAGAAAGGGAAGGTAATCAAGGGAGGGGATGAGGGTTTGCTTAAAGCAAACCACTGGTTTAAAAGGAAATGGTGTAAGAAGAAGAGGTAGGACTGTCAGCTAATGCACAACTGATAATTATAAATCTGAATGTGAATGGGATGAACTCACTCATAAAACAGAAGCAAATAGCAGAGTGGATTAGAAACCAAAATTCTACCATATGTTGTCTAGAAGAAACACATATGAGGTGGGTGGACACACACAAGTTTAAGATTAAGGGCTTGAGCAAAGTCTTTTGGGTGTAAAATGAGAAAAAGAAGGCAGGAGTGGCAATTATGATTTCTGAAAAAGCCAAAGTAAAAATAGATATGATTAAAAAAGACAGGGAAGGTCATTACATCCTGATTAAAGGCAGTATAGACAATGAGGACATAACACTGCTCAATATGTATGCACCAAGTGGCATAGCATCCAAATTCATAAAGGAGAAACTGGCAGAGGTCAAGAAGGAAATAGATAGTAAAACCATAATAGTGGGAGAACTAAATATTCCTCTTTCAGATCTAGATAAATCAAACCAAAAAATAAAAAAAGAAAGAGGTAAGAGAGGTGAATGAAGTCCTAGAAAAATTAGATTTAATTGATATGTGGAGAAAAATAAATAGGGACAAAAAGGAATACACTTTCTTTTCAGCTGCACATGGTACATTCACAAAGATTGACCATGTAATAGGGCATAGAAACATTGCAAAGAAATGCAAAAGAGCAGAAATAATAAATAATAAATGTAACCTTCTCAGATCATAATGCAATAAAAATAATAATTTGTAAGGGCACCTGGACAGACAAATCAAAAACTAATTGGAAATTAAATAATATGATTCTCCAAAACCAATTAGTAAAAGAAGAAATCATAGAAACAATCAATAATTTCATTGAAGAGAATGACAATGATGAGACATCCTACCAAACTCTGTAGGATGCAGCCAAGGTAGTACTCAGGGGGAAATTTATATCCTTGAGTGCATATATTAACAAATTAGGGAGGGCAGAGATTAATGAATTGGGCATGCAACTCAAAAAACTAGAAAGCAAGTAAATTAAAAACCCCCAGATGAAAACAAAATTAGGAAAGGAGAAATTAATAAAATCCAAAAGTAAAAAAAATATTGAATTAATAAATAAGACTAGAAGCTGGTATTTTGAAAAAACAGATAAAATAAAATAGACAAAGTACTGGTCAATCTAATAAAAAAGGAAAGAAGAAAACCAAATTGACAGTATCAAAGATGAAAAGGGAGACCTCAGCACTAATGATGGGGAAATTAAGGTAATCATTAAAAACAGTTTCGCCCAATTATATGACAACAAATATAACAATTTAGGAGATATGGATGAATACTTACAAAAATATAAATTGCCTAGATTAACAGCAGAAGAAATAGAATACCTAAATAATCCCATATCAGAAATAGAAATTGAACAAGCCATCAAAGAACTCCCTAAGAAAAAATCACCAGGACCTGATGGATTCACAAGTGAATTCTATCAGACATTCAAAGAGCAACTAATGCCAATACTATACAAATCATTTGATATGATAAGCAAAGAAGGAGTCCTACCATATTCCTTTCATGACACAAATATGGTACTGATTCCAAAGCCAGGGAGATCAAAAACAGAGAAAGAAAACTACAGACCAATCTCCCTAATGAACATAGATGCAAAAATCTTAAATAGAATACTAGCAAAGAGACTCCAGCAAGTAATTAAGAAGATCATCCACCATGATCAGGTGGGATTTATACCAGGAATGCAAGGTTGGTTCAACATTAGGAAAACCATCCACATAATTGACCATATCAACAGTCTAACAAACAAAAATCACATGATTATCTCAATAGATGCTGATAAAGCCTTTGACAAAATACAGCATCCATTCCTATTAAAAACACTGAAAAGTACAGGAATAGAAGGACCTTTCCTAAAAATAATAAACAGTATATACCTAAAACCATCAACAAGCATCATATGCAATGGGGATAAATTAGAAGCCTTCCCAATAAGATCAGGAGTGAAACAAGGATGGCCATTATTACCTCTATTATTCAACAAAGTACTAGATACACTAGCAGTAGCAATTAGAGAAGAAAAAGAAATTGAAGGTATCAAAATAGGCAATGAGGAGACTAAGCTATCACTCTTTGCAGATGATATGATGGTCTACTTAAAAAAAAATCCTAGAAGGTTCAAACCCGGCCTCAGCCACTTCCCAGCTGCGTGACTCTGGGCAAGTCACTTGATCCCCATTGCCCACCCTTACCAATCTTCCACCTATGAGAAAATACACCGAAGTACAAGGGTTTAAAAAAAAATCCTAGAGAATCAACTAAGAAGCTGGTAGAAATAATCAACAACTTTAGCAAAGTTGCAGGATACAAAATAAATGCACATAAATCATCAGCATTTCTATATATTTCCAACACATCACAGCAGCAAGAGGTAAAGAGAGAAACACCATTTAAAATCACTCTAGACAATATAAAATACTTGGGAATCTATCTACCAAAACAAACACAGCAATTATATCAAAACAACTACAAAACACTTTCCAAACAAATAAAACTGGATCTAAACAATTGGAAAACCATTGATTGCTCATGGGTAGGATGAGCTAACATAATAAAAATGACCATTCTACCCAAATTAATTTACCTATTTAGTGCCATACCTATCAAACTACCAAAAAACTTCTTTACTGAATTAGGAAAAACTATAACAAATTTCATTTGGAATAAAAAAAGATTAAGAATATCAAGGGAAATAATGAAAAAAAAGTGAAGGAAGGGGGCCTAGCAGTACCAGATATTAAACTATACTATAAAGCAGCAGTCATCAAAACAATATGGTACTGGCTAAGATCCAGAAGGGAGAATCAGTGGAATAGACTTGGGGTTGATGATATCAGCAAGACAGCCTATGATAGACCCAAAGAACCCAACTTTTGGGACATGAACCCACTATTTGACACAAACTGCTGGGAAATTTGGAAAACAATATGGGAGAGATTAGGTTTAGATCAACATCTCATACCCTACACCAAGATAAATTCAGAATGGGTGAATGACTTGAATATAAAGAGGGAAACTATAAATAAGTTAAGTGAACACAGAATAGTATACTTGTCATATCTCTGGGAAAGGAAAGATTTTAAAACCAAGCAAGGTTTAGAGAAAATTATAAAATGTAAATTAAATGGTTTTGATTATCTTAAACTAAAAAGCTTTTGTACAAACAAAAACAATGTAGTCAAAATCAGAAGGGAAACAACAAATTGGGAAAAAATCTTTATAACAAAAAACTCTGACAGGGGTCTAATTACTCAAATATACAAGGAGTTAAATCAATTGTATAAAAAAATCAAGCCATTCCCCAATTGATAAATGGGCAAGAGACATGAATAGGCAATTTTCAGGTAAAGAAATCAAAAGTATCAATAAGCACATGAGAAAGTGTTCTAAATCTCTAATAATTAGAACCATGCAAATCAAAACAACTCTGAGGTATCACCTCACACCTAGCAGATTGTCTAAAATGAAAGAAGGGGAGAGTAATGAATGTTGGAGGGGATGTGGCAAAATTGGGACATTAATGCATTGCTGGTGGAGTTGTGAACTGATCCAACCATTCTGGCTGGCAATTTGGAACTATGCTCAAAGGGCTATAAAAAAAATGCCTTCCCTTTGATCCAGCCATAACACTGTTGGGTCTGTACCCCAAAGAGATCATAAATAAACAGACTTGTATGAAAATATTTACAGTTGTGCTTTTTGTGGTGGCAAAAAACTCAAAAATGAGGGTATGTCCTTCAATTTGAAATGGCTGAACAAATTATGGTATATGCTGGTGATGGTACTTTTGTGCTCAAAGGAAAAATAAACTAGAGGAATTCCAGATGAACTGGAAAGACCTCCAGGAACTGATGCAGAGCAAAAGGAGCAGATCCAGAAGAACACTGTACACAGAGACTGATATACTATGGTAAAATTGAATGCAATGGACTTCTGTACCAGCAGCAATGCAATGACACATTGCTCTGAGGGACTTATGGTAAAGAATGCTACCCATATACAGAGGAAGGATTGCAGGAGAGGAAACTTATAAGAAAAACAACTGCTTGAACTCATGGGTTGAGCTGGACATGATTGGGGATGTAAACTTAAAACTACCACACCAATGCAATGATCAACAATTTGGAAATAGGTATTGGTCAATGACACATGTTAAAGCCAGTGGAAATGTGCATCGGCTATGCGCGGGGGGAGTGCGGGGGGGGTGTGTGTGTGAAAGGGAAAGTAAGAGCATGAATCATGTAACCATATTAAAAATGAATATTAAAAATGTTTAAAAATATGAGATGCTAATGGGTCAGTGGATAATAACAAGCTTGATGTCAGGAAAACAAAAATTAAAATTTGGCCTCATGAAAAAAAAATATACTCCAAAAATTTTTCTACTAACTAACCACAGGAAATATCAAACAAAATTCTGACTGGGGAAGCCAATAAAAAGTCATAGGGATTCATTTTCCAGTCCAGAACATGAACAGATAATTTTTGAATTAAGAAATCAGTTATATATAAGTATATGAAAAATTAATCATTATTTCTTATAGCACAGTAGTATTCCATCAACATTATATACCACAATTTATTCAATCTTTCTGTAATAGATGGGCATCCTCTTAATTTCTAATTTTATGGCAAGAATACCTTGCCATGGCATTTCAGCAGACTTTCTTTGTCATGTTACTTACTATATTTTTATGCATTACAGGTTATCATATACAATTATTCCATCAACAAGTAGGAATTTTATTTATTATTAAATCTATAGTTATAATTTATCAGGATAACACTCAGTATCTAATAGTATTAGATGCAGATGTTATAGTTCTAAAAAATCACAATGCAATAATTTATGGCATTAATTTTTTTATTTATGGCATTAATTTTTTATGGCATTAATCACATCTCTGATAAGCAAGCTAGTTATTTTATTGGTCAAAGATTCAATTTAGAAAGGTACTTTGAAATTTAAAAAAATATCGGTCAAGTCTCATCTTATTTTACTCAGATGGAGACCATTCATGATATGTTTAACAGTATAAAAACCTTTAAATGCTGTAGTGAACACTAAAGACTTCATATTTCAATTAATTTTTTGCTATTTACCAACTGATCATACTTTGTTTAAACCTTTAAACATAGACTTGAGCTTTTATCTACCAGATTTCCCCACTCATATTGCATGAAAAGCTATATCGATTACAACATTTCAAATGAAATCTTTCCATGTAATAGAACTAACACACACGTCCCTTAGAGTTTTATTTATTTATAGGAATAAAGTGTGTTTAAAATGAAAAGAAGAATGCTTTCAACAGGATCATAGTAAAGTCTTTAACAGTGCAAAGTATGATGAAAAGAAAAACTATATCTTTAGGCAAATTGCCAATTCTGAATGATGCTTTCTATATCCAGAATTTCACATTTTTCCAAGTTTCAAATTCTAAACATTAAGAGCACAATTTAGAATTAAGATTTGTCACTTTCAAAAACAATTCAAATCAAACAATTTAGAATTATTAACCTTTAACATAATATATTATTTTAAAATAAGCACACTTTAGAAATATCTAATGGAAAAATTAATGTATTTCTCATTACATAGTAAATTTCTATTTTTTTTAAATTTTTTCTTTTATATTTCTCTCATCACAATATAGTCATTCACTGAGATTAAGGAGATAGAGAAAAAAATAAACTTGTAAATTCATATATAAATATTTATTTATTTTTAACAATATTTAAAGTTTTATTATCCACAATTTCCTTTCTACTTCCTCTCTGATGATCAGAATGAGAGTAGAGATAGCTCCAACAATTTGAAATTTTATTATACCCAAGATTTTTTGCTTAATGAGATACACAAAACTTATCATAAGTTAATATGCAATATATTAAATCAGGGATAGTAAAAGTTAATTTATCTTTTTAAATTTTGAAGGTTATTTTTCTTTGCACATTATATAGCCTGTCAGACCTAAATTCTCAGTTCTAAGACCCTAACTTTGATTTCTTCCCTAAGTAAGGTAATCTTTGGGGAAATTACTGGTGTTTGGATATAAAAAATATATTGGGGCAGTACAAAATTTTTAAGTGTAGTCCTCACAGATTTTATCATTTGATTATATCCAATTCGTTAACTGATTAGCTAGCTTACTTTTAAAAAAATGTTCATATTTTCAAAAACTTCTTTTAAAATTAAATCACTTATAGACATGTACAGCTTAAAAGACAACGCTAAACACAGACTACACATTCTTAGGAATAATATATAATTAAACCAGAAGATTTTAAGAAGAAAGGGAAGTAATTGTAACAAGAATTCCAAAATTAAGTTGCCTTGTATAGAGGCTGTTTACTTGGTTCATAGATAGGGATCTTGGTGTGGTCAGAATCAGATCCAGGATCCCTTCCTCAAGGATAGAGGTCTCCAGACATCCCCAAGAGGCTTTCTTGGAGGGACAGAGAAACTGAGGCCAAATCTAAGTCTGATATGTGGGACCAAATTGTAAAATACGAAAAAAAATAAATAAGGAGAAGCAATAAGCTGAGCCCAACGGACATTTTATCGTAGAAACTATTAATTAAATAATGTCAGGGTCCAGACATATTCCAGCCCAGCCAGTGACCTGGAGATGAAGAAATGACAAGCAAATATACTCTACACAAAAGAGTCATATTACATAAACTCCTCCCAGAAATGGGAGGGCAGCTGGGTGTTTCTTCTCAGGGAGAGCAACTAAAGTTTTTCATCTTCTAAAAGACTTCCATCTTCATGAAGGTAAAATTTTCTAATTTGAGGGCTATATCTCAGTTCCATATATGGTAAAAAGCCAAGGGCACTCTGTAACTTCAAAGGAGCTTGAGATGTCTTAAATTTCCAGTCTTAGGAACATCTAGACTGGTGATGGCAAACCTATGACACACATGTCATCACTGACACACGTGTCATCACTGACACACATAGCCATTTTCAATGACTTGTGGCTGCATGCGGCTGCATACAGAGAAGTATGGGACCGCATGCCAAGGATGAAGCATTTGCTGTAGTGTAGTGTAGATACTATGTGCACTCTAGATGACAATTCTACCTATATTAATTTTCCTATTTTGGTTTGTTATATATAGTTATAATTACAATTATACATTTTTGTTATTTAAACTATAAATATCATGAAATTATGTTTTTTTTTTCTCGAAGTGACACATCACCCAATTATGCTCATTTTTTTGGCGAATTTTGACACATCAGGTTCAAAAGGTTGCCCATCATTGATCTAGATATATTCTAAGAGGCCAAAATCATTTGCCAATTCCCCTTGGCAAGAATACCTTTTCAAAGCATTTCCTTTGTTATTTTACACATAATATGATTATGTATTGCTATCAAACATGTTTATTCAATCAATAATTATGATTTTTTACTTACTACTAAATCTATGGTTATAATTTATCAGTATAATACAGGGTATCTAAAAGGATGTCATTCAGATGATATAGTTCTAAAAAGCCACAAAACAATGACTATAAACTGACTAAAATTATTTAATTAGATTAAATTCACAAATTAGACAAATTCATAAAAGGATATGAAAAAGGAGTGTTATGGAATAAAAAGGAAATATGATATGAAGGGCTGCTAATCAATAGACTTGTATTTGAGGGCACTGGGTGGTGTCAGCTGGGTCTTCAGGCAGGGAAGGCTATCTCTTAATACAGAGCAACTTAGGTCAGCCAGAAATTGTGGAGCCTGGCTAAAGGTTTTATTTAGCCTCCTGCTGTTATTCTAAGCTCCCTTAAGGGGAGGAGTAAAGAGCCCTTCTCTTATGGAGAAAAAATCCCAGCATACAGGAAGAGGAAGCCAATCCACTTCGTGCCCAAGATGGATGCCTGGTTTAGCCCTCAAGAAATAAAGAAAGTTATTCTTTCCCTCTTCAGCCTTTGCCCTAGTAGTGGGTACAATGATTCAACAGAAGCTCTTTGTATAAAGCCAAAGGGGTTTATTAATGCCAAGGGTAAGCTGAGGAAAAGGGGGTTGATATCTGGTAACTGCAGCAAATGGAGAAGCTGATTCTGGGGGAGGGTCACAGAAGAGGGGATTAGGCAGAGGGAGCCAGCTCCCTCAGCCAAGGATAATTTCACTGCCCTGATATAATAAGGTTTAGCAGATTACTAGATGAGGTGATGGCTTAGTTTAGGTTGTCCCTACCTACCTATAGAAGCAAGTTCCCATGATTTCCACCCACCAAATACCCTTCTCTCAGGGCCCAATGGGGAAATCCAGGGAATAGCAGGATGTCAAGGGAGAGGTCAAGGGAAATCAGGCAAAGCCCCAAAGCTCCAAAAGTAAAAGGCCCTTCAGTTGTTACTCCAGGGATATTTATAGACCAACTCTAACAGTTTTCCCATGAGACCAGCACTCTGGCTGGGTCAACATTCTATTCCCTCCAACCACCAGAATTGCCTCAGGTGGATCTGCAAAAGCAAGGGCTTTTTGCTGCAATCCTGCATTACAGGAGTTCACAGAACAAAAAATAAACGCATTTATTGCGTGAAAAATGCTTAATTCATTAGAAACAAATTCTGTGGTACTACTTTATAAGTATTAGAAATGACAAATGCTAGAGGAGATGAGAGGAAGTAGGTGTATTAATGAA
Source organism: Gracilinanus agilis (assembly GCF_016433145.1). Lineage (NCBI taxonomy): Eukaryota > Metazoa > Chordata > Mammalia > Didelphimorphia > Didelphidae > Gracilinanus > Gracilinanus agilis. The sequence continues at coordinate 463,000,714 of NC_058130.1, read as the reverse complement.
CTACTACTTCTTGGTGGAGCAGTGAACTGATCCAACCATTCTGGAGAAAAATCTAGAAAAGTGCCTAAAGAGCTATAAATTTGTGCAAACCCAACAATAACACTACTAGATCTGTACACTAAAGAGAAAGGAAAGCATACTCTATGTATAAAAATATGTTAAACAACTCTTTGTTGTGGCGAAGAATTGGAAATCATTAGGGGAATGAATGAATAAACTGTGACATGTAATTATGATGGATTTCTTATGCTATATAAAATGGCAAGGGTGAGGTGGTTTCAGAAAATAAAATTGCAATACCAGAATAAATTGATGTTTAACACTATAAACATTAGTATAAACTGATGCAAGTCAAAGAAGAACTTGGAGTTCATTGTGTACAATGTTGTAATGATGGTCAGTAGTGAAAGACTTAGCTCCTCTGATCAAAATAGTTATCTAAGACAATTCCAAAGAACTCATGCATGATGAAAAAAATACTATCCACTTTCAGAGTGAAAACTAATGAATAATTGAATATATTTGCATATATTTAAATTGAATATATTTATCACTAATTTTTCTTACTTTGTTTCACAACATGGCTAAAAGGGAAATGGGTTTTGCATAATTTCACAGGTATAATTTATATCATATTGCTGGTGTAGAGATAGAAGGGAAATAGAGAAACTAGAATCTAGAATTTAAAAATAAAAGTATGTTACAAACAAATAAACCTAATAAATATAAAAGCAAAATAAAAATATATTGAGGAGCAATAACTTAAGAATTATTGAGCTATCTGAACACAATAATCAAAATGAAAGGATAGATATCATATTTTTAAATATTACAAAGGAAAGATTACCAGATATCTTAGAATCAAAGAGCAAAGTAGAAATCGAAATAATTCCAAATTTATCTCCATAAAGAAATACTAACACGAAATTTTCCACGATAATATAGTGAAAATCCAGAGTTCCCTGGTCAATAAGAAAATATTTCAAGCAATCAGATGCAATTCAAATACGTTTGTATCACAGTCAATCATACAAAATTAATAGCTGCTTTTATAAAGAAGAAGAGAGTTTGGAATATGATTTTTCAAAGTTAGCATTATAACCCCTCCCCAGCAAAAGTGAGTACACATTTTAAATTCAAGGAGCAAAAAAAAGCATGAAAAATCTTAAATTCACCAATATTAAACTGTATATATTCCTACATGGGAATATGATACATGTAACCTCTAAGAACTTTGTCATAATTAAGGCAATTTGAAAGATATTACTTTAACAGAGTATATCAGTGTGAAGCTACTATGATAGGATGATCTCAAATGAATGGATATGTAACAACCAAATTACTTTAAAATTACTCCATGGAGTTTGAAAAAATAATACATTTCTCTGGAGGAATAAAACGATAAGACTATCAAGGGAACTATTTTTTTTAATGATGAAAGAAGGTAACCTAACTATATTGGATAACAAAATCTAGCAAAAAAGTGGCAACCATCAAAACAATATGGACTAGCTAAGAAACGGTTAACTTGGACTATATTAAAAAAGATTTTGAATGCAACTAAGATTAGAAGAGAAACTCAAAAAAGGTATTAAACTAAGAGTAAGTATCTTTGACAAAGGCTTTCTTTCTCAAATATATAAACAACTGAGTAAAATGTACAAGAAAACAAAGCATTCCCCAATTGATAAATGGTCAAAAGATATGAACAGTTTTCAAATAAAAAAAATCAAACTATCTCTAGTCATATAAAAATGTTCTAAAATACTACTGTCTAGAAAAAATACAAATTGAAACAACTGAGGTGTCTCCTCACACTTAAGAGATTGGCTAATATGAGAAAAAGGGAAATGATAAATGTTGAAAGGGATATGGAAAAACTTATACACAAATACACTGTTGATATAGCAGTGAACTTATCCAACCATTCTGGAGAGCAATTTTCAATGATGCCCAAAGGGGTCATAAAACTGTACATATCTTTTGGTTGAAAAATAATACCACTAAGTTCTCTCTCTCTCTCTCTCTCTCTCTCTCTCTCTCTCTCTCTCTCTCTCTCCCTCTCTCTCTCTCAATCTCTTTCTCTGTATATATATATATATATATATATATATATATATATATATATATATATATA
>NC_058130.1:462926171-462998357 GCF_016433145.1 Gracilinanus agilis | reverse complement strand
TGAGTGCGGATTGTACTAAACCATTTTTTCACTTTATTTCCTGCATCGGTTTATTTATTTATTTATTTGTTCATTCATTCATTCATTCATTCATTCATTCATTTATTTGCTTTTTTGTTTATTTATCTATTCATTCATTCATTTATTTATTTCCTATTTTGTTTTGGTGTGATATTTGACTTCTTTCAAAAAGAGACAAAAATGCAAATATGTACTGCATGATATCACATATGTAACCTGTATCTTATTACCTGATATGTTAGGGAGAGAAGAAGGGAGAGACCATGAATCACAAAATGTCAGGAAATGACTCTTAAAAATTGCATATCACTGTAATTGATTTACGATGAAAAATACTATCCACCTCCAGATAAAGAGGTGATGAACTCTGAATAAAGATTGAATGATTTTTTCTCTTTCTCCATATTCCTTCCTTCCTTCCTTCCTTCCTTCCTTCTTTTCTTCCTTTCTCTCTCAACATGGTTAATGTGAAAATATGTCTTGCACAACTTTATAGACATAGTGGGTATCATATTTCTTGCACTCTCAGTTGTGCAGGAGGGATAGGTAAAAATTGTAAATGAAAATAACAATTAAAAAATAAATCTGCTTCAGTTTTTTTTTCCTCATGCCAGTAAAACTTCACATGTAATGGTACTCTTAGCTTCAATTATTTTCTTTTAAAGTCATGGTATGCCCACTTTGTCAGTTCTACATACACCAAAATCAGTTTAGTAGGTGGATGACTTTTTTCCTCTGATTTGTTTCAAAGTCTATTGCCTTCTCATGATACCAGGACCAAAATGACACAATTGCTCTGTTGCTCCCTCTGTCAAGGCGATCACAGCCATTTGAATAGCACCAGTGTACAACTCTATGTGATTCTTTTTCTTAGTTAGAGAAACAGACTTATCTCCGAAGATGAAGTGCTCTTCTCATCGATAGTATTACTAGATCCCAATTGGCCAGTATTTTTTTATTTTAATGGGCCTTCACAGATTCTCTAGCAGTCTCTGAACAGAGTCACTCTGAAATGACATTGTACATCACCCTGGCTAGAATTCCTTTTCTTCCATTATTCTCAAGAACCCATAATATGGATTATTGAGTTTTGATAGAATTATGATTAATTTATTGTAATCGACCAGCAATACAATAAGAGATGAGACAATGACTGAGACAAAATGAGAAACAGAGACAGAGAGAGACAGAAACAGTCAAAGAAAAAGATAGAGACTGAAATGAAGTCAGATAGATAGTGACAGACACAAAGAGACAAAAAAGAGAAAGACCCATCTGTGTTATATTAATATGCTTTAGAGATTTGATTCTAGTTTTTGCAGCATTGAATTTAACCACACAGCCCCTGCTTATTTGGGAAACTATATTCTTATGAGAATGACTGGAACAGACTGAAAATGTTTGGCTGTTGTTGCCTCTAGAAATCTGTGAAAAAGCATTGAAGCTTTTGCTTTCCTTCCACCTGTGGTTATAATTAGTAGGCATTTTCTTCACTATTTTTCTATTTTTTAAGCTGCTCTAAATTGTTGATATTTTTATATAAACTATGACCTCTCATAACTGTTATGTGTTTCACATCTGTTATTACCATAATTGGATACAAGGCAATAGGCAACAGGCTGAGCAAGCAAATGCCTTGTGATACTCAGAAATGGAGAGGGTGAAAAAAATCTCCATCTAAATGATAGGATGGAAGAACTCTGTTCTTTGCTTTTCTTTCCCTAACCTGACCAGAACCTTCTGGGGTAAAATTGTGAGATTCCCTTACAGGTTTTATTTTTTCCATCTTAACTAATCAATGACAATAGATATTAACAACATTATTCAAGACAAATCAAATTCATGAGTTATTTTTCCTTCCTCTCCTATTTATTTTTCTTCTGAGCTTAAAAATGGTAATTTTAATTCAAAAGTAGTAAAGAAAAGAAAAGAATTGACAACGAAATCATAAATCTATGCTAAGTGACATCTCACTTTTTTATGAAAGTATAGAATAGAATCAAAGTATTCAGAGCTAGAAGCCATTTAAGTTTTTCTCCCTTCTTATACAAATGAAGATACTGAGATAGAGACAGAGATTAAGTGACTTGCCTAGGGTAAAAGTTTCATTTACATCCATGTTGAGAATAAAACTCAAGTCTTCCTGATTCCAAAATTTAGTAATCCAGCTACTACTAAGTGAGTGGCACAGAGTTTAGAGCTTTGGTCCAGGAGTCAGAAGGACCTGAATTCAAATCTAGTCTCACATGTGATTATAGTAATTCTATCTTGCCCTGCTCTTTCCGACATCTTGCCTCTAGCCAAAAAAAAGAAAAAAAGAAAAATAAAACCAGTTAGTCATATATATAGTAATACAATAAAACAAATCTTTATATCGACCTTATTAAAAACTTGATTTTCATTCATAAATTAAATCAACTTCATTTTCACTGAGGTTCTGGTAGTTTTCAAGAGGTTTTGGAAATTGTGACTGGTAAGATTTCTTAAATGTTCCCAAGCTGTTTGTCTTTTTGTTGTGAGTTCTTTCAGTTGTTATTATATAAAATTTTTTCTGCTCTTTGCTTATTTTGTTCAGTATAAGATCATATAAGTCTTCCCAGGTTTTTCTGAAGTGTAATATGTGCTAATCTGATGCATACAAGGGAGTTCAACTGACCCAGAAGATTACTAAAGGGATGAGTAAATCTATGGGACAGTTACAGGTGTACTGGGCAAATCTGTGTTTGCTTTATTAAATATTTCCTTAAAATTCTAGCTTGAGATTGTTTGTTGGGAATGGGAAGCATACAAAAAATCCATGAAAATGTTCCAAGCTTATGTTTACTCGTGAATAGGAACACTCATGAGTGTGAGAGTGAGATTGGGCGGAAAAGACTTGAGTTAGTTCTAACATCCCTTCACAAGGTTCTGACCTAATTCTGAAATATTGTTCTCTAGTTTATCATCACAGAATCTATCAACATTTTCTGATCACCTACTAGGTGACAGGCACTGAGCTCTCCAGAATAGAAAGACAGAATGAAAATATTACTTCTCCTTGAGGAGTTTGAATTTTACTTGGAAGACAATTTGTTTAGATATAAACGCATGTACAAAATAAAAGGGAAAATACCAATAGAGGGGTTAAAAAGACTTGATTTAGACTTAAAAGCACAGCCATCCAGAACTGGGGATAGTGGTCTAGAATTATTTCATTGTATTTGTGTCCTCAGTTATTAGCACAGTTCTTAATGTGTAGTACAAACTTAATAAATGTTTTTGCTCACTTTATATCCAGGCCATGAGCAATCCTTTCTGGCACTGGCAGATCATATCAAATTTCTTTGGGCCCTTTGGTTCTAAGTCAAATTCCTGGCCTATTGCCATGGCTCTCTATGCTCAGGGTGCAAACTAGGGTGCTCAGGAGACTAAAAATATCAACTTTTTGATCAGCTGTCTGCTGTTAAATGACTTACAGCTAGCTGCAGGGTGGCTGGAAGCATCTAACATTCTCTAGGGAATGACTGGCAGTACCAGATGCACTGAGAGTTTGAATGTAAAAACAGTTTTTTGGGCAAATAAAAAAGGTGGCAAATAAGGTATTTAACTAATAGTTAATGTTCATTTCTGCTCGCCCATATATGAGTTCTTCTTACATTAAAGTACTAAAGGTTTAACTAGAGATAGAGCAATTATAGACTCAAAGATTTTTTTCTTTTTTTTTTCTATAATCACACTACATTCTGAGATGCTTATGAATCTTTGACTATAAAAAAACAACAACCATATACTGATTCTTTTTCAATATTGTCTTTTTCTGTATTTGTTTTATTCCTTCCCACTCTGCATTTGCTGCTTCAGCTGTAAAACTTGAACAGGTGCAGGCAATGAGCTCTTTGTACTGTTGCTGAACACATTTTGGGATTGGTGGAGAGCCATTGGATAGCTCCCATCCACAGTTGCCAAGAGAAAAACTCCACAAACAGGAACAGATGTTCATATGTGCAGAATTCTCCCTAACAATAATAATTGTATTTTACATTTATATGGATCCCTTCATCCTGAAGTACTACAGAACAGATTTCTACAGAGAGCAGGAATCATTTAGCTATGGAAACGTTGCCATTTCAGGTTGCACAATAGGCTGTGCAATGAGGGTTGGGTTTAGATGGGGCTGACCAACAACAGAGTGACCTTTTATATTATCTTGCAGGCAATTTTGGGAACCTCCATGCAAAATGATTCTGAAAGTTTATGCAAATGAATGCTACACAATAAAATGAGGTGGTATGCTCCTTGTGGATTTTGCATCTCTAAAAAATCTCTGAAAAAGGGAAGATTAACAGATTTTCAAATACAGTATTTCAGAGTGCATCTGTATTTTTTCTCTCCACACACCTTAGCAAATAATTATGTTCACCCATCATATCATTCTTTGATCTATAACATTATATATATATATACACACACACATTTTTGTACATTATAATAAAAATAGTTGATAGACACATATACATACAAAAACATAATCACTTAATCAATGTCTGTTCTCAACTTCAATATTTAAATGAAAATAAATTAGTATTTATATAAAGAAATTTGATAAAATATATTCATCACATTTGAGAACTCTAAAAGTTACCAGTAATTGCATTGTTAAAGTTGTATAATGCAAATATTTTAGATATTCACATATGTGTGTTTATATGTTATTATTATTCATTTCTTAGTCTTCATGACTCCATGCACAATAACCATCTATGGATCTTCTTGGAAAAGATATTGGAGTGGGTTGCCATTTTCTTCTCTAGTGGGACCTTTTGTCAGACAATCAGAAATTAAGTGACTTGGCCAGGGTCACATAGTCAAGAAGTGTCTGAGGTTAGATATGAACTCAGATCATCCTGATTCCAGGCCAACTTCTCTTAATCAGTGAGCCACAGTTGCAATATATATTTACATACACATTCACATATATACTAACACATACACACATTTCTATCCATATATACATGTCTATAAAGTATATATATGTATATGTAATTTACCTGAACAATTCCCTGAATCTAGATAGATAGATAGATAGATAGATAGATAGATAGATAGATAGATAGATAGAATGAACATATAATGAATTGACATGGACAACTCCTTAATGAAGAAACTCTCTCTGCTCATACATGTTTTTTTAAAATTTATATTCTCAGATATTTTATTATGTATTTGAGAGGTTAAATACGTCAAAGAAGTAGAATTTAGCAAGAATCTTCAAGTGTATTTTTTTATTCATAATTTCAAATCTCTCTCTCTCTCCCTCTCTCCCTCTCCCTCTCCCTCTCTCCCTGCCTTCATCTCTCCCTCCAAATCAGTTTATAATAATTGGAGCTACAATTTTAGTGAATTCTATAACTAGGAGGAACATATTTATGTATCCTTAACTATAACCAAATAACTATAACTATAAACAAAAAACTCACCCCTCCCCCATGCCCTGGTCTACCCACGCTGGCAAAGGCATGATCTTGAATTGCTATCTTAAACCCTTCTATTTCCATAAACAAATATATGTTATTCATCAACCTTTTCTTCAGCTTTATTGACAACATAGGGTTGGTAAAGTCTATGTGGATATTCCCCTTACAGAGTACCATTTGATTCAGTTTGGGATCTTAGGCATTTCATTTTTCTTATCGTATCTGATTTATTTTCTGTTACATTTGTCAAAACCAAAGACATGTACTAGGTATGTGTTATCAGTCTTTCCTGTTTCTGAGTGAATTAAGGTTGATATATATATATTGGAGTAAGTGCTACTTTTTATTATTTAGCATGCCTCATGGTTAGTTTTTCCCCACATTTTATGATCCATTTTACAATTTCATAAGTGCATATTAAAATTGGCCTAGCATAGGTGTTAAATGCTGTCAACATGCTCTGTCCATTTAGCTTTGATTTCATATTGTTAATAACTCTCCCAACACATGTAAGTTTAGGATCAATGTGTATTTCCTAGAAGAGAACAAGATCATTGGATAGACTCTATCTGTTTTGTTCAATTTAACCTTAGCATTTAGGATCAACTATTTCATTTTCTATTTTTCCTTTAGAATGTTAAGAATTTCGTGCTCATCATGTTTTGAACTCATTGGGAAAAAATCACTTACATGAAGAAACATTTTAGTATATTCTTCAATTGATTCACATACCAAATGACTGATTAATAAATAGTTGCAAATGATGCTTTTAATTTGTAAGCCATAGTTAGGGGAGTTCAATATAGGAACAAGGCATAATTTAGAACTTTGAAAATTCCATGTTTTATATGAATCATTTCAATTTATAATAATCCAATTAATTGCTTAATTATATCAATCTTTCTTGACATTGTGTTATTGAGGATTTAAATAGATAAAACTCTAAAAAGGATGATATTACTATGGATATAATGTTGTGCCTGGAGCTATTTGCTTCAGCTACTTACTAGCTACTACTCAGTTTCCACAACTATAAAATGGGGATAATAATAGCATCTATTTCCCAGGGTTGTTCTTATATTAGCATAAGATAATATTTTAAAAGCCCTGAGTGGAATGCATGGCATAGTAGGCATTTAAATGTTTATTAATTTATCTTCCATTCCCCTATGTGGTAATCAAATAGTCTAATATTCACACATCTGTTGAAAAATCTCTTTCTCTCTCAAAAGCTAATATTGTCTTAATGTTACTATCATTTTTATCTCTGAAACATAGAGAAAATGAAACAAATATTGTTTAGTGAATATGTTTTCACCAATAGTAAGAAATTTGTTGTGGGGAAAAAAATAAGGGGAACTATGAAGAGAACTGACCATTAACTTCAAGAATTTGTGATCAAAATAAGTATTGGAAATTTGGGTATATATATATTCTGACCTGAATTTTAGATTTTGAGAAAGCAGATTTCAAAAGGTTTAGAGGTAAGATGCATAAGATATAATGAAGTAAAATGTTATAGTTACTCAGCTCAGGAAAGGTGGGACATATTTAGTAAATTCTGAGTAAAGTTAAGGAAATCATTGCATCAGTAATGAAGGGAAATTATTTATCTGAAAATACCAAAATGAACAGACTGAAAATTGTCCAAAATTTTAAATTTTGAAATGAAATGTGCACAAAATGGAAGAAAGGGCAGGTAAAAAAAAGATGAATATGAAAGCATGATTCAGTCATATAAAATTTTTTAGTTACACTATATCTTAGAATGAAGTTTGGTTGGCAAAGGAAACTATGACCAACGGAGTGTTTTGTTGTTTTCTTTATTTTAGCTATATTTGGAAGAAAGAATTATAGCAAGGATAGTTCCTTTTGTAGTTGAGGAAGATAACAATTAACAACAAAAAGAAGGTGAGACTGCTCAATTAATATTGTATTTGTGTTTTTTCCAAGGAAAATTATCTTTGTGTTGAAAATAACAAAATAATAATGAGTAATGATAAGATAATACTTAAATTAAAGAGATTTAAATAGATCAGTATCTATTCTAAATAAATTTTCTAGATATCTAAATAGATATTCTAAATGCCCTTGATAAATTCAAGTCTCTAGTTCCTGGAGAAATAAATCCTCAATATGCAAAAGCTGCCACATATGATTAATGAATCACTGTCAATGATATGTTAATGACCATAGAAAATGGGAAATATGCCACAAAATTGGAGATTAATGTTTAACATTTCAATAAAGAGAATGTTATGTGCCCATGAAATTGACTATAATTCCTTTGGATACTCTAAAGTTGATCAATATTGATAAATATTTAGAAATGGAAGTGGTGATTGCAAGGAAGCTATATGAGTTGAGCAAGAGCAAGTCATGCCAGATTTAAATCATTTTCTTTTTTGATAGAACTACTAAACCAATATATGAAGGGAATTCTCTGGAAATATTTTACCTATATTTTAGAAAATTATTTGATAAATGTATCATAATATTTTTGTGGAGGTGCTGGAGATATATAGATTGGATAACAACACAATTAGATGGATTTAAACTTGATTAGAGGAAGAGACTTGAATTGTAATTCTTAGTATTTCAACTTGAATATAGTGGTTGGGAGTAAAATAAGTGGAGTACGATAAATTTCTCTGCTTGTCCCTGTGCTGTCATATATTTTTATCAACAACTTGTAGAATTCCATGGATGGTATGTTCCTAAAATTTGAAAATAATACAAAATTGAATAACATAGCTAACAAAGTAGATTTATGTCAGGTTACAGGTTACAAAATTTCTTGCTGTATTAGATCATTAGATTGTATGTAGTAAGAAAATTCTACTTAGAATAATTTTAAAAATCTCTTATATTTGAGTACAAAAACATCCATCTCAGAAGTACAAGATAAAAGTAGAAACAGATGGACAGTGATTATTATCAAAAGTATGTGTGTGTGTGTGTCTGTGTGTGTGTGTGTGTGTGAGTGTGTGTGGTTGGGGTTACAAAGTACTGCAAGCTCAATATAATCATCTGGGGGATGTAGCAATCCTAAAAAGCTAAACCAAATTTATATTTCATTAAAACTAATATGACATCCAGATCTCATCCAAAGTGTTGTGTTTATTTTATGGCTCATTGGTTTAAAAAGGACATTGACAAGCTAGAGAGTATCTATTGAAAGGCAAACTCAGTAATCTCATGTCCACATCTTATGATGCACATCTGAAGAAATCAGGTAGGTTTTCTTGGTAGTATATAGTACTCAAGCAAAAATAATTGAAGCTGTAAAGAAAAAGCAAAGCAAAGTAAAACACAATTCTTGTGTGTGTGTGTGTGTGTGTGTGTGTGTGTGTGTGTTTACCATTTCACCCTGAGATCACTTCCAGATCTCAAATTCTGTGATTCTGTGATGCTTAGTACATTAACAAAATCATTAAATAAGATATCAATCAAAAAGTTTTGCAAACATTGAGGGTGAAATAAATATTATGCACTTTTAGGATTACTACTAAATTACTAATTCCCAAAGGGATTATAAATTATTGTTGTTTTTTACATCACTAGGACTTTTTGGCAGGTATCTTTTTTTCTCCTTAACTAGTTAATAGATTTTTTTTAAATCATAAAGTTTATTCAAATATTGAAGCATCTCAAAATGTAGATGTTACATTAAATTTCACTATTGAGCTCAACTTTTATACTTATACTAATTTTCTTTTATTCTCTTTCAGAAACAATAAATCCTCTTAAATTATAAAAGATAAAGAAGGTCAAAGAGAGAGAAATTCTTGACTCCCTCCAGTAAGCATTAAAAAAATCTTCTTTCCATTGATTAATAGCAGATTAAGTTCAGAAAATTGTGCTTGACAAATTATATCTCCATATGCTGAATCATTAATATGTTAAGAGAACTATATGATTTCATTTGAACACACAATTAAAAACAAATGATTTATTAATGAACCACTATTGTAAGCATTATCTCTATGTACCTCTATAAGATATGTCATATCTATCTCAAGCCTCCTCTGCTCAGTTTCCTCTAGCTGAAACTTTGATCTCTCTTTTCTTTTTCTTGTTTACACCTAGTTTATTCTTTGATTTAATTGATTAACTTAATGCAAAGTCCCTGTAAGCCTCACTCATACATAAATGAGGAAACTGAATCCAGGAAAAACAAAGGACATATAGTGGCACTCAAGCCTAGTGTTTTGATCTTTTGGCTAGCATTCAGTACTCTGAAGAGTATGTTATTAGGGTAGGTCACCCAGCAAAAAATCTTTCCTGGGCTAGATATTGATGTTGATGTTAATGTTGGTGATGTTGTAGATGATGATGATATTGATGCTGTTGATGCTGTGGATGATGTGGATGTGGATGATGATGTGGATTTGGATGATGTTGATGAAGATGCTGCTGCTGCTGCTGCTGCTGATTGAATCTGGAGTTGGAAGTTTTCCTTCCATTTGAACCTTTCTGACTCTTCCCACTGTAATTATTAACATTTTCTTGGAGACTGTCTCCAACCTCTTTCACCCTTCCATTGTAAGAAGGAAAAGGGGTTTTTTAGTTGGATATTAATATTTTAAGGTGTGGTTGCCAAGGAACTGAATAAATACCAGTTCCTAAAATGATTTTAGTAATTTATTTAGAAAATATATGAGAGAGAGTGGAAGTAGAGAGATGAAAAGAGGGTAGACTAAGAGATTTAACTTAAAGAACTAGATTTGTATTCAAGTCTGACCTTTATTCTGGCAGGGCTCTAGAGGCCCAGCCAGAAAGCCTAAAAGTCAATTAATAAGGGCTTTAGTCATGAGGACTTCTCCCAATCAAGGGCCCTTCTGGAGACTAAGGTATTCAGCCTTCTTCAATCACCATGTGTAGTTCTAAGAGAAAGATTTAAGTACAGTCACACCAAGGTCTCAGGGTCCCAGGTTCAGCACAAGAAGAGCTCTTTAGGAACCAAGACGTTGTGTAGTGAAAGTGATGGAAGGAAGGTAGAAAAGTAGGATGGATGGGAGAAAGGAGAGAAGAAGGTAGAGGAAGGGAAAGGAAGGTAGCTTAGCCTCTGTGGTGGGAAATTGACCAGAGCCCTCAAATGAATGATCAGAGTGCAACTTTAGGGTTAGAATAGCTAGGTTTTATTTTAATTAGAAAGGGAAAGGTCTAGGGAAAACTAAGAGGTAGAAAGAAAGGGGAAAGGCCCCAAGAGAGAGATCAGGGTTCAGGGTAGAGAGAAGCCAACCAGCCTCCAAGGTCGAGGGAGAAAAGGTGCCAAACTTTCCCTTTTATACTTTCTCTGACACCTCCCACAAAGGAAGTGGGCAGTGTCAGGGGAAGTTGTAGCAGAGAGAGTCCTAGGAGTTGTAGTCTCCCAGGGCTTAGGATAATTCTAAATGACACAGCATGAACCAGAAGAGATAAGCTGAACTCACTGAACTCTCTTTTAAAGGGGCTCCTTATGCTTCACTTTCTGTGCCTTCCTCCTAGTTTATGTGTCTAATCACACCAGAAGCTTTTCTTAGGACTGCCCAGAAGGCAGTTAGTAAATTCTGACTCATCACTCACTCTAGCACACCTGGGTCATAGACCTCCCAGCTTGTGAGTTAAATGGAGTTGTTTACATTTTTAGTGATTAGATTTGAAAATGGGCAAGGTATATTTAATCTAATTATCACACCATTGTTTTGGTCTTTATCCTCCTCCCTCATCCCTCATGTGCTTCTTTACAAAATATAAACTTTTATATATTTTCCCATTTCTTTTAGTATTATCCTTTTTTTACCCCCTAGTTTATAATATATATATATATATATACATATATATATATATATACACACACAAACAGAGAGAGAGAGAGAGAGAGAGACATTTTATCCTATACAGTTTGTCACTATTTCCTCTAAGTATGCTTCTTTTAGCTACCCTGATGACAATAACAAATTTTTTTAAACCCTTACCTTCCATCTTGGAGTCAATACTGTGTATTGGCTCCAAGGGAGAAAAATGGTAAGGGCTAGGAAATGGAGGTCAAGTGACTTGCCCAGGGTCACACAGCTAGGAAATATCTGAGGCCAGATTTGAACCAATAACAATTTTTAAGAGTTACCAATATCACTTTTTCTTCTAGGAATCCAATTCATTTGAACTTATTGAGTCCATTAAAATAGTTTTAGAGAGGGCAGCTGGGTAGCTCAGTGGATTGAGAGCTATGCCTAGAGATGGGAGGTCCTAGGTTCAAATCTGACCTCAGACACTTCCCAGCTGTGTGACCTTGGGCAAGTCACTTGACCCCCATTGCCTAGCCTTACCACTCTTCTGCCTTGGAGCCAATACACAGTATTGACTGCAAGACGGAAGGTAAGGGTTTAAAAATATAGTTTTATATTTGTTTCTTTGTTTGTTTTTCCCCTTTCTTAATTACCCTTTGGTTATTCTCTTGAGTTCTGTATTTATTATCCTGTTATTATATATGTTATTATGACTTATTTTGCTTTTAAGTTCTTTCCCCAATTATCTTTAGCCTCTCTTAATTGTTTTTTTTTTTTTTTTTGAACTGTGTTTTGAGTTCTTTCAAAGCCCGAATTCAATTTGCTGGAGTTTTTTGGTTTTTCCTTGGTGTTCCTTGATCTTCCTCTGTTCCATTAACTCTTTCTTCATTATCTGGATAGAAGCTGTTGATTGTAATTTATTCTTTCTTTTTCAGTTGTTTACTCATATTTTTCCTTCTTTCCCTCCTGTCATTGGTTATAATCTTGTTCCTTTGATTGTTTCCTGGATCTGTAGGTTTGGGCTATTCTGACCTGAAGGAGCTTCTTCTCTACTCTGCTGATTGTCTAGATTGGTCTGGTGGAGTACTAATGAGCTCTGAGGTTAGATCTTACCCAGCTGGCAACAGAAGCTGAAGGTGTAGGGGAAGGTATGGAGGCTGAAAGGAATTGTGCTTCCCGCCCTATTATGAAGGTATTCTCTCCTGGTTGCAGCCTTTGCCCTGGGATCCAAGTCAGTAGGATTCTTATGGTGACTCTCAGCTCAGTCTTGGAGGGTGTTGGAGATTGAGCTTCTATTCCCTCTGAATGCTTCTTATCTGTCCTATCCATAGACCAGATTAAGCTAGGATGTAGCTTATCTGTGGAGCTGGATGTACCCTGAGGCCAAAACCTGGAGAAGCTGAGGCCCAAGATGGAGAGTAATGGCTACAACTATACTATCCTACCTACTCTCCTCCAACTGCCTCCCTGATGGCTGTGGTTAGTCTCCTGAGTCTGGCACAGCTGTGGCATTGAGGCATTCCCTCTGGGCTAAAGTATCTCACCCTGAGAGTCCAGCAACTGCCAGAGACTCAGCACAGTAGGTGGGGGACAGGTCCTGGGAACTTCCCACTTCTTTTTCCTTAAACCTGAGAATTTAGCCTTCTCTGTGTATCTTTTAAGTTGAATTGAGCATGAGGGTCCCCCAGCTCTGTCCTCTTGTTAGATTTGATTTTCTGTCACCTTGAAGCACTTTGTTTTTTATTTTTGTGGAAGGGTTTTCACTGAGTTCTGGATTTTGCTGCTTCTAGTTAATAGATTTTTTTTTGAATTTTAAACCCTTAACTTCTGTGTATTGACTTATAGGTGGAAGATTGGTAAGGGTAGGCAATGGGGGTCAAGTGACTTGCCCAGGGTCACACAGCTGGGAAGTGTCTGAGGCCAGATTTGAACCTAGGACCTCCTGTCTCTAGGCCTGGCTCTCAATCCACTGAGCTACCCAGCTGCCCCCTAGTTAATAGATTTTTAAAGCAATATTAGGTCTGAGTACTTTAACTAATTTGCCCAAGTATGTCATTGGTCAGTTTTTGGTGGATTTGCTGGTATTTCTGTTCTTTAGAAATAGATAGTTGATGCCATCAATTAAAAAGAAGCATCTTGACCTTTTAGGATGCTATCATTTTTTCACCTTATCATGTCATATATTATATAGCAATCATATTGACCTCAAGAGTATATGTCTTCCTTCTTTTGAAAAAAATATACTGAATGCCCTCTCATATAACATATAATAGACAGACTTTCTGAAGAATATTTAAATATTCAATATTAAATTTGAAATGAAGAATTGGAATAACAGGGAGATAGTACTAAATGTGAAATGAACTCAGGGTTAAAAATTCAGCTTGAAAAGTTTTTGACCATGTGGTCATGGATAAATGATTTGTCACTGATACATATATCACTTCTTTACCTAAAAAGAATAATATATATCTTCAGGTAATTGTTTGGATGATATTTGTAGAAAACTTAAAGACCATTTGCACATTTTATATGTTGTCTTTCAGTTTTAAATATGATTTTTAAGAAGTGCTATTTAAATTTAACAATATGATACCAAGTAACTTCCATTTTTAGGAAATATCCATGCACAAAGTTAGGTAGTATAAAATTTAAATTAGTATCACTAACTCCAAATATTGTATTTTATAAGATTTATTAGCAATCACTTGAAGTAGAAGAAATAAAAAGAACAAAAGTATATAACCTAAGTAAAACCACATGACTAAAATTCTCCTCCCCAGCTCTCATCCAACCTCCACAATCTCATTCCCAGGAGCAAAGTTTTTCATTCAAAATAAATGTGTGCAACCCCCAACAGTTCAATTCACTACATTACAAAGTTCATTCCAGGTATTTTGTAGCAGTGTATGGGTTTCTGCAGGCTTCTTTATGGTGCCTTCTCCAAACAATTCACTTTCTTGATTCAGGGAGGTAGCAAGTTTCTTATCTTAAAATTACTCTCAAACAAGAAAAATTTTTATAAATTTAGAATTTTATGACAATAATACAATCACCCCTGAGGAGCATGTTGACAAACACATGGATCACCCCAGGATTCATGGCTGAGTTATGAGGTATATGAATCAATTGTCAAAAGAATAGCAAAAACATCGAAAAAACCAAATAAAAGAGAAAAAAGTAATTTCTGGACGAAACATAAAATATCAAAGACTCAAGTGTAAAAATTCTAAGTAAAGAATAAGCCATAATAAATCCTTGAATCAGGGCCTGTTTAGAGTGATTTATGTCCCATAAGACTGTAGTAGCAATTATGCACTTACCCAATCAACAGCCAGTTCTTCAGAAAATTACCATACTATGAAAAGGAG
This sequence comes from Gracilinanus agilis, assembly GCF_016433145.1. NCBI lineage: Eukaryota > Metazoa > Chordata > Mammalia > Didelphimorphia > Didelphidae > Gracilinanus > Gracilinanus agilis. The sequence continues at coordinate 462,983,741 of NC_058130.1, read as the reverse complement.
AGAAAAAGGAATAGATTTTGAAGCAGAAGGGAAATATCATTCCTTGGTCTGATTTTACCTTTGCTCTCAGGGATAAGGGAGCCAAAATGGCAGGCAAACTGTGGTACTTGGTAGAAGCCTGGATCAACTGTCACAAGGGAATCCTGCATTGGAGGGTGTCAAATACCTGCTTCCTCAAACCTCAAAATAAATTCAAGTCCTCTTTCTTGGTGCATAATCTCATTAATCCCACTGGGATTGGTTGATCTCCTTGACCTTGTGCTCCTAGGTACTATGCAGGTTAACTTTGTGTTCCTTGGCACTGTGTAGTGGCTCTTTTGTGATCCTTTCTCCTTGAATTCTCAGACACAATCATTAATCAAAGTCCCATAATATTTAACAATCAATGGAAGGTTTCCATGTTTTAAAGCTTTTGAGTATGCATTTGACATTAGGGTTAATGAACATTTTAAACTTATCCTAGTGCAAAATCAAAAAAACATTAATACTGGTAACATGTGCTTCAAGTAAAAAAAATGAGAGAAAAAAGAAAACTCAAATACTCTATTACACATACTAGGAAAAACAATAATAAAACTTTTGAGAAATCAAAAATATATAGTTAACAATCCATGAAAAGGTTTTAACCAAGTAGAAGCACAATACAAAGTTTCTCATCCAAAAATGATATCCATTTCCTTTTTACAGTGGCCATGATCCACAGTGTGAATGCACATGATTTTCACCAAGTAACAGCTTTTTAAAACAATACTACAGCAGCTAATGCCCATTCAAAGAAGTACCAAAATCCTCAAAATCACAAGATCCAATTTAATGACAATAGCAAACAAACCTGCTATGATTCGGATTCACATGAGTCTCTATAGCCACTTTCTGTGTGACATTTCAAAAGTCTATGTAGCTCATGGATACTTTTTACAAGTTCTCCAGCTCTAGCCAATCTGTCAACTTTAGCTCTGATATTTCTAACAAAGTCTATTACTGCCATCATTCCAAAATTTGGCAGGAGAGCCTAGAAAAAAAAGGAAAAATCTGTACTGCTGATGAAAGCCTTTTGGATCTAATATGTCACCAATAATTTAGATCATTATATTGGAAAGGTAGAGTAAACTGAAGAGTTACAAATATAAAAACCATCCAAAAGCCACCAAGGTCCATGGGAAACACTCCCTCTTGGAGCCATCCAGGAGTTTCCAAGTCCTCTTGGAAATCCTTCCCACCTCCTGGATGAGATTATAACCAATCACAGGGTAACCAAGCCCCTTGGGAAACTTCCCTCCACTGGTATGAGATTGTAACAGCCATAAAAGGCATGTATTTAGATGTCCTATCTATTGCAATGTGAAGACAAGGAATACAATAGTGAACATCACTTTTTTTTTTAACCCTTGTACTTTGGTGTATTGTCTCATAGGTGGAAGATTGGTAAGGGTGGGCAATGGGGGTCAAGTGACTTGCCCAGGGTCACACAGCTGGGAAGTGGCTGAGGCCGGGTTTGAACCTAGGACCTCCTGTCTCTAGGCCTGGTGAAAATCACTTCTTATGTCTCATCCATTACATTTTTATAAATGTAGAGATGGGGAATACAGTAGTGCTATTGCACTTCACTTCAACTACTAAATGGATCCTTATCTCTTGTTACAAACAACTCAAAGGTAGGCAAATGATCAGTCAAAGGTAGTGGTACTACTAGATATCTGAAAATCACTTCTGAAAACACCTTAAAATCAATTGAAAATTTTAGATTATTAAATTCTCCAAAGGTTATTGATACAGGTTGTAACCAGTTTGATGGAGTCCATCCATCATCATCTATGTGACAATTAACAAAGGCAAAAAGGAATAAAAGGCCATCAAGGCAACATGTGACCTTGATGGATCTGGTGACAAACCCAGCATCCATAAGGACCTATGGTTTTGCCATGGAAAAGCATTTGTCCAAGTTTCTTATGGACTTTTATAATGATATTTTCTCCAGGCCAGTCATAGGGGGAGGGTAAAAATAAAGATGATGTAACAGAACATATAGCTAATGGCCAAAATACAGTAGATGAAAATGACATAGTGTAACAGAATATTATAGATTAGATTGATATGTGAACTTAAAAACAAAATTAAATATTAAAACAAACAACCAGCAAATACAATATATGTGACAGGATGTGAGCAAAGAGTTAAAGAATTGTTTTCTCCAATTCCAATAGCTGCTTTACAGAGACTTTTTCATTATTTGGAGGGGAACAAACTGAAACAGTTAAAATCAATGAGGCAATGGAGTCTGAAAAGGGTTAAAATTCACCTCCAAACAAATTGATGTTCCTTCACCTCCCAAGTATCATCACCCATTTAGATTCCTTTGGTCACACTTGTGGGGTTGCCTATACTGAGGGGGATTTCCACACTGAGCATAGTGTGGACAAACCCCATATTGGATGTGTTGCAGAGACTGAGTAGACTCTCCCTTCTGCATCTTGAGATTATTCAAGATATATTTCAGTTGCTTTTTTCTTGGGGAAGAATAGCTAAATTTCAGAGTATCCAATCAGTACAAGTACTTCCAGGAACAGTAGTAAGAAAATACATCCTAAAACTGTGGTAATGCACTGCTCTTTCATAGAGTGGGTCACGCTTTTAGATCAAATTATTAAATTGGTTGAAAATCTACTTCCTGTCTGTAGGTGGTACTATCCTATTATGTACTGGTTAGGAATGAAGTTAAGAAGTTTGAAAGAGTAACCTGCCTTCCCCTCCCCCCCCCCGGGGTAAAAAAACATCAGGGAGCCACTTGCTTCTACTTCCAGGTAGGCAGGGAACTGCTTCTACCCTTGAATATTCTCCCCAGCTATGTGGGCAGGGAAGTTAAGAGAATAGAAGTGTCCCCTTAGGTAAAAGCCTTTAGGAGGCTAATTGTTGCCTAAGAAAAACACCCAGGCTTCCAAGGCAGCAGCAAGCACCTAGCTGTTAGCAATTTAAGGGAAATTTATACTTTACCTTCCATGCAGGGGGGAAAAAAACTCATTCAAAAGACAGGGCAGGCAGGTGGTGGCTCCAGGCTCAGCAAATACCCCAAGTTAAGTCCCACAAATCCCACAAACAAAAGTGGGTGAGTGGAGACACAATTTCTGGTCTCCTGAACCTTCAGACTCTGAAGAGATTTCCACTGAATTGAAGGGCAAAAAGGGCCACAACAGACAAGAAACATGGTTTTCTCAAAATAACTACTCCCGGTCTTTACTCAAAGGCTATCTTAAAGAAAAAAATCAAGGATTCCATATCTTAGTGGCTTGCCAACAATGTAAAATTTAAAGTAATATCAATAACTCTAGGTATTATGTTTTATAAGATTTATTAGTAATCACTTGAAATAGAAGAAATAAAAGAACAAAAGTATATAACCTAAGTAAAACTATGTGAGTAAAATTGTCCTGCCTAGCTCTCACCCAATGTCCACAACCACCTTATGGGGAACAGAGAGAGAAGGTGGAGCTACAAAAAAACTTATATCTTCCCTATAACATAAGAAGGAAAATGGGAAGCTGGAAAAGAGTGTTCTGGGGAGAAAATTCTAATTAAACAGCAGGTAGTCAGAAGAGAAGAAAGAAAGGAAAAGAAGGAAGGAGAAAGAGAATCAGAGAGGAAAAGAGAGAGGGAGAAGGGAGTAAGAGAAGGAAGGAAAGGAAGAGAGAGGAACAAAGAAAGGAAAATATTGCTTTAAAAGTTGTTAGGATCATATAGAGCAAGTAAGTAGCTTTTTTACTGAATTTTATTTTTTCAATTCATTGTGTTTTGGGGGATAAATCCATAATATTAAAATAATTTTTGAAAAATTACTCAGAAATAAAAGGCAATATATTTTTTAGATTTGAAGAAAATATTTCCAAATATCAGTTTAATTGTTTTCTATTGTGTCATATTAGTTTACATTTAAACATCAAGAATTCAGACTTAAATTTAAAAATAAATAATAATTGTGATCTAATCCATCTAATACGTTAAAGGCCTACAATGTTTAAAATACTACATTAAGCTCTATCAATGAAAAGTTAATGAAATTTCTCTCCCTTTGAGGAACTCATTTTACTTGATATTATCTTAAATTAATAAGACTTGATTTTTCCTGAAAAGCAAAACTCTTTTTCTATTGTAAAGTCTGTCAAACAAATCAATGATTTTCTATATAATAATTTTTATTCAACTTATTTTTCTTTCTTTCTGTACCTATAAATTTCTATTCTATTTCCTAAATTACTTCATTACAGGGGGCAGTTCTACTTAGCAATAATTTATGCATTAATTTTTCCCCTTACATCTGTTCTATTATAATGTTTTAATGTATCTGCAGTTTTCCCCCCTGTGATTTCAGCTCTAAACTCTCATTTGTCAGAATGTTGATTAAACATTGCAGGGATGTGGATGGGTGGAAGACTCAAGGTCAAGATGAATCTAATAGAATGAGACATAATCATAGTGGGATAGAACAAGAAGAGATAGGGTGGAATGGCTACTCCATATGGAAGAGGAATGAGTGGAGGAACTACTATTTAGTAGGGGAGGAGCGGGTAGAGAGATGGCAGCATTAGAACCCTACTCTCATCAGACTTGGCATAAAGAGAGAACAACAAACTCAATTAGAAAGGTAAAAGAGTTATTAATTTACTGAGAAACAAGAAGGAAGGGGATTGGATGGAATAAGGGAGGGGTGGTAGTCTAACAAAGTTAGGGCTAAAATAGATATATTTGGAAGGGATAAATAGGTTAACTATGTTTGGTTTTGGGGCTACTACGGATAATTAAGCATTAGCAATATTGGACTTGTATGCATCAAATTTTATACCACCCAGATTTTTTTTAAAGGAAAAGACAAATGGTTTACTGATGGAAATAGATAATAAAATAATAATAGAGAATGAAATTCATTTTCCCTTCTTGAACTAGATAAATATAACAAAAAATAATGAAAGTTAAAGAGATGAATAGAATGTTAGATAAGTTAATTAAAATCGATAAATGGAGAGCTCTCACATACTTGTAGGAGGTTAATAATTGATTTAAGCCTTAACAAATAAATAATCTAAACCAGTTATGGGCAAACTATTCACCATGGGCTATCTCCAGGCCCTAGCTTGTCCATCACAGCCTTAAGCAATTCCCTAATCACTATACCCCCACATCCAGATATAGTGATTAGGGAACTGCTTAAGGAAGTGATGGGCAAACTATGGCTTGGATCTGACCCTCAGGAAATAGTTTTCCCATCACTGATCTAAACAATGGTTTAAAGAGCATAAATATTCTGCAGAAGTCTTATTTTAATGCTCATATTGGAGTGTAATCTTGCATTCCTCATGGATTCTGGTATTGAAATCAATTTTCCAATGGGTATTACCAAGCTAGAAAGATTTGATTTCAGAAAGAGTACGATCCTAGCAACAGATTGGGTCTGCTGCCCAAGGTTTAATTAAATTAAATATGTTCCTGGTAAAGTTTGTTAACTGAGAATCAGATAAATTAAATACTGATAGTAGTAGTAGTAGTAGTAGTAGAGGAGGCGGCGGCTATTGTTGTTGTTATTCTGCTCTATATCTGCCTCAGTGTATTTGAACAATTGCCCAGATTATCAGAACAGAAAATATAACTCTTAATCCCATTTTGGAAAACTAAATTGAATAAGCCATAAATGAACTCTGTAAGGAAAAAAAATTCTCAGGAGCAGGTGGAATTACAAGTAAATTCTACCAAATACTTAAGGAAATTAATTTCAATACTACATAAATTGTTTGGAAAAGTAGGCTAAGATGGAGTCAAAGAATTATTTTATGACACAAATATGGTTCTGATGTCCAATCTTGGAAAAACCAGAAATAGAAAAAAAATTATACATTAATTTCCCTATTACATATTGATGAAAAGTACTAAATAAAGTACTAACAAAGATATTATAGCAATGCATCACAAAGATCTTTGTTAAAGAAAATGATTTTGGGTTTAGAAATTCAGATTAAATGAAAAAATTGCCAATGATGGAAACTGATATCCTAGATAACCAAGAAGATAGTAGAAATTTACTGAATTCTCTTTGATTATTTCAAGTTATCTAGCCAGAAGTGTGTGTGTGTGTGTGTGTGTGTATTCTGAAAAAGAACTATATATATTGTATATTGAAAGAGGTGGAAGATGGGTTTATATGTATAATGCAGAAGAACTATCACCTTCTTGATCTTGGACATTTTGCCTCTTTTAATAAAACTCCAAACACATAAATTTTCTGACAACCCAAGTTATTGCAGGCTCACTGAACTTCTAGTCCACTCAAAATGTCCCAGATAAAATTCTTTCTAAATATGAATCCTCAATTTTGTTCTTAAGAAGTAGATTTCTTCAGCTCTAATATGACTTTATTTTTTCCCTAATTAATTTCAAATTCAGCCCAGTTTTTAAACTATAAAGTACTTTTTAAATTATATATTACTTTTGCTTTCTCTCTTAACTTTGGGTCATTCTTAAATTTAAAAAACATATTTTTATGTCAGTGATCAAAATAGAATAAATAGCCAAGCATAGAACCCTGGAAAACTCCATTGGTGACATTCTTCTAAAAAGTTTTGAATCCTTAATGATATTCTTCAAATATAATTATTCAACCAGTTTCAAGTCCAAGTAACTATATAACTATTTTGTCCAAATTTCTTCAACTATTATCAGAGATTCTTTGTCAAATGCTTTGCCAAAATCAAGGGTATAAACCTATCTATAGCATTCCTCTTTTCTCACTATTTAGCAATTTCACAAGTATAAGATAAGGGAGCTAGACAGCAGCTCTTCTGAAAAAGATCAAACATTCTTGGCAAAAACAATCAGTAGGCGTCATGAATTTGAATTTGAATCCAAGGAAACTAATGCAGATTTAGATTGCATTAAAAGATATATAATGTGCAGGATTGTAGTAATTATAGTATTGTTCTCCTGTGGCCTGGTTAGACAATATTTATTTTACAACATTGAGCATAGTGTATTGTATTTTAATAAGGATACTAAGAAATGTGATGATGATCATAGGAGGGCACAGAATCATAGGATGATGAAAGGTCTTGAGTCTATGCTACATACAAATTTGTTAAAGGGACTGGGAATATTTGGGTCAGAGAAGACTCATCTCAGGAAGAGAAGTATGGTACCTATTTTCAAGTTTTAAAAAATTATCTTATTCTATAAGATTCATTTGACTTAATAATAATAGTAACAAAAATAATAATGATAAACAGTTTTACATATTTTATGGCATTCCTCCCTCTCAATAACCCCTTTAAGTAACCCGGTATTCAAAGACTATTTGCATAAGATTCCCCTCTTTGGGGGACATGTATTAATGCATGCCCTGTAACTAAATGAGAAGCAGAATTGGCAAGAGCTTGGAAGAAGAGAAATTCTGCCTTCTGGCATCTGGCTTTGAGAGAAAAGACATATTTCTCTTCAAGATTCTCTTTAGGAAAAGTTTCCTGAAGGAGAAGAATGATACTAGCATGTAGAAGACTGAATATGCTCCTAACCTTAGCTTAGTACTTTAGAGACATTGGAGAATTTCCCCTACGTTGAGATCTGGAACTTGTTCCTGAGTTGAGCTAACATATCTGACTCGCACAGGGCAAGTTTATTCACTATAGGTATTGTCTAACATATTTCCTCTCCAAAAAGTTTCTGATTTCTATTTCCTACATTCTTGGATTAATGGATCTATCTGCTATTCCCTAGATCAGTGGTTTCCAAAATATTTTGGCCTACTGCCCCCTTTCCAGAAAAAAATATTACTTAGCCCCCTGGAAATTCATTTTTTAAAAAATTTTAATAGTAATTAATAGGAAAGATAAATGTACCTGTGGCCATCATCACCCCCTGAATCACTGCACCCACCAGGGGGTAGTAGTGCCCTCTTTGGGAATCACTGCACTTGATGAATTAGTATTCGCTAGAATAAGAATAGATTCAAATCTATAGTTATATAATGCAGTGTCCTTCCCCATTAAGGAGTAGCAATTGGGAGCACAGCTTGGATCTAAAAAAATTCCCTAGAATAACAATATTTAGGTTAGTTAAATATTTAGGAAGCTACATAGATGTAATTCATTCAGCACTCTCTCACTGAGGAAAGCAGAATAATGGCGAGTTGAACAAACCCAATCTCCTGTACTCCTCCTGGAAGGAATAAAAGACTCTCTTGAGTAAAGGGAGGTGGAGGTGATTTTTTGTGAGTCACATCTAGCTAGAACCATATAATCTGCATGGTCAAGTAACATACACATCCGTGTGTTCTTAGAGCAGTCTAATAATATTTTGGCTACTATGGGAGTTAGTAGACTACACTTATTTGGAGATCTTCAAGAGAAGGTTATATGACCAATTGTTAGACATACTTGCAGAGGGCATTCTTTCTTAAATGTGTGAGGATCAAAAGAGGTACTACTTATTAGTACCTAATAATAATGTGGCTAATAAATATTTATTTTCCTCCCCATGGTTCAGGAGTACCTTTGTAGATTAAGAAAGTTACTACTATTTTTACCTAAACAAAAACAGTGAAAGGAACATGAGACCATTCAAAGAAGAAAATTACTCTGGGCAAAAATACCACAGAGACTGGGTTTAGGGAGGGGGAATAAAGAATAATTCCATGCCTTTCTCCAATTCCTGGTCTTAGGTACAAATTATAAAAACTGAAGGTACAAAGATTGGGGCACCATCTATAGCCATTATGTTTTTCCCTTTGCCTTTCATACGGAGTTAGCATGATACAGTTGAAAATATGAGGTCTGGCATTGGAAGGCTGATGTTCAAACTGTGACTCTTTTGCTTATCACCTTGTTTTATGTAATTTTCATTTCTTTCAATTGTAAATAGATTATATTACCTTTAAATGTCCAATTCTAAACTGGTCAACTTGTGATTCTAATTTGGTGAATGCAGTGGAGTAATTATTTACAGGAGAGGCATCATTTTTGTTTTTTGTTGAAGGTATGCCTCTGTTCTATTATAAAAACATAAATGCATGCTTTTCTTAAATTTTATTTGAATAAAATATAGGATAAAAATTTCAATTAGATTTTTTTTCTATTTAGCTCTTCCTCTTCTAAGAGTGATAGATGAACTTTTCTTGTGGAAGAGCATAAGAATTGAAAAAGTATTCTATCTCATAGAGAGAAGATATTATAATATATATTTTATAGGAGCATTTTTCTTTAATTGATCACTTCATTTTTAACCTTAGAAATCCCTTTGATTATGTCCTTCTTTATGTTATCTTAATGCAAATTATCCCTCACTAATTTAAAAAATTAGAAAAAGACTGCCAAACTCTCAAATTTATTCTTTGGTTATGACTCAAACTTAAACAAACACAGAGCATTTTAGTATATTATAAAAGTAGGCATAATCTTCATCTTGATCATTAAAAAAATTAACATGCCCTTTAATATGTCTTTTCTTGTTGAGTTTATTGAGTTAAAAGCTTCTCTGATTGTTTTTTTACTTCATTCATAACAATTGTCTTATAATATAAGTATCCTCTGTGATCTCTGATCACTTAATTTCAGATTTGTTTTTGTCCAGTTTCTTCAGAAATCTTTTATTCCGTCTTAAACTAATTTTCTTTTTCAGGCTTTGAAATTTCCTTTTTAGAGATTGGGGTTTTCTTTTTACAAGCCTGTGTTAAAGGTGTAGGATATTAATTATCCATGCAAGTATAACTAAAGAGCTAAATTTTACTTAGAATTATTCAAAAGACTTCATTATGCTTCTTAGTTCCTTATGTGATGACTACTATAACTTCATCTCTAAACTTCTCAACCTGACAAATGAGAAAACTTGGCAGAGGGGTGGGTCACTATGCTGCCCACAGCAAGTCAGGCATTAAATTTCCACTTCAACCAAATTGACCAGACTAATTCAATTTTCCACTCACATCATTTTTTTTCATTGTAGATTTTTTAAGGTAATTCTCCTTCATTATGGTTGCAAATGTGTTACTGACAGGAGCTTCTCCTTTATAAAGGCAATATAGCTTCTTTCCATGAATTCTATTTAGTTTTTTAGGGAATGCATTTCTGGGACTAAACTTTTCATGCCTTTTGTTTAGTTCTAATTATTTAACTAATTTGGCTATTCATCCCTTTGAAGTTTGTCTAGTGAAGTCTCTACTTATGCAATACTTATGCAAACTAGTAACAATAAATAATATAGGAAACCAACCTACTAAACCAAGCACTTCAGATCTTAAATTTCTATAGATATTCCCTTGTGGATTTAGGTGCATTCCCCACTCCTCCAACAAAGATTACAATGGTCAGATGTTGAAAATGTCCAAGTTGAAAATGATCACAAATTACTATGGTCAAAAAGAACAATTAAGCCCTGGGAGCCCAAATTTCTGATAACAAACTTTTTTAAGTTTAATTAACTAGTTAATTAATTAAGAATATTTTTTCCATGGTTACATGATTCACATTCTTTCCCTCCCCTCCTCCCACCCCACTTCCTGTAGCCAAGGAACAATTCCATGGGGTTTTACATGTGTCATTGATCAAGACCTATTTCCATATTATTAATATTTGACAATAAACTCTTTTTGTATTTAGCAAGGCATTGACAAGACTATCAAATCCTATTCAATAAAATAGAAACTGCCAAAAGTGGAGCTCTACCATCATACATTATATTTACATAATGCTTTATAGTCAAAAGAGCATATATGTTCATTATCTGAAGTATTTTCTAAGGATCTGTTCTAAGTTTTGTTCTTTACTCTATCTAATAATTTCTCTGTGAAGATTACATCAAAAGCCATGGGCTCATTTGCCTTCTCACTGAAAATGACTAGCAAGCATGGTCCACCTTGCCTTATGTGTTGTCTCCTCAGCAAAGTCTGTAAGCTCCTTGAAAGATGAAGATACCTTTGCTTTTATATCTGGATCTCCAACAATTGGCACAATGGTTGATGTCCATCCATTTACTTATTCACAGGGGACAATCTGGACAAAGGTACAGATATGGAAAATGAGTTATCATGTATAAATGATAAAAAGAAGGAAAGCTTGAATGAAACATAGAGTGTGGAAAAGTTATTATGATAAGGCTGAAAAGGTATATTAGATACATACTTTTAAGGATGGGAAGTGCTGGGGGAGTTTGCAATCATTATGAAAAGTATTAGGGAGTCACAAAATTTTCCAGGTAAAAAAGGGGCATGAGCAAAATGACACTTTAGAAATACCAATTTAGCTACACTGTGGAGGATGTATTTGAAAAGGGAGAGGTTTGACGTAGGGGGTGCCACTATGAGGCCATTGCAATTTTTCAGAGACCTGATGAGGGCCTGAACTAAATTATTGTAAATGTGTGTGGAGAAAGGAGACTGAATGTAAATGGTATTGTGGAGTTTCTATAAAAAGTAAAACACACTTCGGAAACTGTTTGTCTACACACATTACTTTCTCAAATGGCAGAATTGAATTGTCCAAAATATTTTTCTACAATGAAAAGACCTTTATAATTTTAAACTTTTCAGCCTCCCAAATAGTTTATATCTTCTATTATACATGCCTTAATGAGTTCCCTTGCCATAGATGGGTTCATGCAGCAATTAAAAATGGAAGAATCTTGATGTTAAAATTATTTAAGGCCTAACTAATCTGGACAGAAATAGTAAACAGAAGGATGCTTACAGTAAGAATAAACTGGTGTAATTTATCAATGGAATATATATCCCTGAATATACAGATTGGATATTAAAGTAATAGCTAGGTGAAATTAATGACAGCAGACAAAAGTGAGAGAAAAGTGGCAATTGAGGGGAAGTGTGAGTAGAAAGTAGATTCTTTGGATTCTTTGAAGAAGGAAATTTTAAATACAGATTTCCATAGATGGTACTGAGATTAAGTTAGTATGTTAGGCAGTTATCAGAGGGAAGTGTCATGAAAGTGTTGTTATAGTAAGCATATTATAACCAATTTGTGTGATACTTGTGAATTTAAAAAATCATACATAAGCATTTTATTATCCAAATTGAACTAATTTAGCATGAACAACATTACATAAAATCATTGTCTCATAGATCCTGATTGGTATGTGATTCTAGGAAGATAACCAAAGGTTAAATATAGATCCATTTAGATTGCTGGCACTTATAATGTGAGTTACAGTTAAACCAGGATACAGAATTTTAGCTAATCCAGCCAATTTTGTTCCTTATAGAATATAGGATCTAAAAATGATCAAAGATGTAGTCCTCACTTCATCCTTTAAACAAATACAAATCTTGTATATTGGACTGTAGGAAACCTCTCCTATTCTTATCCTTTCCAGTTTTATTCGATAGTTCTGTTTCTCCTTTGACACTCACTCATAACTTTCACAATTATCTATTCTGTTCATTCTTTGCTCTGCTCATGATTTAGTGCTTTTCTCATGACCTTTGAAAGCAAACCTTCAAAACTAAATCCAAAGAGTAACTGGTAAATATCAGTCTTGAAGGCATCTCTGAAGACAAAAGTTCATTCTCTTTTAAAGAAAGTAGAATAAACTGATATACAGCTAAAATTTTTATGAAGTATGCTGGCAAAAGGAAATTCATCTGAGAAATTAAGACAGAAGATTCTGCTGTTCAAACTCAGTTTGTCCACTACAGAACTTGATTATGTGGTACACAGAAATCATTTATTTCCTCTTAAAATTTTCTATTACTATTAAAATCATCACTATCCTCTCAATCATCCAGATTTGCACTCAGTATCATTTTCTCAACTCCTCTCTTATTCATATCACATATCCAATTAATTGCCAAATGGTGAAATTTCTACTTTCACAACATCTCTGACACATATCTCCTTCTCTTCACTTTTAGAGCATCTATCTTGTGCTGACCCTAATTAATTTCCACCTAGATTATTGCAATATTCTTGTGAGGAAACTAGTGAAACAATGGACAGAACACTTGACAAAGAGTCACAAAAATCTGATTTTAAATCTGACTTTAGGTACTTACTAGCTGTATGACTCTGAACAAATCACTTAACCTGTATGTCCCTTCTGCTCCCCAATTTCCTAATCTGAAAAATGGAGATGATAGCATTTATCTCAGAGGATTATAGTGTTGTGAGGAAGATTAGTTAGTTGATTAAATATTAAGGTTGATCTAGCAGGAAGCCTGGTGCATTCTAAGATGGAATGAAGGAGCAGGAAGTATATGTGCCCTGAGAGAGAGAGACTCCATTAGTGGTGGGTAAACTGTTGCCAACCCAGGGAGATTTCAGACCCTGCTTCCTGATTTCCTTGGGATTCTGAGTGGAGGTCGATTTCCAGCAACAAGAGAACAGCACCAAGAAGAAGAGAAGTTTGTGATCTGGTGGACAGTTTCTCAAGCACACTCTTTCTTCTTGGTTATCTTGGACCACCTACGATTTTGGCATCCAGTGAGCATATTTGGAAAACTGTGAGAACCCTCAAAGCCACCCCTCTTATCCATAGCTGTGCTGTTCAAGGCTGGCTGGTACCAGGCTTGAATCAGCTCCCAGAGATTGCACTGCTTCTTGGGCCCTGCCTGTTAGATCACTTAGATTAGAGTAGAAATAAGTCCTCCCCTTGCCCAGTGGTTTTATCCTTTAGATTTTAAGTATAGAAATCCATTTCCCACCTTTTAGTTAAACATAATTAAAGATGTTAAAACCTTTTTACCTTGCCTGCTTGTTTCTAGACTCTGGCCTAGGGAGAGCAGAGTGACAGTTAAGACCAACTGCCATTCCTGTGATAAATCCAGGGAACTCCTTATCCTGGTCCAGTTTCTCCTAAAACCCAGTGTGTGTACCCACAACTATTTAGATTATATTTTAACATCCCTGGTGCCCTCCATTACCTATATTTTCTACAGTTGGCACTACCAGATGGGTGGGTAGAGAGACAGACAGGAAGTATACTCTTGGGCTATTAGAATCATACAGGAAGCTCAGGGGATCCGGACATTCCAAGAGAGAGCTCAGCCATTGGGTGAGAGCTGAAAGTTCTCAACCAGTGGTGAGCTGCTCAGAGCTTCTCAGCCCCCACCCCAGGTCATTCATAAAATTTCTGTGGGTAGGAAAAATACTATTGAGCTTGGAGTGGCCCCAGAGAAAGGGATTTTTCTCATTTTTTTTGTTTTGTTCTCTGTTGTTGTGTTTAATTGTACTTGTATTTAATTAATTGTGTTCTTAATTGTTATTAATCAGGAACTGTGGCTAATAATACAAATGATTTTGTGTACGGCTGGTCGGTTTGGATGGTGATGGGAACGATGTTGTTTGAAGACTGGATCAATTATGTTTTTTTGGTTCTATAGAAAGGTGTCTGGGCTTTTCCTTACCTGTGGTTTAAAATTATACCCAGGTAATTTAGAGGAATGATGGACATTGATTTTGCACAACCAATTTTAACTATTAACATACTAGATTTGTTATCTCATATGCCAGTTCTGATCCTTACTAGTTATTTTGTATATAAGTTAAGATGGATGTTATTTCATATTTTGCATTGTGTTAAGATAATTGGGTCCTGGTGTTTGAGGGCCTCTAAAACTAAGAAGATATTGAAATTGTTGCAGATAAAGCTAGATAACTTGGAATTACATATCCAAAATGGTACTCTTTCTGGTCAACCCCTTGGTACTCCCCATATTGGCAGCGTGGCTGAATTTGCAAACATGGGTATTTCTGGAAAAAGTATAACATCAAAGGCTGAGTTGGAACAGCAGCCTCAGAGTAAGGGTGAAAACCTTATTAATCTTTTACCCCTTTGTGATCTTCCAATTGTACGCAATGATGGCACATTCCATGTAAAACAACATACTAAATTTAGGTCTGAGGATGTGGAAAATTTGAAGCGAAAGATCCTAAATTTCCATGATGATTCTGGGAAATTTGTGAAGATCTTTAAGGCATTTGTGAAACAACATGACCCAGACTTTGAGGATTGTTGGTATGTGTTGGGGGAGATCTTGTCACACCACGATAGGGCCAAATTTATTGAGGAGACAAGGAACACAGAGGGAATGACACCATGGCCACTAGCCTGGGAGGAACTGGACCTTAATTCAGTTCCCATATACCGTATGCTAAAGCAGGCAAGAAAGTCCCTTATCACAATTATTGAAAAACACGCAAAGCGCCCAAGTTCATGGTGTAAATTTGAGAAAATAAGGCAGACAGCATTACAGACCCCAGCAACATTTCTGGAGAGGATTATTGAGGCAGCTGAAATGTATTTACATATGAACATTCTGGAAGATACCACTGTGGACCATGTGAAAAGAATTTTTGTTAGAAATTCTGTTCCCCAATTAAAGAAGTTCTTCATGGATAATTACTCGGATTGGGAACTGTTGAGCCTAGATGAGTTGAAGCAAAAAGCCACATATGTGTTTGCACAACAAAAGGACAGAGGTAGTGATGACAAGGATACCATCATTGAAAGCCTTAGAAAGCAGTTAAGGGAGGCAAAATCTTGAGCCAATGAAAAGGAGATAAGTGAAATTAAGGCAGTTACAGCATTAAGGGAAGCAGAAAAGAGGAATAATAATAATTATTATTATTATAAGACCAGTGGCAATGCAAATACGAGGAATCAGAGCCAACAATGTTGTTATGTTTGTGGACGTATTGGGCACTTTGCAAGGGACTGTAGGTACCGAAAGAGGTCATATGGGCAGAGATACAACAATAATAACAATGGATTTAATTGGTTTAATAATAATTATGGATACAGGGAAATAACTGGAATAATGGTTTTAATCATGGAAATGGACAACAAAATGTGTTCCAATGCCAGAATGCATGTTGTCAAGGCGCACAAGCTCCTAATTTGGCAACGATGCAGGATTACTTATGCACAGGAGTCAGGCCCAAGTTTAGTCATGTTGTACAGGGGAATATTAATAATGGTAACATGAATAGAGGGACAGCTTCATTATGAAGGTGTGCCCGAAGTTCAGGAGTGATTGATCAAGGTAATGGGACTAAAGTGAATGTTGATGAAATTGTATGTGTTAAAGATAATGATAATGTAATTGTGAATAATGGAAATGGTGCACTTGGTGTTAATATTGATTTGACTGGTGATAATAAGAATTTAATTAATAATTGTAATGAGTCAAGGAGTGTCAATTTAAATGGAATCAATGATAGTTTAATCAATGTGAATTATAATTTGATGAGAATTAATGATAATTTGATTGGTGTTAATGTGAAATTATCTGAATTAACTACTATAATGGTGTAAATAGTACTTTAACCAATGTTAATGGTGATTTACCTACTGGTAGTAGTAATTTAACTAGTGTTGGTAATAATTTGATTAAGATTGATGATAATTTATATGGTGTTGATAATAATTTGATTAGTGTTGTAAATAATGGTGAGAAAAAGAGAAATGGTGTTGTAAATGGTGTTAGAAATTCTAGTAATTGTGGAATTAAGAAGAATAATAGAAATTGTGATTTGATTAAGGATAATTTGCTTGTAAATAAGAACAATGATACCAGAATAGAGGTGAAAAGGACCAATGGTTTAAAATCCTGGGAAAATTCTGTAATTCGAGACGATGTTAACTTGGATGGACAGGAAATAGCTGAGCTTTGTTCTGATGTTACTGTTTTAGCTCCTGTGTTGGAAACTTTCCAACCTCCCAATAGTACTGAACCATATGTGTCGATGACTATTGGAGATCAGATTCACGACCTTCTTGTGGACACAGGGGCCAGTAAATCCATTTTGCAAAGCTTTCCTGAGAATTGTAGAGCTGTTGGGACAATGGATGTCATTGGTGCTACAGGTGTGACTCAGAAAGTAGCTAAATTGCAACCAAAAATGGTAACCCTGGGACCACTTTAGGTGGAACATGCATTTTTGTGTGTTCCAGAATGTCCAATGAATCTATTGGGAAGGGATCTATTGTGTAAATTAAGGGCTACTATCCAATGTACTGAATCTGGTGATATTTCTTTGCATCTCCCAGAGGAAACTTTGAAGGTCTTTCCATTACTTTTCTTAGATTCTAGCAGTACAGAGGATGACTTAGGTACTATCTATCCAATACTTGAGTATATACCTAAGGATTTGTGGTCAAAGTCATCAACAGATGTTGAGTTGCTAAAATCAGTTATTCCAGTCAGGGTGAGGACAAAGGAAGGACTAGTTCCTTGTGTGCCTCAGTATCCCTTGACTAAGGAGGCAATAGATGGTATTCGCCCAATTATTGAGTCCCTAATCCAACAAGGAATAATAATGCCATGCTTTTCTGAGTACAATACACTGATTTTGCCTATAAAGAAGGCAAAACCAGGTGAAAATGACTGACCTGTTTACTGATTTATTCAAGATCTAAGAGCGGTAAATGATTGTGCCATCAAGACACATACAGTTGTCCCAAGTCCAGCTGCTATAATTTCTTCCATTCCAAGTCAGGCTAGATATTTCACCGTGGTAGATTTATGTTCTGCGTTTTTCTCAATACCAATTCACGAGGATTCTCAAAAGATCTTTGCTTTCACATGGGAAAAGACTCATGGACATGGACTCAACTCCCACAAGGGTATACCAATTCACCTTCTCAGTTCTCTCAAATTCTAAATTGAGATCTACAAACTATTAAATTTAAAGAGAGTAAATTGGTGCATTTTGTGGATGATATTATTTTGGCATCCTCAAATGCAAAGGTGTGTCTTAGGGACAGAAAGATTCTTTTGATTGAATTGTATAAATGAGGACATAAAATCTCAAAAGCGAAATTACAATTAGTTTTGCCCAGGGTGCAATATCAGAGGGTTCCAGAAGTATTACACAAAAGAGAATAGCTGACATACAGATATTGAGTGCACCTAAAACTAAAGACAACTTAGAGCTATTCTTGGAACTACTGGTTTCTGTAGACAATAGATTCCTGGATCTAGTGGGATCACTAAGTCTTTGATAGATCTGACCAGGAATACAGAACCAGAAACTCTGAAACTAAAGCCTAAACATCAATTAGCCTTGGATAAGCTGAAAGAAGCCATTCTATTTGTACCTGCATTAGGAATCCCAGACTATGAGAAACCTTTTCAGCTGTTTGTCAATGAAACAAAGGGTATAGCTTCTGGTGTGTTGACACAGAAGCTTGGACAGAGTTATCATCCAATTGGGTATTACAGCTGTCAATTAGAACCAATAGCTGTAGGGATAGTACTCTGTCTAAGGGGGATGGCAGCAGCAGCTGTGTTAGTCCAGAAGTCAGCTGATCTAGTTTTGGGATGTCCTTTGACAGTCTATTGTTCACATCAGATAGAAGCACTAATGAAGAAGTTTCATACTCAAGCATATTCAGACCAAAGAATAGCTAAGTATGAAATTATTCTCTTAGGTAGTGAGAACATCAAGTTGAAGAGATGTAGCATACTTAATCCAGCTACTCTTCTTCCAGATTTGCCAAAGAACAGTGAGCCATTGCATGAATGTGTTGATGTAGTAGATCTTGTGGATATGCCTAGGATGGATTTAAAAGACACTCCACTCGAAAATCCAGACTGGGTGTTATTCACGGATGGATCATCATATTTACGTATTGGAATCAGATGTACTGGTGCTGCAGTTGTCACAGAATTTGAGACACTGTGGTATAGCTCATTACCTAGTAATATTAGTGCTTAGGGTGCTGAATTGGTGGCATTGAAGCAAGCATGTCTTCTAGTTGAAGGTAAAGGTGTGAATATTTACATAGACTGGGTATGCATTTTCTGTTTGTCATGCAACAGGAAAGATCTGGAAACAATGAGGTTTTATTACTGCATCAGGAAAACCAATAGCTTATGCAGCAATAATAACTGAGTTGTTAGAAGCAATCCAGAAGCCAAAACAGCTGGCAGTAATTCATTGTCGGAATCATACTTTGGTAGAGATTCAGTCTCTAAAGGAAATCACAGAACTGATATCACTGTGTGTTAGTTTTTAATAATAACAGTTTGGTAAACCAGAAGGTCGAAATTCGAACTCTCAATTTTCCAGATAGCCTAAAGAGAGCCATGCCTGAATTTTGGCCATCTTGCTCAGCTTTTTTGGACAATTTTTTAAAAAAGGAAAGTGGCCTTGCTCACCATGCTTTTACTAAAAGCAACAGCATGTTTTTGCCTCAGGCGGGACTCAGCTAGCCAGTCCAGCCCAAACCACCTTGGGAGGTCAGGCCAGCCAATTCTGGCTTCTGGCTTTAAAACTAAAATGCCAGAGCCCAGCCAGTGGTCTCTGCCGCTGATCTCCTGACTCCTGACCTGATCTCCATCCCTGCTGTGCTGCAAGCCTGCAATTGTCCCAGATCACTTCTCTGATCCTGCCGCTGGTGTTGCTGGAGTCCAGAACCCTGAACCCAAACAGAGATGACCCCCGGCTGCTGCTTTAACTACCACCCAGTCCTGACTTGCCAAGATCTTCGGAGACTTCTTGGCTGCTGCTAAAGATTTGGTATTGCCCCCCCCCTTGGTAATGGCCTGCATTCTAGCCCTCCACCAGTTTCTCTAAAGACCTAATTTAGGCACCCCTCACCCCCACAGGCGCTACACGTGGGATTTTCTACAAAACTGACCTAAGCTTTTCTCTAACCCCAAGCCCACGTGGACCTAGCATCTGAACCTCTTGGGCGCATGGCCTATTCAAACTTTTGAGATTACTAAAAACTGAACTTAGGGGAAGAATATTCACCCCGAGCCTGCTCAGAACTTTGAACTTTAAAAAAAAACTCTTTAAACTCAGCAAAACTCAATCAAAAGAACCTTAAATTGAACAAGGGGTGAACTTTTAAACATCGGAACTGAATGAGTTTAATTTCTGTTTTAAAGAGACTGTATCTTACTGTATTTTGCTAATTAGTTTTGTAAATTAATCTTGCTTATTTCTTTGATTTTCCTGTTGCACTGAATCATTTTAAGTTAATGTAGTTTGTGGCTGCTAGATTAATTCTGTTTATGATTTTATTGTAACTCCCAAATAATGAAAAAAAATATTAGAACTGGTAAGAGGTTTTGACCAGCTTGTTATTTGATACTCATTATATTTCCTAATTTATTTCAGGTTTCATTTTTACTGTAATCAACAACAATGCTATGTTCTAGTACCATTTGAAAGTTACACATTGCCTTAATTGTGTTCAGCCTTGGAGAGTTTGGTGCTTGCCTTGAGATTTAAATTGTAATTTTATGAGAGGTCTTTTAAAAATCTACTTTAGATGCTTAGTATCCTTCTGTATAAATGATAAGGTTTTTATGTATTTATTTTAAAGAATTGTTGTCTTAAAGGATAAGCTTTATATATTTTATTGTGAAGAATTGTTGTCATATATATATTAGTCTATGTTTTAGCTTCTTTTATCAGAAGGGTCTAGAATTCTTGAGGATAATTTAGACCAGAAGGTTTTTTTTTTTAATATCAGGTTTTTATATGGAAGCAGTAACAGAATTTGTTGAGAAACCCTTAGCCAAGGTTTAAAAGTTGTAACAAGTATATGATTTTTTGAACATCATTGTTTATTGTTTTAAAATGTATTATTAGAAATATGGCACTCTATTTGAATGTGCATTGTGAATCTGCTATTTTGTAAAACCCACTTTCTCTCACAGAAAATCTCATTTTTAGGTAACAAAACCCTTCTAGTTCTAAGCTATATATATATATATATATTATTTTTAAAACATTTTTTTAAATTAGAGCAATTGATTTTTCCTTTTTCTCATCTTGTACTGGAAGTACATATATAATCATTATTTATCTTTTTTTTATTTTACAGTGATATAAGCTTCATGCAAACATCTGAAGAGCCTTGAGACTATGGGATTGTGATTTAATGCCTCTATGATTCCAGGAGAAGTGCCGAGCCACATGGTCAGAGACTTGACTAAAAGATATGCATGGATTGCAGAGTTCTATGCCAATACTTTAGGGCTTGGAAATTGGGGTTTGAGTCCTGGAGTACTAGTCTTTTCTAAAACTTTAGAGGACATGGGTCCCCTCAACTTAAATTCCTAGTGACACACCTAAGATTGGCTATCATTTAATGGCTCATTCCCTGAGAAGGTGCAGGGAAAAATTGAATCAAAGAAAGGCATTTCCCATATTCCTTTATATATAGAGAGTAAATGGCAATTTTTCTGTAGTCCTGACCCTAAATGGGTTATAGCAAACTGCTTAAATTGCTTTCATTGGGCTTTGAATCAAAGGCGTGTTTATTTCCCCTACATTTTTTGCACATTTTACATTTCATTCAAAAGTTAATTTTTTCTTTTTTTTTTGAATTTTGTTTTTTTTATTTTTTTTATTATTTCTTTTGCCAATTGATTTCATGCACCCCCGAGACTCACTCAACCATGCATCCTTGGCTGACCTTTTCAGGAGAGTTATGTGTCATTTAAAATTTTCCTCAGGGGGGTGTGTGTTAAGTTTTTATAATCATAATGTCTGAACTATAATCTATATTGCAAGTCAATTTTTACTCCTTTAGAAGTAATCTCAGAGGGGTAATGTTAATTCTCAGAAGAAAATGTATGTTTTGTAATCTATAATGTAAAGTTTAAATTCTTTGAGAGTAATTTCAGGATAAAGATTGTACCATCCCCCCAGAATCCAGATGACAAACCTGTTTGTTGGAGGCACCAAAAGATGCCTGAAGAGCCTTCACTGGATCATGAAGACCCAAATTTGAACTTTGGGGCGCAGTTGATCTGAAGTATGATGTTGGATGCATTTATTTTGAATGGAGTTTATGCCAGAAAGGGGGACTGCCCCCTTAATGGTTTTTTGTCAATGTACTGAGCATTGGTTTTGTTCTTTCTCCTTTTATCTCTAAATTATTGTAAACTCTAATTTGCTTATATTTTCCTGATCCATTGGGGAGATTTATCTCCCAAAGGATCACAGGGGGGTAATGTGTTAGTTAAAATCACCTGGGGTTCTATTTGGGAGGATTGAACCTCAATATAGTGTTTGACAAACTTCTGTGGACCTGTGGGGGTCCTTAAAACTACATTTCCCGTGGTCCAATGGGTTTCCTGTTTTGGATGATGTATTGAAGGTGAGGGACTGTTTTAAAAGAGGGGGAAGTGACTTGGAACTGCCTCTTCAGCTACCTGCCTCTTTAGCTACCAGCCTCTTTAGCTACTGGCTCTTTAGCTACCTGGCTCTTGAGCTACCTGAGCTTGCAGAGAGAGGAAAGGTAAATGGAGGAGGTGAGGTTGGAATAGCTTTCTTACAGGCGAGTGGTCAGTTTATCTCTATCAGCATGGCTTTTATTAAAATACTATTCTCCATTTTGATCTCGGCCCTCATCATTTTTAATCATAACAACTGCGAAGTATGCAACTAAGAATGCTCCAATTTATGTAATGAATTTAACATCTATTGATTCTGATGACCTAGAGAAAGTTTATGTAGAGTCAGATATTGAGAAATGGAAGCATAAATTTGGAACTAGGAAAGAACATGGGATATGGATTACTGATACATGAAGACCATTGTTACCAAAAGACTTGTGTACCTATTTGTGTCAAGCCATCCACACAAAAGGTCATTTTGGTACACAAGATGTTGTGGATTCCATCAGGAGATGATGGGTTGCTCCTAGAATAAGTACTGTTGCAAATAAGATCTGTAATAGCTGTCCAGTCTGCCAAAAGTTCAATCAAAGTGTATTCGGAAAGAAAGGTTTGGGTGGTAGATCTTTAGCATATTGTCCATTTGAGAGTTTACAGATTGATTATATCTCTATGCCTAAAGCTGGAAGATACAAGCATAGTCTTGTGATAGTCAATAGACTAACTAAATGGCCTGAAGCTTTTCCATCAAATACCAATACAGCTAGTTTTGTGATAAAAGTGTTACTCAAGGAAAGGCGCATCTGTAAGTATTCAAACTGCTGCCTCAGCCATTTTACCTTTCATATCTTCGTGCGCCCAGGTAGCTAAAGAGGCAGTTCAAAGTCACTTCCCAATATTTAAAGCCTTCCCTCACCTTGAAGACGTAATCTAAAACAGGAAACCCATTGGACCACGGGAAATGTAGTTCCAAATATCCCAAGTGATTTTAAATAACACACCAGTACTAAACATATACACACCAAAAGGTATAGGCTCCAAGGGGGCAGCTGGGTAGCTCAGTGGATTGAGAGTCAGGCCTAGAGAAGGGAGGTCCTAGGTTCAAATCTGGCCTCAGACACTTCCCAGTTGTGTGACTCTGGGCAAGTCACTTGACCCCCATTGCCTACCCTTACCACTCTTCCACCTATGAACACAGAAGTTAAGGGTTTAAAAGGAAAAAAAAAGGCATAGGCTCCAAATTTTTAAAGGAGAAATTAAATGAACTTCAGGAAAAAATAGTAAAATTATATTAGTGAGGGGTCTTAACGTCCTCTTTCAGATCTATATGAATTGAACCAAAAAATAAGCAAGAAAGAATTGAAGGAAGTGAATAAAATGTTACAAAAGATATATGGAGAAAATTGAATGGGAATAAAAAGAAATACACCTTCTTTTCAGAAGTACACAGCACCTACACAAAAATTAAGTCATATATTAGTTCATAAACAGTTTTTAGTGTAGAAAGGAAAGAGAGAGAAATGGGTTGAAATACAAGTTGGTTTTGCAGAAGTTGGTCTGGCTGCATGCTAGGAACCTGATGACAGAGGATTCTGGAATCCAGAGAGAGGATTTGAAGGGACACCAACCAACTAAAGGGGCTTTTGCTTCCTAGTCCTATAGTTGATAGGAAAGAAGGTAGCTGAGCTCTGCTGTTCCTGATGTTATACATCTACAGTGAGGTTGAAGGGAAATTTTTAGATTTTCTGAGAAGTACCTTTCTTTTTAAAAATATGTACATCAAAGAAGATTCTTCTAACAACAAGCCTCATCTAATCAAGAGTCAGTGGTAGGGTGAAGGCTGAGGCCATGGTCAAGGCCTGGACCAGCTGGGTTGAACTCAATCATCAAGAGCTCATTCCTTGTCATCTTAAAGATTGTTTCGTCTTGTGAAACCAACAAGGAGGATTAATTAGAGTCAGGTATAGACAGTGAGAGCTTGGGAATCTTAGCCATTATCAGGAAAGGACTTAGGGAGCTTCAAGATAACTTAAGAATTTCCCATGGGGGAAATGGAGGGGGAGAGGTGAGTGAGACTTCTTAGAGTTAGGGAAACCCTGTTCCTTAACCCTCCTTTCCTAATCCCTTCATTTTATTACAAATAAATCTTTTTACCTGTTTACCAACAATGCTTTGAGACCTGATTGTGCACCAGTTAGTTAGTCCCAGTAGGTAAGACCATCATCCTTATTTCACTGAGAGATACTGAGGGATCCCATATACCTCAGTATAGTAAACTATTTCACACTTCACAATCAAATGCAGAAAAGCCAAAATAATAAGTGCATCTTTTTTGGATCATAACACAATAAAATTTTAATCAGTAATGACCCATGGAAAGAAAAATGAAATGGACATACAACTAAAAAATTAGAAAGTGAGCAAATGAAAAATCCCCAATTAAAGAATAAATTAGAAATACTAAAAGTCAAATGAGAAGTTAATAAAATTTAAAGTAAGAGAACAATTGAACTAATAAATAAGATGAGTTGATTTTATGAAAACAAATACTATAATAGAGCATTGGTTAATTTTATTTCAAAAAAGAAATGAAGAAAATCAAATAGCCAGGATTAAAAATGAAAGGTGAATTCACCATCAATTAAGAAGAAATTAAAGAAAATATTATTAGCTATTTTACCCACTTATATGACAATATATCTGACAATCTAACTTAAATGGATTAATATTTATAAAACTGTAAATTATCTAGATTAACAAAAGAGGAAATGGATTGCTTAAATAATTCCATCTCAGAAAAAAGAAACTGAACAAACCATCAATAAATTCCCTAAGAAAAAAAATCTTCAGGGCCAAATGAATTAATAAGTGAGTTATGTCAAACATTCAAAGAACAATTAATCTCAATACTATATAAAATATATGGGAAAATAGGCAGAGAAGGAATCCTACCAAATTCTTTTCATGACACAAACATGGTACTATTACCTATACCAGAAAGAACAAAAACAGAGAGAGAATGTTATAGGACAATTCCATTCATTTATTTGTTTGTTTGCTTGTCTATTCATTCATTCATTCATTCATTCATTTATTTATTCATTCATTCATTCACTTATTTATTTATTTAATCACTCATTCATTCACTTATTTATTTATTTGTTTGTTTGCCCAGTTATCTATCTATCTATCTATCTATCTATCTATCTATCTATCTATCTATCTATCTATCTATCTATCTATCTATCTACCTCTCTATCTATCTGTTTGTTTATTTATTTCATTTAGAATATTTTTCCATGGTTACATGATTCATGTTCTTTCCTTGCCCTCCTTCCTTCCCCTCTCCCCCCAGACCAGATAAGTAATTCCACTGGGTTTTAGATATATCAATGTTCAAAATCTGTTTCCATATTATTAATATTTGTAGTAGAATGATCATTTAAAGTCAACATCTCGAGTCAGGCCTAGAGATGGGAGATCCTAGGTTTGAATCTGGCCTCAGATACTTCCCAGCTATGTGACCCTTGGCAAGTCACTTGACCCCCATTGCCCACCCTTACCACTCTTCTACCAAGGAGCCAATACACAGAAGTTCAGGGTTTAAAAAAAAATAAAGTCAACATCTCCAGTCATATCCCCATTGAACTATGTGATCAATCAAATGTTTTTCTCCTGCGTTCTACTCTGACAGTTCTTTCTCTGGATTTGGATAGTGTTCTTTCTCATAAGTCACTCAGAATTGTCCTGAATCATTGCATTTCTGTCAGTAGAGAAGCCAGTTACATTAGATTATGCCACATTGCATCAATATCTGTGTACAATGTTCTCCTGTTTCTGCTCCTTTCATTCTTCATCAATTCCTGGAAGTTTTCCCAGTTCATATGGAATTTCTCCAGTTCATCATTCCTTTCAGCACAATAGTATTCCATCGCTATCAGATATGACAATTTGTTCAGCCATTCTCCATTCGATGGACACTCTCTAATTTTTCCATTTTTTGCCACCTCTAAGAGTGAGACTATAAATATTTCTGTACAAGTCTTTTTCCTTATCATCTCTTTGGGGTACAAACCCAGTAATGGTATGGCTGTATCAAAGGGCAGGCAGTCTTTAGAGATAGTTCCAAATTGTATAGGCAAATTTTATTGATGACGTAGATGCAAAAAATTTTAAATAAAATACTAGCAAGGAAACTACAGCAATATATCACAAGGCTCATTTACTATGAAAAGGTTGGATTTATACCATGAATGCAGGACTGTTTCAATATTAGAGGAAATCTATCAGCATCATTGATCATATCAATAATCAAATGAACAGAAATCCCGATGAGTTCAATAAGTGCTTTAAAAGCCTTAAAAATACCCATTCCTATTAAAAATACTAAAAAGGATGGGAATAAGTTGACCTATCCCTTGTAATGATAAGTAGTATCTATTTGAAACTGTCACTAATTACCCTCTGTGACTGGAGATGTTAGAAGCCTCCCCAAAAAAGATTGGGAGTAAAGCACAGTTATCGCCAATATTCTTTAATATTGCACTAGAAATATTGGTTTTCGATTAAGAAAAGAAAGAATTGAAGGAATTAAAGTAGGCAATGAGGAAATTAAACTATCACTCTTTGCAGATGATATGATGAAATACTTAGAGAATACTATAGAAACCACTACAAAACTAGTTAAAACAATAATTTTACTCAACTTGCAGAATATAAAATAAGCCCACATAAATCATCAGCTTTTCTATATAATTCCAACAAAATTCAGCAGTAAGATAGGGGAATTTCATTTAAATGACCACAGATGTTATAGAATACTTGGGAATATACTTACCAAAGAAAACCCAGAAATCATATTATCACAATTATAAAACACATTTCACACAAATAAAATCAGATCTAAAGAACTGGAAAAATACTAATTGCTCACAGGTAGTCTGAGCTAATATAACATGAATGAAAGTTTTGCATAGTTACTTCTATAATGCCATTTCAATCAAACTACCAAATAAATATTATATAGAACTAGAAAAAATAACAACAAAATCCATATGGAACAACAGAATGTCAAGAATATCAAGGGAATTTATAAAAAAAATGTGAAGGAAGGTAGACTAGCAGTAACAGATCTCAAACTGTACTATAAAGCAATAATAGTCAAAAAAAGTCTGGTACTAGCTAAGAAAGATAATGGTGGACCAATGGAATAGATTGGGTGCACAATATACAGTAGTAAACAAACTTAGCAATATAGTGTTTGATAAACCTGAAGACCTCAAGATTTTGAAAAAGAACTCACTATTTTACAAAAACTTTTGGGAAACCTGGGAAACAGTATGGCAGAAACTAGATATATGCCAGTATCTCAAATCATATGTCAAGATGGTTAAAATGGGATGTAATTTAGATATAAAAAGTTATACCACAAATAGACAAGTTGAAAAGAGAATATTTTACTTGAAAGATATTTGGGGGTTCATGATAAATCAAGAGGCAGAGAGCATTCTAAGGATTAAAATAAATAATATTGATTACATTAAATTAAAAAGCTTTTGTACAAACAAATCCAATGTTACCAATATTAGAGAAACAAAAAACTAGGTAATAATTTCAACATTAAAAGCATAATTTCTCAGATTAATAAAGAACTGAGCCAAATGTACAAGAATACAAGTCATTCCCCAATTAACAAATGTTTAAAATATATGAACAAGCAATTTTCAGATGAAGAAATCAACATTATTAACAATCATATGAAAAAATGTTCCATATTACACTTGATTGGAGAAATGTAAATTAATACAATTCTGAGGTACCAGCTCACACCTATCAGATTGGCCAACATGACAGCAAAGGAAAGTGATAAATATTGGAGATGTGACAAAATTGGGCCATTAATACATTATTGGGGGAATTATGAACTGATGCAACCATTCTGGAGGACAATTTGGAGCTATGCCCAAAGGGCTATAAAATGGTGTATACCCTTTGATTCTGTAATACACTCTCTATTTCAAAGAAATCCAGTAAGAGGAAAATGATTTACTTATAAAAATATTTATAGCATCTCTTTTTGTGGCATCAAAGAATTGGAAATTGAAGGGATATCCATCAATTGGGGAAAGGCAGAACAAATTATCATATATATTGGTGATGGAATACTATTGTCCTATAAGAAATGATAAGCAGAATGATTCCAGAAAATGCTGGCAAGATCTACATGAAATGATACAGAGTGAAATAAGCAGAACCAGGAAAACTTTGTTTACAGTAGTAGCAATATTGTACAGTGATTGACTGTGGAAAACGTAGCTACTCTTGGCAATAAAATGACCTGGGGCGATTCTGAAGGATTTATGACAAAAAATGCTATCCATTTCCAGAGAAAGAATTGTTAGATGTAAATGCAAATCAAAGCATATTCGCTTTCATATTAGTCTATTTATGGTTTTATTTGGCATTTTTTTCTATATAAATAATCTCTTACAAAAATGACCAATATAGAGGTATATTTTCCCTGATAAATCATTTATAATCCAGATCAAATTGATCCCATCTCCAAGAGGGAGAATGTAAGGTAAGAGGGAGATAATTTGGATCTTATAATTTTGGGAAAGGGATGTTGAAAATTCTTATTACATGTAATTGGTGAAATAAACTATCTTTGAATAAAAAAAAAATCAGAGTAATTCATGAAGACCAGTGTGACAGCAGCACAAAGTGTAAGCAAAAGGGTGTATTGACTTGAAGAAATGACAAATCTTTTGAAATGCTGGATTTGAAGTGCTGAATTAAGCCATATAGTTGCATAGTATACTCTTGCTTAAATATATTTTTAATAAATTTCCCCCAATTATGTGTATAAATAATTTTTGACACTTATTTTATGACTTTTTTTATCCAAAATTTCTCCCTCCCTCCATTTTCTCCCCATTTCTGAGATAGCAAGCAATCTAATATAAGTAATATATATGCCATCAATATAGTATAATCTTTAAAGGTTGGCAGTATCCTTCTTACCTGCAGTTGCTCCACTTTTGGTAATTATACTATAGTATAAGTGTCTTCTTGATTTGAATTTTCTATGCTCTACCTACATGGGAACCTTTCAAGATTTTCCTTTGGAGGATTCCATGTATATCATCAACCGATTAATTATTTACTTGTTTTGACTTCCATGAAAATTTTTCAACACTCATTATATATCCATTCTTAACATTTAGATTAATCTTAACTGGTTTACAGCCTGGACATTTTATACCATTTCATTATAAATTCTACTTAAGGAAATTGCTACATTTTAGAATAGATCCATATCTGTCTACAAATTGTCTGATGCAGATGAAGCTAGAATTAATTCATATTTTTTTGCTTGTCTCCAGCAATTCATTTTATTTTGGTCAACTACACTAATCTGGCGTGATCATTACAATGACCAGTATGACAAATTGGCTGTCCCAGAGTTTAGGAATTTTGTCACATTGACAAATACAGGCAATGTAGATTAATTTCCATCTGTTTCTTAAAGTGTTTTTGAGTTTATGAGTATTGCCATTATATTTTCTAGTGATATGTTATGATGCTGTGAAAACATCTGAAAAACATTCCTTATCATTTCCTAGCTTCTGTTGCTTTTCTTTGACTAATTCAACATTTTCTTAGCATGAACTTTATCTTCATTTTAACTAAATATTTCTTCCCAAATAAAAACAAATGTTACTTATTCGAGTTAGTATGTGTTATTTCTAGTAGCAATAATTGCACCTTGGTTAAACTTCATTGGCTATGATACTGCCACTGCACAAAGCATTATGTTATATCTCTGTTATTTCTGAGAACATAACAGCTTTTTTTCTGCCAGATTATATGTTAAGCAATTTTTAATAATAATTTTCTGATATTTTGTGATTCATGTTCTTTCTCTCCTTTTTGTCTCTCTTCCCTCCCCTAGAAGGCATGTAATATAATATGGGTTGCACATGTGTTATCGTACAATTCATATTTCCGTGTTTGTCATGTTGTAAAAGAAGATATATATTGCTTACACTATAGAAAATTTCACAGAGAAAGTAAAGTGAATGATAATATACTTCAAGGGAAAAACTCAGAAGAAAGGAAATTTAGAAGTTTAGAATGCTAATGTCAAGCCTATTTACAAGAAGTGAATTAAAAGCTGACTCCCATCCAGGTCAATGGGAAGTAATTTAGTGTAGTTTTCCAGTATGGTGTAAAAAGTATAAGCTGACCACTACCCATGACTAATGACCTTGGGTAAGAAATTAGTGGGTCTGGACCCGCTGACCTAATCATATTTTTAAAAATTATATATTTAGGAAGCACCATTACCACCAGAGCCAAAAACACTTAATTAAACAAATACATTGAAAAATTCTGTGCCAAACCACAAACTCTACATTGTTTACAATTTGTTTACAATTATGTAAAATATATATGTATGCTAATATAAACATCCTCTGATTTTATTTCCCTTTGAATTTTTTTTTACTTCAATATTTTTTCCTCTTGGTTTTGTGGCTTATTTTTATGTAACCATGGCATGTATTATTCTCATTCTCTTTTCATCTCTTCATATATTGCCCTTATTTTCTTTATAGTTCCAAAATTTATTATTTCTAATAACAAAATGAAATCAATTACATCCAAATATTACAGTCTATTCAGCCACTTCTCATTTTCATTGAATCTGACTGGACTGAGCCTGCCAAGCTGTCTCCTTTCAACAGTTGCCCAGGCAGGGAACCACTGAGAAGTTGTGTGTGTTGTCAGCTTCTCTAGTTCCTCAACCTGGGATTGGTTTGAATGTGGACATGGGCTATTGATGCGCTGATTGGATAATGCTATGAGTCTGACTGCTTTATTATCTTCCCTTTCCCAATGGCTTTAGATATATTCACCACTCAGGAAAGGTACTTCAATCTTTGACTTGGTATCAAAAAACTGTATTTAATTCTGTTTGAACAGGGTTAGGAACAAGGGAAAGGATGGAGGAGCTGGGAATGCATTGCTAATTATCTAAGTAGATGATCAAAGCTATAGAGGTTGCCGGATCAGGTAAAGGCTGGAGATTCTTCACCCTCTCACTAACTCTGGCTTGACTTGGCCAGAGCCAAGCCAAAGAATAGGAAAGGCTGTTGGTCTTTTTGAATGACAGTGGTACCGCTCTCTCTCAGCTCTATTGATGGTAGATATAATAGCTTTCTAGGTCTCTCAGGTGTAATAGGTATAGGCTTTAAAAGTATAAAGGCAGATTTTTGCAAGTATATTAGGGAAAGCCTTGGCTGGAAGTCATGGGCATTCTGAATAGAATGTAGGGGGTAGGGAGGAAAGAGCTAAGCAACAGACATTGTCATTTTTTGAGGGGTTTGGAGCAGATGTGCAATCAGCAGTCCCTATTTGACCTGGGATTTTGGAGATCAGTGAAGGTTGTAAAGACTGAAGACATCATTCTGCAAGTCAACTCTGAATAGGGAAGAGTATTGTGTTCTGGTGGACAGTTTGCAGACAACTCTCCCTACTTGTTTACTTTTGGATCATCAACTGTGGAGGAGTTAGTTCATGGTATCCTGAAGATATCTCAGGATCAGTTGTGAGAACCCAAATCCAAGCCCTCTTCCTCAGGTCATTAGCCAAGCTGTCAAACCTGGCAGAAGCTAGGTTGGCTAAGGAACTTATCCTTTCGACTCCAGGCCTGGGCAGTTAGACATAGTTTCACCTCAACCCCTCTCCTCTCCTCTCAAAAAACAATTAAACTATTTCCCTGTGTGTTTTCTTTGTACTTTGAAGTTTCCATAGTGTGGATTTATTATACTCTGAGTTTATCCCTTGTCTATATGGAACAGGGTGACAGTTAGGCCTAACTGTCAGTTCTGTCAACAGTCATTTCCCTTAACAGTTAAAGCCAGTTTTCCTAACTTGTTAAGTCCCCATCTATTGTCCATTCCTGTCTCCTACTCACCCTTCTGAACCCACATATAATATTTAAGTTAACTCCCCTGATTTTTCCCATAAGACAGGCATGGAAGTTGAATTGAATATATAGGGCCTACCCTCCCTCTCTTGAACCTTCCACCACCCAAGATTGCTGCAGAATGAGCCCTCCTATGCTGGTCATGATGGGTATTTATAAGGTTGACTTTTGGCCCTGGTTCATGGCACCTGGGTACATTCCGAGGTCTCCAACTGACGATCTTGTCACTCAAAGTGGAGTTCATCTCAAAAACTTATATGTTTGTTGTTGTTGATATATCTTTTGTTGTTGTTATTATTGTTGTTGTTGTTGTGTAATAGCTGTTGTTATATGGTTAGAGAAGAAATTCAAATATAGCTTGACATGCATTCAAGAGTTTTGGGGAAAAAATTTCAGAGGATTCAAAGAAATCATAATTATTGTTGTTCAGAATAAAAATAAAAGTAATTCCAAGATATATGAACTTCGTGGGAGGGAGGAGGGAATGAGGAAGAGTGAGAGAAAATGAAAGGAGGCAGTAAGGAGGGAAAATAAGAAAGAAATGAAAAAAACAAAGAAAGGAAGGAAGAGAGACTAAGTACAGAGAGGAAGAAAAGATTTGATTAAAAAAAAGAAAGGAAAAAGGAATCCTAAAGACTAAAATTAAACAATTATAGTGAAAAAGAAATGAGGGAGTTGATTATAATAGTAATATGGATACACAGGAAAAATAGCAGTCTTTTTATATTTCTAAAATAAGTATGATTGTTGGAGTCAAGGATAGGTCATGGTGCATGAATGCAAAAAGGTATCTTAGCTCCATAAAAACAGTGTCAAGAGAACTACAATTTATTATGAACAGAGTCTGGCAAGGAGAGTTTAGAGTTGCATAAATACTTTTCATGATTTTATTATGAGAAAGAAATAAATCAAACACAAGACAAGACTTCCGCTGGAAGTGGTTGAGATCATGATCATTAATGATAGAGAGATTAAGCTCCATGACTCTTACTTTGCTTCTCTTATCTCTACCAAAAAATGTTTTGGGATGGAAAAGGAAAGTAAAAATACTCATAAAATGTTTTGAACTAAGATAAGTAGAGTTCAGAATAGAATATTTTGTTATTGTGAGTGCAAGCCAGTAGGAAAACACCCAAAATTTCTCTCTCTCTGTCTCTGTTTTTTTCTCTCTGTCTCTCTTTCCCTCCATATCAATAGTTATAGATACACATACATATCTACATTTATATTATTTTTATTAGCAAACATGATTTCTGGACAATAGTCAGTAACAGTTGAAAATCATAGAGAAAAGGAAATATACTGCACAACTGGAGATAGCTGAATGTTGTTCTATTTTTTTAAATGTATAATTTTCCCAATCTTCCAGTAAACTTGACATCATTTTATGATGAAATTAGGAATGTATTATGAGACCATTTATTAGATCTGTTTCCCAAAGAGATCAAAGATAAAGTAAAAGGGCCTACTTTTACAAAATATATGTATACACATATATGTGCTTTGTGGTACATATATTAGCATAAATTACATATTTCCATGTTCATCACATTGTTTGGATCTGGCCTCAGACACCTGTTAGTTGTGTGACCTGGGAGAGTTACTTAATCCAAATTGACAAGCCCTTATAACTCTTCTACATGGTAACTGATACTAGTATTGAATCTAAGCCAAAAGGTTAGGGTTTTTAAAGGAAGAATGAGGTAAATTCCATGAATATATACACAAAGAGAAGTTAAGGATTTAAGTAAAAAAAAAGAAAAATCAACATATTCTCAGAAAAAATAAACAAATAAAAAATGATGTATTATACAAAAGTTTGTAAGAGAATATGTCAAAAAGAAAACAATGACTTAATAGAATGAGCTTGGCTACATAAAGAACAGGATAAACCACAATGCGTTTATGATAGCTACTAAAAAGTAGATCAAGAGAATGTGGTAAATGTACTTTGCCTATATTTTAAAAAGTATATTAGAAAATTATTCATCACATTATCTTTGGAAATGAAATAGAGATGGATGAGCTACAAATATTAAAGTTAAGGCAATTCAGGACTGGTTTTATGGATAAACCTCAAATCTTTCATTAAATGCTTTGATGTCAATTTGGAATTGGGTCTCTGGTAAAATATCCAAGTGATATGTATTTGGCTCTATACTGTTTAGTACTATGTTAACTACTAATGATCCGATAAAACTTTGAAGAGCATGATATAAAAATTCCATAAGTATGGAAGGATCAGTGAATCTGGAATCAATCTTAAGGGCATGTTAGTGGACTCAAAGATGAGTCAACAATGTGATTTGATGGTCAAAAAAGTCTATGTAACTTTTGACTGAACTAACAGAAGCATAGTGAACAGCACTGGAGAGCTAATAATTCCAATATCATCTTTTCATAATACATATCAAATATTGAGTTCAGTGTATATTGTCATTATTTATGAAAAGTGCTTTTGGAATTTAGGGTCTTTAGCCTAGATACATAGTCTTTGATACATTTAAGTGATTAGAGCTGGTATTTACAAAGGGGGTTGTACTTATTCCAATTGGTCATAGAGGACAAAATTAAAGTGATTTAAGGGTTGTTCAGGGAAGGTGGAGCCAAGATGGCAAAGTAGAAACAGGAAAAGCTCAAACAAAGATGACAATCCTTTCCAACCAACCATAAAATAATGCTTTAAAATGAATATTAGATTGAAAGAGCCAAGAGAGAATGAAGTGAAGCAACTTTTAGGCAGTGACAAACTTGAAAAGTAGGCAGTGAGGGTCTGGTTCACTGTGATAAGAAGGGAGCACAGTCTCCAGGAGACTAAATAAGAAGTATCAGTATGAACCATTAGCAAGCCCCTTCCCCACATCTACTTTTCCACAGTTTGAACCTGGGTCCAAGTCAACACCCAGACCCTGAGACCCTGCCTAAGCCAACAGCAGTGCAACCACAAGTACATTACCTAAAGTTCCAAGCCCTAACTCAAGCCTAATGTGAATTCCAGAATCCCAGTATGAGGTAATCTGTGTGGCAGACCTAGGCTGAGCCCCCAAAACTCCTCCTTTCCAACCCACTCTCTCTCTTCAGTGCTTGGTAATAGCTGGCTGTTTTTCACAAACCCACTGAAGCAAATATTCCCCTTAGAATTAGGGCTAGATGGTTACATATTTACCTGTGATTTATTATCCTATAGAAAACTCTGCCTAAGCTTCAGAGAGGTAAACTAAGCCATTGAATTAAGATTGTAAATCATTTCTAACCATTGTCCATATAAAAAGCTTCCTTAAACTCTTAGTTTATGTCACTTTCTCTATAAAATACTAGCTGTGATCAGTAAACCTTAGGACCCTTAGGAACTGCTAACATATCGATTATATGAAATTATAAAGCTTTTGTACAAACAAAAATAATGTAATCAAGATTAGAAAAGAAACAACAAATGGGGGGGAGATGTATAACAAATTTCTCTTAGGAAGGTTTAATTTCTCAAATTTATAAAGAACAATGTCAAATCTACAAGAAGGCAAGCCATTCCCTAATTGACAGGTGGTCAAAGGATGTGAACAAGCAGTTTTCAGATGAGGAAATCAAAGCCATCAATAATTATATGAAAAAATGTTATAAATCAGTCTTGATGGGAAAAATGCAAATTAACAGAGCTGAGGTATCACCTCATACATATCAGCTTGACCAATATGACAGTAAAGGAAAATGATAAATGTTGGAGGGGATGTGACAAAATTGGTACATTAATGCATCTTTGGTGGAATTGTGAATTGATCCAACCATTCTGGAGATTAATTTGGAACTTGTAAAGGAGGTTATGAGACCTCTTATCTAGGTGGGTTAACACAGGTGAATGAGATTGCTTTAAGTAAGATTCAATGACTGCAGCTGGGTGTGGTCTGTTTTAAACCAGCTGACAGGCCCCACCACTCAGTTGATTCCTCCTTTACAACTACTAATGAGGAAGTAAAAGATTCTTCCCCAACTGTCAGTGCTAAATGAACTTAGTTCTTTACATGAAATGAATATTAATAAACTCAAATTATTAAAGATGCTATAACTGAATGTGATTTGTTGGTTTTGATGTTGATCCTGATAATAGAAGATCAATAATCACTTGAATGAGCTTGATGATAGAAAGGAGAATTTCTAACTGATACCTTTCCCCTAAGAATCTTCAGCACAGATCAGGTCAGTACAGGCTTCTCTCCTTTTAACTTGTTTAATAAAGGTAAACAAGTTTAGGGAAAGATTGGGTTGAAATGAAGAGGAAAGAGGGATTAGGAATGAATCCTAGAAACTTGTTTAACTAACTAAGCCTATAATAAATCTTCTGGAGTTTTTAGGTAAAGTTGATTCACTGAAACTGTCAGCAAATTGCCTTAGTCAGACCTAAGTCCTGACTCCAGTTGCTTGATGTTCTAGCTCATTTCAAGTTGGCTTGGTTTAACAGAGTTGATCTTCAATATTTATCTTCTTGTTGATATTTAGAGAGTTGTATAGTATTGATGATCTACATGAATGGATGCTGATAGCAATGGATGAGCAGTGAGTCCAGGTAACTAATCTTATAAGGCGGGGGTCAGCGACGTATGACTCTCGAGTCATATCTGGCTCAACCTCCCAACCTGCCAGTCCAGGCAGAGCCCCAGGATGTGCCCCAGGGAGCCCTTCAGCCCCCGCCTCAGATTCCAGTGCCTTCTGCCTCCATCCTCCTCCTTCCACACATGTTTATGGCTCTCATGGCCAAAAAGGTTGCCAACCGTTGCTATAAGGTATAAGTTAACCTTAGCTAAGAGACAATTTTGAAATGCCTACCCTCCCACCATTCTCAAGACTGAGACCCTGAGGATAGAAATAAATCTCAATTTATAGGCTCCTCTCAACAGACTTTTTGGTCTCATGCCAACTCATGCCACCCCTGCATTCTGCATTCCAACCTCACTAACTGGCAACTATCCTGGCCCAATATGGTTTCTTACAAAAGTATTTACAAACTATGTCCAAAGAGTTTAGAAACTGTCCTCACTCTTTGATCCTTTACCATCGCAACTGGGTCTGTATCCCAAAGAGATGATTAAAAAAAGGGAAAGAATCTACTCATACAAAAATATTTACAGTTGCTCTTTTTGTAGTGGCAAAGAATTGGCATTCGAGGGGATGCTCATCATTTGGGGAATGACTGAGCAAATTGTGTTATTTTGGTCATGGAATATTCTTCTGGCATAAGAAATGATAAGGAAGATGATTTCAGAAAAAAGTTGGAAATATTTGCAGTAACTAATGCAGAGCAAATGAAGCAGAACTGGGAGAACATTGTATACAGTAACAGAAATATTGTATGATGATCAACTGTGAAAAGTTAGCTACTCTTAGCAATGCAGTGACCTGAGACACTTCTAAAAGACATGATGGGGAATGTTATCCACCTCCAGAGAGAGAACTATTGGAGTCATATGGATGAAGATAAAAGCAAACTATCTCTTACGTCAGTGTATTTATGATTTTATTTTGATATTTCACTTTTGCATGAGTGTGTTCTTACAACAATAACCAATATGAAAGTGTGTTTTGCATGATCGTAAAAATAAAATAAAAAATTTTGTTCACTCAAATTTAGCCTTGGATAAAGAATCTATAAAGCCAAAAACTTCCTAATATTAAAACTATCAAAAATGTGATGGACAGCTATATAATATAATGAGTTCTCTGTTCACTCGAGTTTTTCAGATAAAACCCTAGGAGAATAGCCTTCTAAAAGATACACTGTAGAATACATTCTTATTCAAGTACAGATTAGGCAGGATGTACTTCAAGGTTCTCTCTAAAGATGAGATTCTATAGTTTGGTCAGGTGAATCATAAACTAAATGTTCAGAAGTTTCCATGAACTATATTATAGTTAGTTCTAAAAGAAGTAAACAAACCAAATGTAACTGATGAGGAAATGTTATTGATCTTTGAAAATAATGGCAAATAGGAGGGATGGTTTATGGTTAAATTAGGTTGTTTCCCAGTCAAGTGTTCAGTTCAAAAGTATTTGTTATGTGCTTACTATATGGAAGCCACTATTCTAAGTTTTTGGTATTGCAAAGAAAAGTAAAGAAACATGGTCACTTCCTTCAAAGGGTCTCATTCTTTCAGAGTGTGAAATTTATTGTTTCTTGGAAAGCCTCAAGCTAAAAAAAGTTTCATAAGTTAGCAATGTGCCACAGAAGTATAAGAGTTATGAAATGAAAGAGGTGGTAGTCATTGGATGAAGAAAGAATCAACTGGCAGAAATCCCCAATACAAGAACTTCTCTTGGGTCCTCTTTCCTGTGAGAACTTAAAGTCATATTGTAAAAGTGGCCTGTAATTCTATAGTTGCTATTTAGCCCTAAGGATCTTGGCTGACTCCTGAGCTCACACTGAAGAGATATTGATGCTTTCAGTTGGGAAGCTGTCAATTAGATGTACATGTTGACATAACGACTCAGAAGTGCAGAGCTGGTGACTCCTTGGAGAATTTACTGGCTTTGTTTCATAGACAGGGCCAGCCACATGATGGTCCATTTGCTCCAGATATTTTCACTGTTTCCTGCCATGTGGCTGTATATTGAGAAGTGAATTTTGATTGTGCAAACACAGCCTATGTGTAGGCAATGACACAAAAGGCTTTTGTAAACTGTAAAAGGACTATAACAATGCATGCCTTCTATTGCTATATTAATTTGCCATATTTCCATGAAGAGTAGTCCTATCTAAAAGACAATTACAAAGCTTTTTTATTCCCACTATAGCACTGATGACTCAATAGCAAAATGAACATCAAAAACAAGGCAATTCTGTGACATGAAGAAATAGAATTGTCTTTTTTTAAGTAGAAATCTTTGTGTTAGAAAAATAATGTGCTGATAAAGATATGAGAGGCATCTTTTGAAAAGGAGGATGCATTGGTTCAGCTAGTGAGTGTGACTTTAAATAATATTTTAGAGG
This sequence comes from Gracilinanus agilis, assembly GCF_016433145.1. Lineage (NCBI taxonomy): Eukaryota > Metazoa > Chordata > Mammalia > Didelphimorphia > Didelphidae > Gracilinanus > Gracilinanus agilis. The sequence goes on along the minus strand of NC_058130.1, from coordinate 462,944,657 downwards.
AATTATGAGATCAATGTGGGAATAACAAAAGTAAGTACATTATATGGCTATCAGGAATAACAGGTATAAGTTCTAGGGAAACTATCAAGTACAAATTAACTTCACTTCATTCCTAGGGTATTTTTTAAATGTTTAAAATTAATAAAGCAATAATCTTACTTTTCTCTTTCCTGCAAATATTTGATATTCCGTAATGTAATTTGGCTAGAGAAACAAACATTATTTCAAAAGATATTTGAATGGAAGTGAACTTAGAAAATAATAAGTGTAAACTAGAGATCTTATTTGATGAATAGTTGATTCAAAGAGTAGTTATCAAACATAAAACAATAAGCTACATGACTGGCATAAGGAACTAGAAAAGGAAATATGAAGAAATAAGTGATTATATTTAATTTATTAAAATGACATTTAACTTAAAATAATTAAATTCCCTAAAAGTATGTTCTTTTCACACACACTTTATTAGTTTCATATGTGTTTGCCATTCTGTACACCCCTCTCATGCAAGTATTAGCACCATCTTCTCCCAATGATAAAGCTGTACATACTTTTCTGTACATACTTGATATAACAACTTGAATAGAAATTCAAAGGAAATAGGTGAGCATGTTCAGAGGACAGATTTTTCTAAAAATGTATTGGTTTCTAAAGAAAAAAATGACTACTCTGGTTCCCAGTATTAATCTTTATTGTAGAATATATCCCAATATATTTGGAGTCCAATTGCAGACAAGCTCTGGACATTAGAAAGTTAAGTGGCTTGCTGCCATTTTGAGACTTTTGTAGAGAATAAAATTTATATTCAATAGCTAAATATTATATTTTAATAAAATTATATTAATAATACACTAACATTAAAAGCTAACTAAAAAGGTACTAACCGGTCCACTCCCAAGAGCAAAAAGAGGAAGAATGAGGTGGAGTCTCAGAACTTATACAAAACATGACCAGGCAAATATAGACAAAAGGAAAAGCATTGTAGGTAATGCAGAAAGGAAGTTTGGGCAATGTAGTTTTTAGGTATTCAAGATATTTATAACTATACACTTTCATGGTTTTATAGTCAACAATAAATAAAGGTAGTAAATAAGTAAAAATAAGTAAAGGATTTGGCATTATTGCCAATTGCTCCAATTTAGAATAATAAAACTTGAAGAACTTAGGAATGTAACGCTAGATAGTAAATAAAATCAAAGCACAATCAAGTCCATAAAGTTTCTTCAGCTAGATAACCCAGTTGATAGAGTGGTAGGCCATAGAAACATGAAGACAAATTCAATTCCAGCCTCAGACACTTGGCAGCTGTGTGACCCTGGGTATGTGATATAGTTTCTGTTTGCCTCAGTTTCCTCACCTGTAAAATTGGGATGATAATAATGACATCTACTTCATTAGTTATCATGAGAATCAGATAACGATTGTAAAACACTTGTCACATTTCCTAGCACATATAAGTGCTATATAAATGTTAGCAATTCTTATGATTACCATTATATGCCTATTGATAATAACAAAATTCAGCAAAGCATAACAAATGATCAATCAGCCTTTGAGTCAAGAATAACTGGATGTAACTTCTGCCTCTGATATAACTCTGTGACCCTAAACACATCATGTCAACTCTCAGTGTCACAAGCAACTCTCAAGAATATATAAATTGTCAAGTGAATGTCAACCTGCATTAGTATAACATGTTATCATTATCACAATTACCCAAAAGCAAATAAATATTTGTCTATATTCCCAACCTTTAAAAATGGTTAGGGCATATAAATGAACTAGACTTTTATAGAGATAGGTTCCAAACTTTCTCTCTCAGTGCTGTGCCTGGTGCCAGGAAGTTTTTGTTCTTGTTCAGTATACTCTTCCCAACACAATTTAGGGTTCTGATACTGGGTAATGGAATGGTCTGCCATTTCCTTCTCTAGCACATTTTAGAACTGTCACAAACAGGGTTACATGACTTGTCAAAGGTCACACCACTAGTAAATGTGTCCCTCTCTCAGAATTTTGAGGATCAAATCAAATAATAATTGTAAATTAATGTAATGAATCGAATAAAGTAATTGAATGAATTTACCATTATCAGGAATGCAAAGCTCCAAGACAACTGTATTCATAAAACCCCCTTTTCACCCTTACACAACTCCAAGGGAATCATGACAAGAAAGGCTATTTACTGTCATAGAAGGAACTGATGGAGGCAAAATGCATTCTTCACATTATTTCCTTCATGAATTTTTCTCTAATATAAGGTATATGTGTCTTCTTCCACAATATGATAAATAGAGAAATAGATAGTGTATGATAGCACATGTATATAGAGAACCAGCTCTATATTTCTGGGGTTCTGAGTGGCATTTATGGCATCAGATGGAATGAGAGCAGTCAGACTAAATGCTTAACTCATAACTATTCCAACTTGCCATGGAGTCTTGAGTTTAATATATACTGGTTTCACACAAAGAGCACAGAGAAAGAATCACAGCTGTGAAGGGGTTATAAATTATACAAAAACCCATTAAATTCTAAAAAGTAGAGAGATAGGTCCAGCATTAAAGGCCAAATTCCAACTGCCAATTAGTAGGAGGTTAATTCTGGGAGCAGAAATATATTTCATAGAAATCCTAAACAAATTGAGTCCTATACTCTTGATTTACAGGATTGCACCTGGTCAGATAAAGTGTTGTCTAGCTTTGATGGTTTCAGGCCTTGATTGTCTAAGTAATATACTTTGTAGAGGACAGAGAGAATTCCAGGAATAGGGGAGACTAAAAGTACAGGGAAGTCCTGTGAGAGGAATAGCATGTAATCTAATGTGCCTGAATGGTAATATTTATATTAAAGTGTAAAGTATGAGTACATTAATAAGTAAGAAAAGGTCAGATTAGAAAGGGCATTAAAATCAACCAGAGGACATCATTAGTTTGGCCCTAGATAAAAGGAAGTGAATAAGGTTTTCCTGAAGAAGACTTACATGTTCAGATCTATACTTTAGGAAAATCCTTTTGCATTTGAGTGAAGATCAGACTGTAGTTGAACTTGAATTGAGGATCTAATGCAGAGAGACTAATCAAAACAAAATTTTTTGGCATCTTTTTTGCCAGAGTTTCAAGGGGGTCTGGAGAAATCATGCTGCTTACTAAAAGGTTTATTAGATAACAAAATTATTTCAGAGACCAAGCTTATTGCTTCAGCTGCCTCTCCATAAAACAGAAGCAAAGACTATGATTTTTTAAAACTTTCTCAGTGGTTCCTCAACTAGAAAGTGATTTTGGAGGAAAGCATTCCAAGGATAATTCAATATTGAATGTATTTTAGTTTGTGTCTTTGGCTATGAAGACTATGAGTGAGACTTCCATAATGACAGTAGTCTACATTAGTGCCTATTCAAAATTGTTAAAAGTTATATGGTTTATTAAAGCTCTCACATAGTAATATAGCTAATATAGTATCTGGATCATCACTATATCAACTTCTACTCACATTGATACATTGAATCCTCCAGTGCCTTGACCATATCTCCTCCCTCAGGAATCTAAGTATAGTATAGTAAGACTAGTAGTTACAGAAATGGCATCCTAAGGGTGTGACATGCTCTTCCAGCAGTAACACTGAGTTTAGAGAGAAAGTGAAGTAGAGTTTAGAGAACTCATATGACAAACTGGAAAAATGATTCCTAGTTCACAAGTTCATTTCCTCCCTTAATGGGGTTCTTACAAAGTTCCCCTTGGACATATGACAAAATAGTGCAAGCCCCAATATATAGCTTTCTTGGAGCAGATAGGTGGCACTGTGGATAAAGTGCTTGGTCTGGAGTTAAAAAACTCCATTTTGTGAGTTCAAATCTGGCCTCAGACACTTACTAGCCATGTAACCTTTGATAAGTCACTTAATTTTTTGCCTCAGTTTGCTTATCTGCAAAAAGAACTGGAGAAAGCAAAGTATTCCAGCATTTTAACCTAGAAAACTCCAAATAGGATCATTAAGAGTCAGACCTGGTTGATAAAATACAGCAACAACCACCAAATAGCTTTGGATTTTCAACTTGCCTGTCCTTGGCTCCTGATGAAGATATTGCTATATGCTTTTCTGGGGACATAGCTAGGAACTCATTGATAAAATGGGAAGTCATCTAGATATTGTAATGAAATGTACTTGTTTTCTGGGGATGAGGGAAAATGGTTTGTGAAGATGAGATTAAGGTGATTTTTTTTTCCATTCATCAGGTTATTCTTCCAAAGAACCCTAACTCTCCTCTCACTAACCATTGGGACAACTTTAAATGTCCCTTGATTCTAGTGGGTGTTATTACCATCCCCATTTTCAGTTAAGGAAACTGAGGCAACATAGGGTAAGCCCAAGTTCACAAAACACTTTGAGTGTCTCAGACTGGATTTGATCTGAAGTTTTCCTGATTCTAGGACCTGTGCTTTATCCACTATAGCACCAGCTGCCTCTGAATAGTTTCATAAACACATACTTCCTTGAGTCATAATGAAATAGTCAACTGAAATACAACATGTATTTTAAAGGCTCATTGACTGAATTTTTTGGTAGATAAATCTCATTGTCTTTTAAGCTTTCAATCCATGAACAAAAACTTGTTTCCATAGTTAAATTAATGGTTTATTCAATTGTTTCAGCAGGACCAAAGGGCCTAGGTTATTTAAAATAAAAAAGAGAATAAAAGGCACCCTCTGATCTGGGGGTTTAATATAAAAAATTAAAACCAAATAAGACTTTTTTTTCTCCTCTTGGCAATTTTTTTAGATTAATTTGTAGTAAAATGGGCAAAAAATCAGCCATTATGTTGCAATTGCTCTTGGTTTCAAGCTAACTTTTTGCTAAGACAAAGATATATTCCTTTTCTGCTTTTTACTGTTAAGGGCTTATCTAAAAATATAGAAAAGTTTAAAACTAAAAAAACATATTCATAATGGGAGATTTTAATAAACTTTGACAGTCACATTTTTATACTGTCACTAACAAAACAAGTGAATTTAATTAAAAAGGAAGATGAAAGGGTGTGAATTGACATGAGCTTGTTTCAAGCAGAAAACCATAATAGATTCATAAGCCACTAGAGATTGAGAAGGAAAGACAAAAGAAGAAAAATTGGGAGTTTTGCTGGAGGGGATAACTCTTGCTAACATTTTAGGAATAAGGAGAGAAATCTAGGATCTGACTTTATAGATAAATCTTGCATAAAATATATTTTTTTTCTTTAGGAAGAACATTGACTTCAGTAAATCTCAGTCTCCAATTTCCTTTCAGTTAGTTTTTCATTTTAAACTGAAGCTTACTTCCAGTCAAGATTTCTCTTGTGTCCTCACCTTTCTTCTTGCTCGTCTAGGACAAAGGAACCAAGCAGCTGTTCTTTAATTTGAAGCCATGGCCCTAGGATTCAATAAATTCACCATGTGATCAAACATTAAAGACCATATGCACCTGTGAAAACTAGTCAATTTTGGAAAAATTTACCTAGTTTATATTGGATTGAGGCAGCCTGTGGGAAGACTAATCTAAGATTAGAAGCCCATCAATGTTGCATATAAAAGGGGATATTTAAATTCCAATATAATCCATAAAGAATATATTAAGCCTCTCTCCTAAGTGCACTGTCCCATGCTGGGTATTGATGATGCAAAGGCAAAATGAAAGTCCGTCTGTTCTCAAGGAGTATATATTCTATTGGTGACTGTCTTACATACCTCCTGAGAAGCATGTAAGTATATGATCAATGAAGAGGAAAGAGAGGTCACAAACAACTAAGAGTTTCAAGAAAAGATCCAAGTAGCACTTAGCTCATGATATGAGCCTTGAAAGAAAGTAGGAATTTAAAGAGATAGGAATGATAAAGAACACAAGGTGTGAGGGAGTGGTAGAATGGGGGAAATTTTCTTTCATAAAAGAGGCTCCCAAGTTAAATCTTTGACAACAGAGTGGAAAAATGAAAGGGGTGGAGCGCAGTGCTTGAACATTACTCTTATTGGAATTAGTTTAAAGAGGGAAGAATAATTATACATACTCTGTTATGTATAGGAAGATAACTTGCATAATAAGGAAACAGGCAGGGAAGTGTATAATAGAAAGGGAAATGATAAAAAAAGTGTACAATTTAAGGGAGGTAGTGGTTAGAAGGAATATACATTGAATAAGAACCTGGAAAAAGAGAGAGGAAAAAACAGAACAAATTGTGGATGGAAAAAAAACTAAATATTTAATAATCATAACTGAATGGGATGAGCTCATCCATAAAATAGAAGAAATGGGAGAATTGAATAGAAATCCCAAACTAACAATATGTTGTTTACAAGAGATATATTTGAAACTGAAATATACACAGAAAATTAAAATAAAGGACCAGAGCAGAATCTAATATGCTTCAGCTCAAAGAAAAATGCAGGAAGGCAATCATGATCTTAGGAAAAACAAAATAAAAAATAATTTTAAAAGGTAATCAGAAAAACTATATTTTGCTAAAAGTAGCATAATGAACATACACACACACACACACACACACACACACACACACATACAACACTTTCAGATGAAGGCCTCATTTTCCCAATATATATTGTGAATATAGAACTTATTCAAATTTATAAAAATAAGAGCCATTCCACAACTGATAGTCAAACATATGAACAGGCATTTCTCAAAAGAAGAAATGAAAGCTAACTATAGTCATATTAAAATGCTTTAAATAACTATTAATTAAAGACAAATTAAAACTACTCTGAGGTATCACTTCAGATATATCAAAAATTACAAATATTGTGGGGAATAATGGAAAAAATTAAGGGCCCTAAAGAACTTCTGCCTCCTATCCACCAGACTGGTTATATGACAAAAAAGGGACATGAAAAATGTTGAATGGTATGTGGAAAAATTGTGATAGTGATATACTATTGATGGATATATGAACCAATATGACCATTCTGGAGAGCAATATGGAGCCATGTTTATATGAACCATCACAATATGCATATTTTTTGACTCCGAAATGCCATTACTAGCTCTTTGTCCCAAAGAGTTTAAAGATAGGGAAAAGAACCTAGCTGTACAAAAATATTTATAGTGTCTCTTTTTGTGGTGGCAAAGTACTGGAAACTAAAGGAATGTGCATCACTTGGAGAATAGCTGAACAAGTTGTGGTAAATGCACTTCTAAATGTATAATTGTACCATAAAAAATGATGATACTAAATTTCACTACTAAGTACATGATAAATATTAGGGCAATTAGATAGATTCTATATAGAAAGAAAGTATGAGTGTGATGTGAAAAAGGGATAGATTAGAAAGAGCAGTGGGGAGGAAGGGAAAGGAAGAATGGGGGGAGTCTATTTTATTTTTCTCTATCACATGTAACAAATTTATTCATTTTAAAGCATATTGATTTTCAAATTATTTCCTCCTTTTGTCCCCTTGTCCCTCCTTGATATAGCAAGCAATTTATACATGAGCAGTTATACAAAGCCAATTCGATATCAGTCATGTTATGAAATATAATACAAACAAAATAAAAAAACAAATAAGAAAAATGAAGAAAAATTTTAAAATATTTTCCAATATATATATTCAGACTCCATCATTTTGTTCTCTGTGAGTGGAAAGCTGTTTTCTTTGTAAGTCTTTCAGAAGTGTCTTGGATCATTGTAATGTTGAGAATAATTATCATTCACAATTGATTATTGCACAATATTGCTGTTACTGTCTACAACGCTCTCCAGATTCTGCTCATTGAACCTTATATCAGTTGATTTTGTCATTTTAGTGTTTCTTTCAGAGAGCAATCTGCTCATTTCTTAATGCACAATATTGTTCCATCGTAATCATATGTGATAACTTGTTTGACTATTCACCAACTGAAGGGCATATCCTCAGTTTCCAATTTTTTGTCACTTTAAAATGAACTGCTTTAAATATTTTGGTCTTTTTCTTTTTTAAAAAATATCTTTGAGATATAGACCCAGTTTCTGGATAAAAGTGTAATCATGATTTTGTAGCCCTTTAGGCAGATTTCCAGAAAGATTGAAGCAGTTTACAAACTCCACCAACTATGCAATTCATATCTCAGTTTTCCTATATCCCCTTCATCATTTGTCATTTCCTTTTGTATTATATTTCACAATCTAAATGTTATGAGGTGAAATTTCAGCATTGTTTGAAGCTACATTTCTCTAATCAATAGTGATTTAGAACATTTTAAAAATTTAATTACAAATTGTTTTGATTTCTTCATATGAATACTGCCTCTTCATGTCCTTTAATCATTTACCAAATGGAATATTACTTACATTCTTATAAAATTTGACTTATTTGTCTAAATATGTGTATACATAAATGAGGCCTTTATCAGAGAAACTTACTGTAAATTTTTTCACAATCATGATTGCTAATTGTATACTTCCCTCCATTCAATTTTCCCTCTGTTTATCCTACTCTTTCTCATTAAATCCAGTCTTTTCTCAAAAATGCTTTACTTCTGACCACAATCTCTCCCATTCTAATTGTCCATTTTCTTATCCCCTTGTCTATTAAGGTAAAATAGATTTCCTTATCCAATTGAATGTGTATACATATTATTACCCCTTTGAAAAAATTATGAAAAGAATAAGGTTGGAGTACTTGCCTACCTTTTCTATTTTCCCTTCTATAGTAAAGGCCCTTCTCTATCTCTTTCATGTGAGATAATGTGATATATGGGGTATTCAAGAAAGGCTAATATACTATTGTGAGATCAGCAGTATGTACAGTGGTCACACTGCTGTAAACTATCTGAGCAGAAGGATAATTGACAGATGGATATCAAATCCACTGGTTAATTTGGGGAAGTTTTTACCTCAGGCATGTGAAGACTTCCCCAAGAGCAAATGTTCCAATGGCAACAAAAGTAGGGGAAGTGGGCACTGTGAAGCATTTAGAACTAGCACAGATATAGAAGAAACCAAGTACATTCCCTATACCCCAAAATATCACCAGTTATCTTGACTTTTGCCTTGCCACTGGATTTTAGTGACTATGGAAGAGAGAGAGATTCTGATAACTTTGTTCAACTTTGCTTCACTAAAATCCAATTAATATGCAGATAAAAACTCTATTCATGATGTCATTTTGGTCCTCTTTAAGTATGAAGGACAACAATCAACCAAACAAGGTGAGATAATTTATCCTATCCTAAATATCTCCCATCCTCCTTCTTCTAGTGTATTCTGAGCCTTAAAATTTTTTTTTCATAAATATAATCACCTCATAACCATGTCTTCTGTCAGTGTAATCTATTTGTACCTGTCTCAATAATAATAAGGGTCTTAGGCATTACATTTTTTCTCATATAGGAATATAGACAGTTTAAATTTATTGAGTCCCTTATTAATGCTCTTTTATATTTACTTTTTTATGCTTCCTTTAGTCTTGTGTTTAAATCTCAATTTTTCTATTTAGTTTTTGACTTCTCATCAAAAATGCTTTAAAGTCATCTGTATCATTGAATATCATTTTCCCCTGAATAATTACACTCAGTTTTGCTGGGTAAGTGATTCTTGGTTATTATAATCCTAGTTCCTTGCTCCTTCAAGGATATCATATTCTAAGCCTTCCAGTACTTTGATGTTCAAGTTGTTGAATCTCGTGTGATTCTGACTCTGACTCCATTATATATAAATTGTTTCTTTCTGACCACTTGAAGTATTTTCTCTTTTACCTGAGAATTATGGGATTTGAATATAATATTTCTTGGAGTTTTTATGTCAATTCTTTTAGTCTCCATTTTACATTCTGGATTTACAATATGTCTGATTTCCTTGTTAAATTTTTGAAATATAATATCTAGATTCTTCTTATCGTGGCTTTCAGTGGTTCAATAATTCTTAGATTATCTCTCCTCAACCAATTTCCATGTCAATTTTTATTCCCAATGGAATATTTAACATTTTCTTCCATCATTTTATTCTTTTGATTTTGCTTTATTGCTTCTTGGTCTAGTGGAATCTAGCTTCTACTTACCTGATTCTAATTTTTAAGTGATTATTATGTTTTGTGTTACTTTGTACCTCTCTTTTCCCATTTGGCCAATTCTGCTTTATAAAAAAATTGTTTTCTTCAGTGAACTTTTGTACTTCATTTTCCACTGGACTATTTCTCCATTTTAGGTAGCTCTTTTATCACTAGGCTAATTCTGTTTTATAAACTGTTATTTTTTTCAGTATTTTTGGTACCTCTTTTCCCATCTGTTAACTCTCTTTTCATAATTTTCTTCCATTCTTCTTGTTTATTTTATCATTTTTTCTCTTTACCTCTCATCTCTTTCTTTTCTAACGAATTCTGTTGAGTTTGATTCCAGTTAGTGTTTTTCTTTGAGGGTTTTTTCTATCTCTTTTCACATTTTCATCCTCTTAGTTAATTAGTCTTCTCTGTTACCACAGTAGCTTTTGATGGTCAAATTCTTTATTGTTTTTGGTGTTTGATCATTTTACCAAACTATTTCTTTACTTTGAACTTTATTATAAAGTTGGATTAATCACACCTGAGGATGAGGAGGCAATGTCCCAAATTTTAGGGTTTTCTTGTGTTGCTCCTTTTATATCTATTCTTGGAGTCTGCATTTTTGTTGTTGTTGTTTCCATAGTGATGTGATCCTGGGAAGGCCATGGTCACTGGTGTCCTGCTTTACACTCTGCTATTCATCCACAAGGGGCCCCTGCTCCACCACAGCTACAAGTACTAGTGCAATTCTTTGCTTTGACACTGGGACCAGCATCCTTGCTCTCTTGTGACAAATAGCCAGAGTTCTTCTCTGTCCTATTACATTTACACAGAACTATGTATGGAAAATGAAATTGCCAAACAGTGCCACGTGTACCCTTTGCCAGCAGGAGGATCACTGTAATATCTTTCTTACCAATTAGTTGTATAATTCCCTTACCATCTATGGGAATGATGGCTCCTGAAATTGCTTCTGCTTGTGTTGTGAACCTTTGGTTTCTTATTCACATTGACCTAGGACAAGCCTCTATACTTATGTCAAATATCTCTCTTTTTTACTTCCTAAGTTGTCTTGGGATGGTAGAATGTCTTCTTCTCACTTTCTGATGGCTTTTGAATGTATACTTTCTTTCCTCTACCATCTTGCCTCTATCTTTTAACCAGACTTGAATTTTTAAGAGATTATTTTCACAGTTCTTGCAATTATTAATAACATCCTGGCAATGGTACATGTCATTACATCTATTTCTACTATACCCAAAAGTAATACTTATGAAGGTTATGCACATAAAAAAGTACCAGTAATTCAATTTAAGAATGAAAAGTTGTTTTCTTAAATTTTTTGTTTGTCTTTGTTTCATGAGTTTCTCAGTTAGGGCAAAAGTGTGCATATAGATTCCTAAAGCAAGGAAAACAGCTTTAGCATTCTTCATGAATTAGCATGTCTATTAAAATTTTATTTCAGTCTGATTACTGTAATAAGTCTGTAATGATGAATATAGATTCAGAAGTTGGTTGTCATTTTGTATTGTTAGTGAAAGGTTGAGGCATGTTTTAATAGAGAGAACTTTGTACTAGATTATATTTATAGAATATTTCTAAGGCCTCCCTGAAAAGGGGGAGTAAAATAAGTGTTAAAATTACAGTGTGAATGTGGTGAGTGCTTTTGCTCTCAGAAATTTAAAAAAATATACTCAGAAGCATGGACCACCAGGATAGGATCTGTTATCATCTCATGTGAGTTTCCTGTGTTATTAATATTCAAACTTACAATATACTGAACCTTCCTGAAATTCCTTCTCTTTTCCATACCCAACCATTTCTCCCGAACTTTCAATTAACAATTTCACCCCTAAGCCTGAACTTGTATACTTGGAGAACCAATGTTTAATTACCTACTCAGAAAAATGTAACACAAAATCAAAACCCCAAAAAGGATTCAGGTGAAAAATAGTTGTATCTATATTCCACATAGGTCTGGCAACAGCTTTTGAAAGAAAATTACTTATCCTCCAACCCGCTGTATACATGGTCAAAGCAAGGAGAATATTAACCACAACAGAAAAGAATTACAAACAAGAGGGCTAACAGACATTGTTTCTTATTTGAGCAAATGTAACATCCCTCTCCCCCCATTCTCACTACTTCTAAAAGACAGATTTCAAACTAAGGAACAACTCATAATTTTCAAAATGTATTAAAATTTAGGTCCTTTCAGTAATGAGTTTCTATGTGACTAGAATCAATTAGAAATTTCATTATCCTCCAACAACCCACATCCTTAGAAGTTTTCAGGAGAACCCTGAGTGAATAGTCCTACAATAGCCCTATTAAGCTAATTAAGTGTCAGCTACATCAATAACCAATGAAATTTAAACAGATGTTCTTTAGTTTTCTGTTGAAGGCTGTGAAAATGGAATTATCTAATTGTTTTATCTTCAAAATATCAATGAACAATTCCAACTGGTTCAATAATGTCTCATGGGTATATTTTTAGTACTAGTATTTATTTTCATTGTACTTAACTCATTGCATATTTGTTATTTCCTTTGATATATAAAGAGTTAAACTGATAAAAAGTTATCTGCCACTTTTTGAAAGGTCTTTGCCCTTATTGACTTTCCTGTGATCATTATCAAACATGTCAATAACTCTAAACTTCATAATAGATTTGGTGTGGTTTTAAGACTAACTTGCTAAGACATTGGATGTCTTTAAAAATCCTATTAAGAATAAGGAAACTTATGAAAGGATTTTGAAAATCTAACTATAAAATAATGTTGTTTTTTTTTTCTTTTATGTGCTGTTTCTGGAAGCCATCTCTCACTTCTACAGTTAAATTTTGAATTAATATAGAGGAATGCAGTGTGGTTCTAATGATGAGAGTAGATTATTTCATCAGGTCTTTTATACTTGTTAGCATTAAGATTTGACTTGTATGGTTTACCTCTCACCTATATAAACTGTAACATCACTGTGAATTAATATCCTGTATAATTTTTCTTCATGTCTTCCCATATTTATTTTTTTCAGATTACACATTGATATAATTTTTTACCAATGATTTTCTGATGTCTGTGATCCATGTTCTTTCCTTCTCTCCCACAACCCTCTCCCAAAGACCAGAAGTTATAATGATATGGTTGTACAAGTGTTTACACAGTTTAAAGACCCTCTGAGCATGGTTGCAGATTGCTCTCTAGAAGAGTTATATCAGTTCACTAGTCCTCCAACAGTGTATTAATGTCCCAATTTTTCCGCATTCCCTCAAACTTTTATAATTTTCCTTTTTTTTCATATTAGTTAGTTTCATAGGTAGGAGGTGGTATTTCAGAGTTATTTTAATTTGCATAACTCTAATCAAGAGTAATTTGGAAAACTTTCTTATGCCTATTTTTTTCATACAGAATCTATCTAAAACACTAGATAACTTTCCATTTTTATTCTCATTTCCCATAGCTAACAATGTGATCTTCAGGTTGTCTATATACCATTTCTTATTTTCACTTCAAGGCTGCACCACCTTCTTTTTTTTTTATATTTTCTTAACAAATTTAAATTGCTGCTTTTTGCTTTTGTATAACTTACATTTCCCAATACAATCCTTTTCTGTCACACTCTAAAGAAGCCATTCATAATAACAAAGGTAAAAAGGAGAAAATAAATGTGTTATCAAATAAAAACCTCTGAAATGTTGCAGTTTATTACTAAATATGATCCCATCTCTGCAAAGAAATGGAGAGAGGAACCTTCTTATCTTATCTCTTTTAGTCTCTGTCTCTCCTTCTCTCTCTGTTTTTTTTTCCTCTTTCTTCCTATCTCTGTACTATTTATCTCTCTGATAAACAACCTTGGTTATTCTAATCATGCAATATTAAACTTTAAACATTCTTTGCTTTACTTTAGTGGAGTCATTGTATATATTATTTTCCTATTACTGCTTTTGTCCCTTTGACTTAGTTCATATATATCCCAGAGTTCTCTTTAATATTTCACAGAATTTCAGATCAGAATTTAAAGTATGAAAGGGAGTTGAGTGGACAACTGGTTAATTCCCAAATAAACCACTATTGTAATATACCTTAAACATACCTTAATAATGATGGTTCTCCAAGCTGTTTAAGGACCTCCAAAGAGGGGCAAGACCCCCTACCCTTGACAAAAGCTATTTCCCTTTTCATATCTCTCATTGTTAGGTAATATCAGGTTCTTTCTAGTTATTTAATATTACCAAATTCTTGATATAAATATTTAGTTTATATAAGGACTTTCTTTTTGAAAATAAAGTATTATTTTAGTATGCATTACAAAGGGGTTTGTTTGAGTAAAGTTTGTTGTCATTTAATTACTCTCTTCACATAATTCCAGTTTACTTTCCAGAAGAGTTAGGTCAATTCACAGCTCCACCAAATAACAACAACAACAACAATAGTGTACCCTACCACCATTCTAATACTGACTATTCCCATATTCCCATCTTTGGTAAACTTTGCCAGTTTTCTGGGATTGTTGTGAAATCTCAAAGATGCTTTGATTTACATTTCTCTTATCAGTGATTTTGAACATTCTTTCATATAATTGTCAATATTTATTTCTCATTTAGAGAACTATTCATATTCTTTGATTATTACTTTATTGAGGAATCTAAACTCCTTTTGTTATTATTCATTTTATTGGTTTATATCTTTAATGCCACTTCATAAAACTATAACCTTGGTAATGTGGTTCAGATATATGATACACATAATATATTGTTTTAATGCTCTTCTGAGTTAATCTTCTGAGTTAATCAGTATTTTAATTGCCCTATATCTGTGAGATCAAATTCCCTCAGCAGAATGTTTGCTAACAAACAGTTTATTCACTTAGTCATATCATCTCATATAATGGGTAAAAATATAAGATTGTCCTCAATCCCACTTTAATAATAATTGTGGTGTCTGAGACCTAGGGTGGTAAAGTAAAAGACAGCCTGTTTTCTCAATCCCTCCATATATAAATAATAATAAATTTATGTATTGCATAATAATATAATATATACATATATAAATAATAAATATATAAATAAAAATCAATCACCTTAATACAAAGGAAATCAAGAAGAATACATCTCACAGGGGTAAGAAGAGATAGCATCTTCGGGAACTGGCAGAACTTAGATTAGCCCATTACACTACTATTCTACCAGATGCAATGAAGCTAAACAATGGCATTGAGCCCAGCCTGACCCACTCAACAACGATATAGAAGGAAGAGAGGACAGGGTGTGGGGTTGGTCCAACTAAACCACTCAACACAGGTAGTAGAGCTGGAAGGCAGGAATTTAAACTTTTCAAGAGGTAGCAGAGCACTTGAGGCAGTCAAGTAGCAGAGGAAGGATAGGGAACAGCCTAGCCTAAGCAACTCTGAATGTATAGCAAAAGCCAAGGGTAGGAACCTATGTACTCCCTAGATGAAGAAGAGTGTGTGATGCAGCAAAACACGAATATTGGGGGATGGCCCATCCTAAACAACTTTGTGCAGGTAGTAAAAGCAGAAATGGCAGGAAACTTACTCTCTCCCAGATGGCAGCAGAGTGTCTGAGGCAGTGAAGTGAAACAGTGCCTCAGACAGCAAAACCCATTACAGGGAATTTACCCCGTCAACCAAAGTCACCTGGTAGGGGAAGAGAAGCATAAGAGAAAGGCCCAGACTGTGAAACAATAGGGAAACTGGTAATAGGAGGAGCTGAATATGAGTGGACAAAACAGCTATAAGCCTCCCTGTAAGCCAGCAGGTTTGTCCCCCAACAGGCATGCTTTGGGAAAAAAAATCCCAAAATAGGTCCACCAAAATATCAGTGAATAGTACTCTGAAAGTTTGAAACAGTGCTCCCTTTATCCCAGGAAGAGAGAAGAAAATTACAAGCAATATAGTTACAGGAGAAAAAATAACTACAAAAAAAGAGCAAAAGACAAAACAAAACAAAACAAAACAAAAACCTGACCTTAGAATATCATTTTAGAGCAGAGAATATTGAAATAAAAACAGGTAAGTTGACAACAATGTCAAAAAGAAAATATAGAGAGTCTCAAAAGTGTGACTGTGAAATTCCTTAACCCTCCCCTTATATGAGGATTAGATTTTAATGCTATCAGTAGTATTGATTTAATCATAATTGTAATTCTAGGATAGTTAAAAATATTCTTATAAGTGATGATTTTAGAAGGCCTTTTGTGATTATTTTAGTATAAGTTTTTAAAGTTTTGAATTAGGAAGATAACTGCTTTAATGTACTTAATCATTACTAGCAAAGGCCTCAGTTTGGGGTTTTATACTTAAACTTTCTACATCATAAATCCTCAGCAATCATGGTCTTGAACTTGAATCTTGGTCTTTATTAGCATAGAAACTTTTGCCTTGGTTAGAAGCCTGTGACACCTCTTCACCTTTGTATACACCCTAGTATATATCATCAGGCTTTTGCCCTCCTTAGGGCCCTGGCATCTCCTCCTTACCCTAGTCATCTTAGTATATATTATCCTTGACATCATCAGGCTTAGAATGTAGGATTCAGGCTTCCCTGCTCCCCCCTTGCCTATCAAATGACTTCTTCTTCCAACAAAAGTATTTCTTGATTACTTCAACCAATCCACATCTCTCTATTTTTCTCACTGTCCTGAATTATTTTTAAACTGATACATAAGTTGCCTAATTCTTTGGGTATAAAGGGAGTCCTCTAACAATGTTCTGGGACTTTTGGTCTTGACCAGAAGTCCAGCTTTAGTGTGAGACCTGACCCCTCCCAATAAACCTATTTGTTTTTGGCTTAGAGACTGAGTTTCTCTTATTTGACTTTTTGTTAAATATAATTTTTTCTACAAAAGAAAGTGTGAAAGAATGCCAGGCTCCCAAAGAACCCCTTGAAGAACTTGAAAAAAAATTTTAAGGAGAATTGAAAAAAAATAAGAAAATTGACAGAAATCAAGAGCTAGGAAAAAATTTCACTAAATAAACCATCTCAAAACAAACAAACAAACAAACATCCCTTGAATAAGACAAAAGGAAATAAAGGCACAAAAATACATTGAAGAAAATAAATTCCTAAGGAATAGAATGGATAAAATGAAATGCAGGCCAAAAAAATAAAAGTAAAAACAGTGAAGAAAACAGTTCTTAAAAGGGTAGGATTGGCCATATGGGAAAAGAAACAAAATATTCAAGGAAGAAAATAACTCCAAAAATTAGAATTGAAGAAATAGAAAACAATAAAACAGAATCAAAGTAATAAAAAAGTTGAAGAATTTCTTGAATACTGCATTGGCAAAATGATTAACATGTTGATCCAGAAGACATCATGAAAGAATCATCAATATACCTGAAAACAATGTTTAAAAAAGATCTTGGACATCATATTACAAGAAATCTTTAAGGAAAACTGCCTTGATATCTTCAAACAAGAGAGGGAGATAGAAATTGAAAGGATCCAACAAACAGATCCTGAAAGATATACCAAAATAGAATACCATATATATATAGGGCATAGAAACATTGCAAACAAATGCAAAAGAGCAGATATAATAAATGTAACCTTCTCAGATCATAATTCAATAAAAATAATAATTAGTAAGGGCACCTGGACAGGCAAATCAAAAACCAATTGGAAATTAAACAATATGATTCTCCAAAACCAATTAGTCAAAAAAGAAATCATAGAAACAATCAACAATTTCATTGAAGAAAATGACAATGATGAGACATCCTACCAAACTCTGTGGGAAATTTATATCCTTGAGTGCATATATTAACAAATTAAGGAGGGCAGAGATTAATGAATTGGGCATGCAACTCAAAAAACTAGAAAGCGAGCAAATTAAAACCCCCCAGATGGAAACTAAATTAGAAATACTAAAAATCAAGGGAGAAATTAATAAAATCGAAAGTAAAAGAACTATTGAATTAATAAATAAGGCCAGAAGCTGGTATTTTGAAAAAACAGATAAAATACACAAAGTACTGGTCAATCTAATAAAAAAAAGGAAAGAAGAAAACCAAATTGACAGTATTAAAGATGAAAAGGGAGACCTCACCTCTAATGAAGGGGAAAATAAAGCAATCATTAAAAACTATTTCTCCCAATTATATGGCAACAAATATAACAATTTCGGGGATGTGCATGAATATTTACAAAAATATAAATTGCCTAGATTAAAAGCAGAAGAAATAGAATACCTAAATAATCCCATATCAGAAATAGAAATTGAACAAGCCATCAAGGAACTCCCTAAGAAAAAATCACCAGGACCTGATGGATTCACAAGTGAATTCTATCAGACATTCAAAGAGCAACTAATCCCAATACTATACAAATTATTTGATATGATAAGCAAAGAAGGAGTCCTACCAATTTCCTTTTTTTTTTTAACATTTATTAATATTCATTTTTAACATGGTTACATGATTCATGCTCCACCTTTCCCCTTTAACCCCCGCCCCCGCACCCCCCCCCACC
>NC_058130.1:462901776-462921187 GCF_016433145.1 Gracilinanus agilis | reverse complement strand
TTCGTAGGTATAGGTGAGTGTGGAGGGGGTGGGGGTGGGGCGGTTGCTCAGCCCGCGATTGAGTGAGTGAGAGCCCTTTTTAGCCTGGAAATGTCTCGATTCCACGTACCTTCCACGCTGTGCCCTGTTGTGGGGTTCCTCCGTTCGTCTGGACTTGTTTTTATGTCCCCTTGTGGAGTTTTGTGTGTTTCGGTCAGGAGAGGTTAAGAGCTGCTTCTTACTCTGCCGCCATCTTAACCCGGAAGCTCCCAATTTCCTTTTATGACACAAATATGGTACTGATTCCAAAGCCAGGTAGACCAAAAACAGAGAAAGAAAACTATAGACCAATCTTCCTAATGAACATAGATGCAAAAATCTTAAATAGAATACTAGCAAAGAGACTCCAGCAAGTAATTAAGAAGATCATCCACCATGATCAGGTGGGATTTATACCAGGAATGCAAGGATGGTTCAACATTAGGAAAACCATCCACATAATTGACCATATCAACAGTCTAAGAAACAAAAATCACATGATTATCTCAATAGATGCTGAAAAAGCCTTTGACAAAATACAGCATCCATTCCTATTGAAAACACTGAAAAGTATAGGAATAGAAGGACCTTTCCTAAAAATAATAAACAGTATATACCTAAAACCATCAACAAGCATCATATGCAGTGGGGATAAATTAGAAGCTTTTCCAATAAGATCAGGAGTAAAACAAGGATGCCCATTATCACCTCTATTATTCAACATAGTACTAGAAACACTAGCAATAGCAATTAGAGAAGAAAAAGAAATTGAAGGTATCAAAATAGGCAATGAGGAGACTAAGCTATCACTCTTTGCAGATGATATGATGATCTACTTAAAAAATCTTAGAGAATCAACTAAGAAACTGGTAGAAATAATCAACAACTTTAGCAGAGTTGCAGGATACAAAATAAATGCACATAAATCATCAGCATTTCTATATATTTCCAACACATTAGAGCAGCAAGAGGTAGAAAGAGAAACACTATTTAAAATCACCCTAGACAATATAAAATACTTGGGAATCTATCTACCAAAACAAACACAGCAATTATACGAAAACAACAAAACACTTTACAAACAAATAAAACTAGATCTCAACAATTGGAAAGCCATTAATTGTTCATGGGTAGGACGAGCTAACATAATATAAATGACCATTCTACCCGAATTAATTTACCTATTTATAGCCTTACCTATCAAATTACCAAAAAAATTCTTTACTGAATTAGAAAAAACTATAACAAATTTCATTTGGAATAACAAAAGATCAAGAATATCAAGGGAAATAATGAAAAAAAAATGTGAAGGAAGGGGGCCTAGCAGTACCAGATATTAAACTATACTATAAAGCAGCAGTCATCAAAACAATATGGTACTGGCTAAGAGACAGAGAGTAGGATCAGTGGAATAGACTTGGGGTAAATGATATCAGCAAGACAGTATATGATAAACCCAAAAAGCCCAACTTTTGGGACATGAATCCACTATTTGACAAAAACTACTGGGAAATTTGGAAAACAATATGGGAGAGATTAGGTTTAGATCAACATCTCACACCCTACACCCAATATAAATTCAGAATGGGTGAATGACTTGAATATAAAGAGAGAAACTATAAATAAGTTAAGTGAACACAAAATAGTATACCTGTCAGATCTCAGGGAAAGGAAAGATTTTAAAACCAAGCAAGAGTTAGAGAAAATTACAAAATGTAAATTAAATGGTTTTGATTATATTAAACTAAAAAGCTTTTGTACAAACAAAAACAATGTAGTCAAAATCAGAAGGGAAACAACTAATTGGGAAAAAATCTTTATAACAAAAAACTCTGACAGGGGTCTAATTAGTCAAATATACAAGGAGTTAAAGCAATTGTATAAAAATTCAAGCCATTCCCCAATTGGTAAATGGGCAAGAGACATGAATAGGCAATTTTCAGGTAAAGAAATCAAAAGTATCAATAAGCACATGAGAAAGTGTTCTAAATCTCTACTAATTAGAGAAATGCAAATCAAAACAACTCTGAGGTATCACCTCACACATTTAGCAGATTGGCTAAAATGAAAGAAGGGGAGAGTAATGAATGCTGGAGGGGATGTAGTAGAATTGGAATATTAATGCATTGCTGGTGGAGCTGTGAACTGATCCAGCCATTCTGGCTGGCAATTTGGAATCATGCTCAAAGGGCTATAAAAGAATGCCTGCCCTTTGATCCAGCCATACCATTGCTGGATTTGTACCCCAAAGAGATCATAAATAAACAGACCTGTACAAAAATATTTATAACTGTGCTTTTTGTGGTGGCAAAGAACTGGAAAAGGAGGTATGTCCTTCAATTGGGGAATGGCTGAACCAATTGTGGTATATGCTGGTGATGGAATACTATTGTGCTCAAAGGAATAATAAACTGGAGGAGTTCCAGGTGAACTGAAAAGACCTCCAGGAACTGATGCAGAGTGAAAGGAGCAGAGCCAGAAGAACACTGTACACAGAGACTGATATACTATGGTAAAATCGAATGTAATGGACTTCTGTACCAGCAGAAAGCAATGACACAGTACAGCTCTGAGGGATTTATGGTAAAGAACACTACCCACATTCAGAGGAAGGACTACAGGAGAGGAAACATATAAGAAAAACAAATGCTTGAACGCATGGGCTGAGGAGGACATGATTGGGGATGTGGACTCGAAACTACCACACCAATGCAACTATCAACAATTTGGAAATAGGTCTTGATCAATGACACATGTTAAAATCACTGGAAATGTGCATCGGACATGGGTGGGGGGAAAGCAGGGGGGGGTAAAGGGGAAAGTAGGAGCATGAATCATGTAACCATGTTAAAAATGAATATTAATAAATGTTTAAAAAATTAAAAAAATAAAGACATTTCCATTTCTTATTATCTTTTACAAAAAAAAAATCTTCAAGAAAGCCCCCAAACAGATTAGAGTACTAATTAGGGGCAGTCTAGAAGAACTAGTAGAAATTGTTGATGAGGAAAGAACAATAAAAACCAAATTGATGTGCTTTTATAAAAACTTTATATAAGTAAACATGATTTTATATATAAGCTATAGATAATTAGATAGCAAGGTAGATTGAAAACTAAGCTTGCAATCAGGAATTTCTAAATTCAAATCCTCCCTCAGAAATTTACTAGCTGTATATCATGGGTATCACTTAGTTTCAACATTTGTAATTAGGCATTATAACAATACCTTCCTGGCAGGGTAGTTTTGAAGATCATATTTTAGATTGAGAAAGAACTAGAGAGATAGAGAGGGATAAATAGGTATTTGTGCCTATATGTGTTAATGTAGTGCTTTGTAAAATATTAAGGTTATGTTATGGTGGTATGGTGCTTCCGTGGGATGGGTCTGATGAAGATGGCCTGAGATCCTTAGATGATATGTGGATTTAAGCTGAGTGAGTAATGGGATGCCTGAATGGCCACCAAGGTGTGCTGGTACCAGGGCTTATAAATGTTTGTCTCAGCTAAGAACTTGACCCCACCTACAGTGCCCAAGCCAAAGTGATTGAGTGAGAAGCTGTATATTGATCCACACAGCTCCTCTGGTTACTTGGCTTGGGGTTGGGTTAATGGAAAAGGGTTCATAATGAGAATAATTGCTACTAAAGTCTTATAACGCTGTTGACTGTGATTTAAACAAATATTCCCTTCCTCCTTAGATGTAGCTATTAAATTGCTCTTTAGAATGACACCAGTCTTTACTTAAATTAGTTCAAGGATTTAATTCTAATAAACTCAAAGGGGTAGGATCCAGGATAAGGAAAATGGTGCTGGGGATGGCTATGCTAAACTATAGGTGTTAGAGTTGGCTAAGCGATCACTAATCAAGTTTGCAGCTGGCTGGAGAGGTTCCTCTCCCTCTCAGGCCCTGGTCAGGCCTGGCCGTGGCCTTGAACAGGTGAAGAGAGGGTCTGTAATATTCTTCTTGATGATAGATGTTAGCTGTATATCTCTCAGTCCTATTTAGCAACAGGTGAATTGATATTTGAGGCAAT
The DNA here is from genome assembly GCF_016433145.1 of Gracilinanus agilis. Taxonomy (NCBI): domain Eukaryota; kingdom Metazoa; phylum Chordata; class Mammalia; order Didelphimorphia; family Didelphidae; genus Gracilinanus; species Gracilinanus agilis. The sequence continues at coordinate 462,917,133 of NC_058130.1, read as the reverse complement.
GGGATACAGGTGCTAGTATTGCAGGTCTATAGGCCTACCCATCCACCACCCTGGACCCTTCTCAAAAGTGAGACCCTGTCAGGCTCAGCCCCTGAGTTTTTATAGCTGTGGCAGCAACTGTCTTTTGCCCCTGGCTCATGCCATCTGGGTAAATTCTAAATTTTATAACTGTTTTCTTCAGACTTCTAATTGACATCAGGATAGCTTTCTCTGTGTTAATAAGATTTCAATAAATATACAAAATAAAGTGGTAATCCAGTTGTGAATATACAATAAATGAGGCATTCCATTAAGTTAGGAAATGCATGAAGAGTTATATTTTCCAGAATTCTTAGGTCTTTTTCTTTACCCTTTGAGAAACTTCAAACTAAGGTAATTTTTGCCTCAATTTTGGGGAAAAAATAAAGAAAGTGAGAATGAGAATTACTGACCCATTGATTAATAAGGGATATTAATTAACAATTATGGTAATTATATTTTATAAGGTTATGTAGCAAGTTGAATATAATGGATGTAGCTGCTTTTCTCTGTAACAACATATTAATTTTAATTTTGGTAAGTTTCCCTTTTTCTGTAACTCATTGTAAGCCAGCGATTTGTAATAAGGTTTGGCCTTACCCAACCACTGTAGCCTAAGCTGAAAGAAGTAACTCATAGAACATCATCCAAGTAATAGGTCAAAAGGCCATGCCCTCTGGCTGAAAATTTGTGTCCCTTCCTGGCATGCTTAGAAGACCTGTACTGTGGAAGATGCAAAGAAGTTTTTTTTTGGATATGTACAACATGCCTGTCCACTGGAAGACAGAAGACTTACCACATAAAGCACTTCCTTTTTATCATCTCTAGGGCATGTAGGACTGGCTGGGGCAGTGCCTTTCCAGAAAATGGGAAATATTGTGGTTTATGACTGATAGAAATCCCTCATTCACTTATCTCATATTATGAGGAAAATCTCATGACCTGACTTTACTGGGAGACAGTAGTCTCTCTCAATACACATGCATTGGCTTAGAGATTTGCCTCTTTGTTTATTTACAGATTGGCTGAAATATTCATAACAAAAGCCAATTGAATTGAATTTTGGATTTTCTTCCAAAAGGCTTAAAAAGAAAAGAAATATCTAATACACATCAGTACTCGTTTAACAGAGTGAGATAATATTAAGAGAATTGAAACTAGAATGAGACTATTGTGAGATCCTATGTCACTGATGGCAAATTTATGGCATATATTCCATAGATGGCATACAGAGCACACTCTGTGGGCATGTGCCCATCCCCTATCTCCACCCTGTCCAGAGTTGTTACTAGAAAGGCCGAGGGACTAGGGACTTAGGCAGAGCTGCTCCCTTCCTGCTCTCCACCGTGCCTGACAATTTTTTCACATCCCCAGCCTCTCTGTCTAACAGCCTAATGGGAGAGCACAGTGGGTAAGGTGGGTGACTCACCTCATAGGCAGCAGTGCTGGAGGGAAGCAGAGAGCTCAGGACTACTGTCTACCCCTCTATACTCTCACTGAGAACATTCATCATTTCACCCGCCCAGCAGCCCAATGAGAGCTCGTCCTCCCTCTTCTATGTGGGGTAAATGCGGGTGGTTGAGGGGTGGGCAGAAACCACATGGCACTTGGTGGGGACAGTATTCAATCTTGGGGGTGTGGTGGGGGTGAGGCCCAACACTCCATCTCTAAAAGGTTTGCTATCACTGTCCTATGTAAAGGCTATTGAAGCAGCTTAGGAGGGATTTTTTGACTGACTGGAGAAGATAAAGGTGTGCCATGAAGCATAGCTACCCTGATGAGACCAAGAAATACTCAAACACTCCCAAATCTTTTCCTTACTCTCTGTTTCTGTATATTTTCTGAGAAAACTGTGACTTCTAAAACTTAATACTTGCTTTTTTGTTTGTTCTGTTCTTAATGAGTGAGAGAATGTACTAGAGTAAAAGAGAACCAAGTGACATTTAAAATTTTTCCTTTAATTGTTTTATTAAATCTTTAATTGGTTTTGGGGTTACTTCATTGTTTTAATAAACAGTCATGAAGAAAGAATTGCTAAATCCTTTGAATTTGATGTTATAACAGAAGCAGAAGGAAGAAAACAAGCCACAGGATGAAAAATCAATAGAGATAAAAAATCATTGGTATTTCTGGTAATTTGGATACATATCAAGTTTATTTCTCAAGAACCAATCTAGGTTCCACCTCATCCACACACTTGTGAAAGTATAGAAATACCAGAAAGTGTATGGCTGCTCACTGGTAATTGGAACCTATCTTGATGGCGAAATTATCAACTACACCCCAGATGTTATGGAATGACTAAAACTATGACACCATGATTCATCCTATAACATCCTATAACATATAATAACAGAATAGGAGAAGGAATCAGGTATGAGGAATACAATGTTGATGGCACTACCATTAGAATCTCTAGTAGCTACAAAATAAGAACAATAGCTATGTGAAGGATATCCGTTCTCTGGGTCCCATCCTTTTCCACTAGGTGGGTGGTAGTACATACAGAATATTCTCTCCTTATCAATCAGTCAATACTTATTTAAAACCATTAAAAATGTGACAGCACTATATTACGTACTAAAACTCCATTTCAAGCTGTTTGAAAATGAATCTAAAATGTGGTGTTTTTCTTTCTCCACAAGGAGAAAGAAAAACTTCCTCTAAGTCATTAAGGGAGAGAGGAAAACAGTACACACACACACACACACACACACACACACACACACACACACACACACAATATTTTAGTTTACCATAAATGTCTGACAACTTTTATCCTAGTGCCTTCTGAAGTAAAAGAAATTTTGGCAGAAGGTGAGCAAAATGCAACAAAGCTAATGGAATAAATGAAATTTACACAAGACAAAGTGATTAACTTTGAAAACATAAAACACACAGAGATGATATAAGAATTATTTGTCTACCAGAAGAACAATGCAAAAATAACTGTAGATATTTGATATATAGGCAACAAGCCACACACTTAAATAATCAATGGTGATACTATTTTGAGTTCCTTTCTCTTTCAGGGAGGATAAACTGTGGCCAATTAAAAGTCTAAATCTGTCTTAATTTTCCTTGTTAGTACCCAGAACCAATATAAATATGACTTAAATCTTTGGTATAAAACCTTATAATTATGTTGATATTGGCGATATATGTGTGCATTTATGTATATATGTATTTGTGTGTGCACAAATATTTATAAACACGTATATGCAGATCTAAATATATTTTTATAAATATTTTGTATATATGAGTAATTTTCTTCTTTCTCCCTTTTGACAGAAACTTAGTAGTGTTATTGTGGAGCAAAAGGTTTACATAATTTAATAAATATAAAGATAGTTATCTATATTTATGCACACTCCCACCTTTCTAATCTTTTAAATTAACAAAACTCTGTTTATTCTTCCTCCCAACTCCTATAACAATGGATCCAAAAAAAAAAAAAGAAATTCCTCATAACAAACATACATAGTAAAAGAAAACATGAGGAAGCTTGGTGGTGCAGTGCATAGAGAGCTGGGTCAGGATTCAGGAATTCCTGAGTAGAAATCTCATCTCAGCTATAGATAGAGGCTTGTGAACCTGGACTAGTCACTTCACCCTGTTTGTCTCAAGTTTCTTCATCTGTAAACAGAGGAGTAAAGGGAAATGTCAAACAACTCTATTATCTTTCCTTAAGGAACATTCAAATGTGGTCACAAGGAGTTGAAGATAACCAAAACAAGTGAACAACAAAAAGCAAAACAAATTCCCTTAATGTCTTCATTATACTTATGTGCACACACACACACACACACATACGTGTGTATATACTACACATCATCTCTTTGTATTGGATAGCAAGTTCTTATGTAGAGTCTAGAGTCATGAGGTCATACTGATCATAGTTCTTATAGCTTTAAAAAGCTGTTTCTTTTTATGGAAGTTATTAAGTGGCTTGTTCTCTTAGTTTCATTAAGATCTTTGTTAGTTTATAAAAACCAAAAATAATTCATTTTGTATTAATTCTTAAGTATAAATTATTCTATTTATGTTATGCCTCAGTTTATGTTCATATTTTGGCCTATTATAAAAATCTTATATTACTTCATTTCCTTAAGCAACATAGTATTCCAGCAAACTTATAAGTTGTAAATTATTTAACACTTCTCAATTAATGTACATCATATTACTTTATGAATTTTTTAAACATTTGCTTTACCATTACAAAAAGAACTGTTATTCATATGTACATGTATGCATATATATATACATAGATAGCACATTTTCCCTTTCAATGATATATTTGAACATAACTTTAGAAATGGAGATTCTAGAGCAGAAGATATTCACTGTTTAGAAACTATTTATGTACAATTTCAAATTATTTTCCAGAAGGTGGTCCTCATTCAGAGGTTAAATGACAATCCATCAATGAGGCCTTTTTAAATATACTCTATTCTAGGCATCTACACTAATATATCCCAAATGTCTAGAAAAGATTAATGTTTTCCTTCTCTTCATTATGCATCCAATAATACTATATCTTGAAAAGTTTAATCCATTAAAGACAGAAAGAACAGATATAAATTAAGCTTCCCTTCTTTCTACGATCTTTAGATAATTTGATCTTTCCATTTGTTTACTTTTTAAAAATTACATAAAGAAATCAAGAACTGATATTACATATATATATATAAATTTATATACATTTGTTATCCTGAAGAGGGTACTAGGTGGAATGAAATATATATTGCTTTCATTAAACAACTTTATATACTTCATCTTCAGAAATGTTTTCATATTATTAAATGGCTTAAGGGTATACATTTGATTAATCAACTTTTTAAACTAATAATAATGTAGCATTTCTAATTAAATATATAAATAAGAATGAATGACTAGGTAGAAAATTGACTAGTGTTATGAGTAAGATTAGATTAGCTAGTTATTAGGAATTAAGATGTACCTAGCAGGAAGGAGCTGGAGCTTGGAATTCCAGGTTGGAATGAAGGAGGAGGAAGTCTGTCTGTGCCCTGTGTGTGGACTCCATTAGTGGTGGGCAAAACTGTTGCCAGCCTGGGAGACCTCAGAGCAAAGGACACCCTGTTTCCTGATTTCCCCTGGGATCCTGTGTGGTGTGGCATCTAGAAAAAGGACAAATCTACAGAGCCAAGAGAGGAGGAGAAGTTTGAAAACTGGAGGACAGTGCTTCAAGCAGAACCCTCTCTACCTGGTACCTGAGATCATCTTGACTCCTGGCATCCAGAGATCATCAGTGGATTGCAGTGAGAATCCCAAAGCCACAAAGCCCCAGCTGTACTCAAGCCTGGCAGGTTCCAGGTTTGAGGCAGAAACCCAGAGACTCCATTTATAGCTCCTTGGGCCCTGTTAGTTTAGATCACTTAGATAAGAGTAGAATAAGTCCTCCCATTGCCCTGTGGTTTTATCCCTTAGATTTTAAGTATAGAAATCCTTTCCCACCTCTTAGTCTAACATAATTAAAGCTGTTAAGTCCCTTTTTCCTTGTTAGCCTGTTACTATACTCTGGTCTAGTGGAAGCTGGGTGACAGTTAAGATCAACTGCCATTCCTGGGAAATCCAGTAAACTCTGGTCTCTTCACCCTGGTCTAGTCTCTCATAAATCCTAGAGTGTGTTTCCACAAACCACTTAGTTTATTGTAATATCCCTGGTGACCCCATTACCTTACTTATATTTTCTTACACTAGTTAACAGTGAATTCATTATCAACGTGTAAAACCATTTTAATTTGTTATTGTATTTAATACATGAAAGGCTTACTGTTTTGATTATTTCTTTTAAATCTGTTTATTTAGAGTACAGAAATTATTCATGAATGAATAATTATATGACTGACTTTGAAAAATCAGCATTAGCTCAATAAGAACCATAGCATTACTTTCCCCAGGTTATTTTTTCTATCTTTTAAAAAAAATTGTTTTTGAAGTAAGATGGAAAATTGATTAAACAAAAGCTGATTCAATTACCATTTATTTCTAAAGGCAAATTCCACAAAGATCTGCAATCTTGGCAGTCCATATCCATACAAGTGGAAAATTTGGATTTTCTTTGTTAGTCATTTATGTGGTTTCAGTCATTAATTGGCTAGTAGTAGGTCTTAGTCATTAAACAATTTTCTGAGTTAAGTTCATCTATCTTTTCCAGCAAGTTAAACATATTCAATCTTTTTAATGTCTTCCATTAAATGTTTTATTTTAATGTCTTATTTTCCTCACATCTTTATCATGGTGATTATCTCACAATAATTAACATTTTTTAAAATTGAAAGACTAATCAATGTGTGCTATGAACATGAAAAAAATGAAGCAAGCTTTATGATTTTAATAAGCACTACCAAAATATGATTCAAGTTTCTGAGATATAGTTGAAGATTTGAGTTAAAATCTACATAAGGAAACATTGAATGAATTTTTCCAAGCATATGCATAGCATTTCCTTTATGCTATTTCTCCTGGGGAATTCTTTGATAGCAAGGATGACCCCTGACCCTGATAGGTCTTGAAATTTTAATTCTCCATTGATAATGGCATTATACAAGTTTGAATATGCATCACCAAAAATATTCATGGTAAAAACATAGACTTTTGAAGATGAAATACGTGCATTTTTTCAATGACATGTAATAGGAGATGTAGGCATGGTTACAACAAATTCAAAAATGAAACTAGAATGAAGAGCGAGACAGCAAAATTTTAAGATAAAGGGATCAGCAGTAGGGACTACAAGGAACCACCCTAAATTGGTCCCTTCAGATTTCCCTATTGTCTCCTCCCATAGCTCTAGACACCTCTTTAATGAATTCATTCCTCCCTGAAATTACTCCCTTTATGAGAGATTGATTCTTCAAGAAGAGTTTGAGTACAATGGCAAACATTGCGGTTTCCAAATTGTAATAATTTTATTTCCTTCCACTTAACCCTGAGTCAACTTTATTGTCTATGCCATAGTATAGCTCTGAAATATATTTACTGATTTAATAGCACTATACAGCTTTTCTAACTTCATATTATATTCTGAGTAATTGCATTGTGGACATCATCTGAAAGATTTATGACCAGAATAAAAATTGGGTTGTTCATGCAACCATGTCTGTACATACTTGATAGAAATTCAATGTCAAGGGTATTTTAAGGCTCCAACAAGATGATTTAAAATACTTTTTAAACCTTAAAGCACTATAAAAACATCAGTGACTACTATTGTTAACATCATCATCGTCATCATTATCTTAAAGTCATTAAGCCTCTAGTCTGATGGTGACTTTATGTGAGGTTGAAGTTTAAACAATCAGAAAACCAGACTCTCTTGGTGAAAATACCTCTCTCTCTCTCTCTCTCCAACTCTCTCTCTCTCTCTCTCTCTCTCTCTCTCTCTCTCTCTCTCTCTCTCTCTCCAACTCTCTATCTCTACATATATTTTTATATATGCATGTATGTGCACATACATATTTTTAAATTTAGTCTGAACTATTAACACATGTAAGTCTAGATAACTAACAGAAAAGGCAAACATCCATCTTGGAATTTTTTCTCAAATGTTAATAGTATCATTTGAACGTTAAAATTATCTTCAGAAACTGTTTTTTAAATTTTAAAATAATTTATTAATTTCCCTGTAAAGCTGTCTTAATTGTGCTCAAATTACTTTCTTGACCATCATAAGATCAATGGAAACTCTTGGTCCAGGTACCTATATACATTTCTGGAACTCATTATTCAGTCCTTCCCTTGACCATCCCAAGATATCATCAGACTTTCAGCCCTTTCCCAAACTGACCAGTAAAGTTTCACACATATACTAGAAAAACCTTTTTCCTCTTCATTTATTAACTGAATTCTTTTAAAAAGGAAGACATTGTTTGGGATTTCCAAAGATAAAGGAAATGCAAAAAGTAGCAGATTAGATGGTATCTCTGACCATGATCTCAGATAAAGGAATACACAGTAATTCTCCCTAATATATGAGAATTAAAACATTATATGAAGCAGGGGAGAGTAATGAATGTTGGAGGGGATGCGGCAAAATTGGGACATTAATGGGTTGCTGGTGGAGTTGTGAATTGATCCAACCATTCTGGATGGCAATTTGGAACTATGCCCAAAGAGCTCTAAAAGAAGGCCTGCCCTTTGATCCAGCTATACCATTGCTGGGTTTGTACCCCCAAAGAGATGAAAGATAAAAAGACTTGTACAAAAATATTTATAGCCACACTTTTTTGATAGCAAAAAACTGGAAAATGAGGGTATGCCCTTCAATTGGGGAATGGCTGAACAAATTGTGGTATATGCTGGTGATGGAATACTACTGTTCTCAAAGGAATAATAACCTGGAGGAATTCCATGTAAACTGGAATGACCTCCAGGAATTGATGTAGAGTGAAAGAAGCAGAGCCAGAAGAACATTGTACACAGAGACTGATATACTATTCTGTACTAGTAGCAATGCAACGACCCAGGACAATTATGAGGGACTTATGGAAAAGAACGCTACCCACATTCAGAGGAAGAACTACAGGAGTGAAAACACAGAGGAAAAACAACTGCTTGAACAAATGGGTAAATGTGGACATGATTGGGGATGTAGACTCGAAACAACCACACCAATGCAACTATCAGTAATATGTAAATGAGTCTGGATCGATGACACATGTTAAAACCAGTGGAAATATGCATTGGATATGGAGGGGGGGTAAAGGGGAAAGTAAAAACATGAATCATGTAACCTTGGGAATTTTTTCTAAAAAAAATAAAATATTTAAATCTTAAAAAAAAAGAAAAGTAGGCATTTTATGAAAAATATGTTCTCACATTGTCACCAATTGTAATTAATACCTACCTTATATAAATAACTATTTTTTTGTTTTTTCCAATATAATTCAAGTAATTTATTTCAAATACTTTCAAAAAAGAGATATTTACTGAGAAGATAAAGCAAGAATATCAGAACAAAACTAACCCCTGAACTAGAGTCACATTCTCCTCTATATAGGGAGGGAAATGCCTTCTACAAAGTTTGTGCCCCATCTAGTTAACTTTCAAATGTTGTGGAAGAAGTTATTCCCCCAAATGATAGTTCAGCTTATTGGATGAATTTATTGCCATTGGGAGTTAGTTGTTATCATTATCCTAATTTACAGATGAGGAAACAGGCAGACAGAAGTTAAGTGACTTGATCAAGATTGCATGGCTAGCAAGTATCTGAATCTGGATTTGAACCCAAGATTTCCCGATTCTAGTTCTCTATCCACTGACCTAATTAATAGTTTGATAATAAATGTTTACTGATCACATAGGGTGTAATATGGTAGGATTCAGAAATGAATGTCCTGACACCTGACTTGATATACTTTACAACACAAATATTGAGGACAAGAAGTGAGTTTGCCTAGTGAAAGTCAGTTTCTAGAAGTATATGAAAATAACACATCACAGTGCCTGACACAGAGAAGGCATAAATCCTAATTATTATATTTAAGTTAAATCAAATTAAAATGGTAAATGACATTGTAATTAAACTTCAGAAAGCCTTGGTGAATTGAATGATTCAACTTCATAAAATGCTTTCTTATTTGACATACTGACACATGAAAAATGGCTACTATAGCTTTGAGAGGAAACTCTGGATACTGGCATTGAAATTGTTATGTCCTGGGCTGGTGGCAGGAGTGGCTAGACTCAATTATCCCTTAAATGATTTTTAAAAATTGTATCTATCATATCTAAAACTGAAGCTATTAAAGTTTTAAAAGTATACAAGCAATTTATAAGGATTTTGTAGCCATAGGCACATTGGGTATTTCACTATATCACTACCTATTTCATTGTAAATGCTCAAGTTATATAAAAACTTGCCTCTTCATAGATAGCTATATTTTAGTGGCAAATAGACATTAAACAAAAAAGGAAAACAATTAAAAATCATTTAGAAAATACTCTGTATGGACAGATTTATCTTTCTTTCAAAATGATTAAACTCATCGGTTTACTATCTTCTCAATATCTTATAATAGTTTCCTCATTTTCTTTATTCTCTTTAAGCATTTATAGTCTGTACATTGTTATTGGAATGTCTTTGCATACTGGGCTTAGTTTATTCTTTATTCCCTTTGCATTTTTCCCTTAAAATTAATTTCTAAGAAAGGCTATGGTAAATTGATATCAAGAAACATGAGGCTTTGGGGGAATTTGCTGGAAAGATATTCTTTTCAGATATGCTAAATGGGTACAATTTAGCTGTAAAAAATTAAAGAAGGGAGGGGAGGACTCCTGGGTTATATGATAAGATGGAGTACTAAATTTTGTTTCTTATCCTCGGTGTCTCCCAAATGTCTCTAAAATGGAAAATATATGCCAAAATAAGGAAGTTTAAGCAATTTTTATGATCTGGCATACCTAGAAATCAAAAGGAGTTTTAAAAATAATATATCCATTGACACATGCTGAGTTCATGTAGCCTTTCTACCAAAACCCTTTCCCCCTACCCAAAATGGTACCAGTTAGCCATTTTGGATTAGCCAATTTGGATTTGTCACAAAAGCTAATCTCTGATCCTCCATTTCCTCTTTCCAGTGCCCTAGAGATTAGTGTTCTAGGCTGTGTAAGTTTGTTCTGTCCCAAAATGTTGGCAGAACTCTGGGCTACAAAAGAGTTCTGTATGAGGTCAAAAGGGCAGAAAGAAATGAGCTGGAAACATATAATCTAGGAATGAAATGGAATCCAATCTTGTATCTCAACCTCCCCTGCCTTCTTCTCCCAGATTCTTATAGGTCAAAAGTCTAAATAGCAACCTTCAATTGCAGTGACACCCTTGTTGCAGTTCATTGAACAATGGATGACTGAAGAACAGAGGGTATGGGACAAGCCTTAATATGAATGTATTAAACCTGAGGGAAAGAGCCTGGTTTTCACCTGGAATCAGTTCTGCCCCACTACATCTCTCAAAAAAAAATCCCTTTGAGCAAAGAATGAAGTTGCTAAACTATGAAATTCCCAGCATTGGAGAAGTCTCAGAGACTATGAGATCTAGTCCACAAGGAAACTACAATCAGTGGAGAGGGAGTCAGAAAATCAGCAGTAGGAAAAATAAGGAAGAGTGATTGATAATGCCAAAGATCACAGGGAAAAAAACATTCAAAGACTAAAGACAAGGAATAAATCATCATGGAAAATATTATTAAGAGAAAGAATATGTTCTCAAGATCTAGCTAATGAGGTTTTGGTATCTGTATATAAATACTGTAAAAAGAAAAGAAAATGTTCCAATACTTGATACAACAGAACCTTTGGAGTTGGAGGAGAACATGGGAATCTAACATGCTATTCTTGAGGTTTAAAAGAGAAATTAGAAATATAAGAACAGGATTTATGGATTTCAAAGAAAAAGATAGCAGAAGAGAATAACCACAATTTTCATTTTTTCCCCTTTTTTTAAACCCTTACCTTCCATCTTGGAATCAATATTATGTATTGGTTCCAAGGCAGAAATACAGTAAGTGCTAGGCAATGGGGATTAAGTGACTTGCCCAGGGTCACACAGCTGGGAAGTGTCTGAGGTCAGATTTGAACCCAGGACTTCCTGTCACTAGGCCTGCCTATCAATCCACTGAGCCCCTCAGCTGCCCCCCTACAATTTTCAATATTAAGTTTCACTAAAGAAACAAAAGAGAGAGAATCATTAATTGGGGATGTATATTTACAGAGGTTGTGGAGGGGGCAAAGGGGGAAAAGGAAGTCAAAACTACTATTAAAACAAATTTTGTAGGTCAGCTGGGTAGCTTAGTGGATTGAGCCACTCCTAGAGATGGGAGATCCTAGGTTCAAATCTGGCCTCAGACACTTCATAGCTGTGTGAAGCTTAGTAAGTCACTTAACCCCCATTGCCTAGCCCAGTGGTTGGCAACGTATGGCTCTTGAGCCATATCTGGCTCCACCTCCTGATCTGCCAGTCCTGGCAGAGCCCCAGGATGTGCCCCAAGGGACCCTTCAGCCCAAGCCCCAGATTCCAGCTCCTTCCACCTCCATCCTCCTCCTTCTGCTCGTGTTTATGGCTCTCACTGTCAAAAAAGTTTGCCGACTTCTGGCCTAGCCCTTACCACTCTTCTGCCTTGGAACCAATACAGAGTATTTATTATTATAAGACAGAAGGTAAGGGTTTAACAAAATTAAATAAAATAATTTAATTTAATTAAAAAAAGAAATTATGTTCTCCACCTAGGCAAAACATAGTGATTTTGAACACAGAATGAATAGAAACTATTAAAAATCCTCCAGAAGAATGCAAGAATAAACTCAGTATCATAAAACAAGAAATAATATAAGGACATTACTCAGAAATTCTGCCAAAGATAATGAAATACCAATTGAAAAAATGCATGCATGACCTCTAGAATACCTAGCTATCTAGATAAATATATCAATTATTGGCCGCATAATCAGAGATGTGGTTTCTGTTGCCTCTAGGAATTCCTTATAAAAATTTGCTTTCTTATTGGAGTTAAGCACAGTGGGAAAAAGGAAAGCTCTATAAGGAAGTGTCAGAAATTGCCTAGAGGGAAGAATGTAGGATAAATAAAAAAGACTTCAGACACCAGAATATTAAGTGGCTAAAATTAACAATTCAATTAAAAAATTAAATTCAGGAAGTGATCAGTAGAAATACTCTCAAAGACAAGGGAAAGGAAAATTAAAAAACATTTTTTTTCCCATGGTTACATGATTCTTCTCATTTCCCATCCCTCTTCCTTCCCCCTTCCAAAGGATGATAAGCAATTGCACTGGGTTATACAGGTACTTCTTTCTATATTATTCATTTTTATAATAAAATAATTTTTTAAATCCAAAACCCCAAATCAAATGCCCATATAAACAAGAGATAAATCATATGCTTTTCTTCTGCACTTCTACTTTCACAGTTCTTTTCCTCAAAGTGGATAGCATTTTACATTTTTTTTGCTGCCACAAAGAACACAGCTATGAATATTTTTGTACAACTCTTTTTTATTATCTTTTTGGGGGTATAAAAGTAGTAGTGGTATATCAGGATCATAGGGTATGAATTCTTTTAAAGTCTTTTGGGCATAATTCTAAATTGCCTTTCAGAATGCTTGGATTAATTCACGAATTGGGATTAGTTGTTCATTAAATGTTTGATAGAATTCACTTGTAAATCCATCTGGCCCTGGGGATTTTTTCTTAGGGAGTTTGTTTATGGCTTGTTCAATTTCCTCATCTGATATGGGATCATTTTAATATTTTCTTTCCACTTTTGTTAATCAAAGCAATTTATATTTTTGTAAATATTCATTCTTTTTACCTAGATTGCCGTATTTATTGGGCTAGATAGCTCTTAATAATTGCTTTAATTTCCTTTTCATTAGAGATGACATTGACTTTTTCATTCATGATACTGCTAATTTGATTTTACTTCTTTCTTTTTAAATGAGATTAACCAATGCTTTATTTTATTTTTTTAAAATACAAACTCCTAGTCTTATGTATTACCTCAATAGTTATTTTATTTTCAATTTTATTAATTTCTCCTTTGATTTTTAGGATTTAGATTTTAGTCTTTATCTGAGGGTTTTTTATTTATTCTTTTTTGAATTCTTTTTTAGTTGCATGCCCAATATTTCTTCTTTCTCTTTCTTGTTAATATAGGCACTCAGGGATTTAAACTTTTCCCTGAGTACTGCTTTGGCTGTATGTCATGAATTTTGATATGTTGTCTCCACATTTTCATTCTCTTCTATGAAATCAATAATTGTTTCCACAATTGGTTTTTTAACCCACAAGTTTTGGAGAATTAAATTATTTTATTTCCAATTATATTTTTAATTTGCCTCTCCATGAATCCTTACTAATTTCAATGTTTATCACATTATGATCTGAAAAAGTTGTATTTATTATTTCTGCTTTTCTGCATTTAATTTCAATGTTTCTACACCATAGTATGTGGTCAGTCTTTATATATGTACCATGTACTGCTGAAAATAAGGTATATTCCTTTTTAACCCTATTCACTTTTTCTTAGATATCTATTAATTCTAATTTTTCTAAAATTTCATTTACTTCTCTTACTTCTTTTTTTCTTTTTTCTTTTTTTGCTTCAATTTATCTAGATTTGATAGGGGAAAGTTGAGGTCTCCTGCTAGTATGGTTTTACTATCTATTTCTTCCTTAAGCTCCAATAATTTTTCCTTTAAAAATCTGGTCTATACCATTTAGTTAATATATGTTAAGTACTGTTATTTCTTAATTATGAAACTGGATTCCTCTGAGAGTAAGGTTTAAGTATTACCTGTGTTGTAGAGAAATATAAGTCTGAGTTAGATAGCAGAAATAGATATAATGCTGAGCAGACTGGCTGGCAAAAATAACTTAGAATCTTGTCACACAGACACACACACAGTGACTCTGGAGGCTGACCATTGGGTATGAAGCAGCTGGTTCAAAGCAGGGTTAGCCTGTGTCTTTTGGGTATTCAGTACTCTGGAGTTGTTTTCCTTGGATGTGGACATTACATCTTCAATCAAGACCAGTGAAGTTTTAAGTTAAGAAGTGGATTTATCTGGTGTGGTAGACACAAACAGATTATCTCATCTCTCTCACTTCACCTGTGGATTTTATCTTGCTGTGTATCCTGATTTCCTGTGACCAGCTGTGACATTCTGAGACCATCTAAGGACATCTTTGTGAGATCTCCTTAACCTTGTTGATCCAGACTGCCTTGCCTTAGGTAGTCTTCTCATAGATTTAGTTTTAGTGTAGTGTATGTCCATCCTTCTATTCCCTGGTAGTTTTAACTAGAACTGAATGTTAGTTTTTCTACTTCTATTTATTCCCCACCCCAATTTGTTATTAAACCCTTTTATACAGACCTTCCTTGTTTTTCTTCCTTTCCCAAACCTGGCACCTAACTGACATCAAGAGCTTACTATGTTAAAACCAGCTGATTCTCCTAGTGAAGGTGTCCCTTTCTACTCCATTTCCCCATTCCTCACCTTACCCAAACCCACCTAGGAGTTATTCACCCACAGGTGTTATTATTTAACACTCAGAGATTTATTATTATTCTAATACCCATTACCACCCTCTTCTTCTCCTTCCTCTAATAGTATTCTTTACCCCCACATTGTATTCGTTATGTGGTATAATTTACTCCATTTTGCCTCTTCTTTTGAATTTCTTTTAGTACAATCCTCTTTTTTCCCCTAATTTATTTTTACATATCATCTGAAACAGCTTAATACCACACAATATATATATATATATATATATATATATATATATATATATATATCAACTACA
>NC_058130.1:462777459-462891823 GCF_016433145.1 Gracilinanus agilis | reverse complement strand
AAAATCGCCAGGGCCTGATGGATTCACAAGTGAATTCTATCAGACATTCAAAGAGCAACTAATCCCAATACTATACAAATTATTTGATATGATAAGCAAAGAAGGAGTCCTACCAAATTCCTTTTATGACACAAATATGGTACTGATTCCAAAGCCAGGGAGATCAAAAACAGAGAAAAAAAACTACAGACCAATCTCCCTAATGAACATGAATATGAATATGCAAAAATCTTAAATAGAATACTAGCAAAGAGACTCCAGCAAGTAATTAAGAAGATCATCCACCATGATCAGGTGGGATTTATACCAGGCAAGAATGCAAGGATGGTTCAACATTAGGAAAACCATCCACATAATTGACCATATCAACAGTCTAACAAACAAAAATCACATGATTATCTCCATCAATCTCTTTTAACTGATCCCCTTCAACATCCATATTCCTAGATCGCATCTGCTTGACATTTACCTTTTTCAAATGACTCTGGTTATTTGTGTCCTTTCTATTGTTCCCTAGGTTGATGCCCATCACTATTTAGAGAATTGAAGCCAGTTTGCCAACCATGGTGAAAGAGCCTGAGCATCTATTAGTTTTTAGTTTCTGTGCTGAGGATAGGTCCCTTTTGATGCTTACAGTTTTCTTGAGTTTTCTTTCTAATCAAGTTTATAGCTTAACTTCAGAAATTAAAAAAAGAAGCTGGGTCACCTGTGCCTGATAAATAAATGTACATATCTGTATAAAAATTTACTATAATAAATAAACAAGATTAACCCCTCCCCATCCACCTCCATCTTTATATCCTTACTCTCCTCACAACCTTACTATGCTTTCTATCTTTGAGGACAAAATCATCTTTGGAGGGTCATCTCTGTTGTACTATTATGAAGGGTCCAATCCCAGCTAGATATTCTTTTTTTAAATTGTCTGAAGGACAGGGCTCTCAGTGAGACTTCCTCCTGTCTTTTTGGACCCTACCTCATTCAAGTGGATCTGATTTGCCTTAAATACTTTGTAGAAAACTGGTCAGGGATTCAGTTGGGCACTAGCAATCCTTCTCCTAAAATTGATTCTTCTCCATCCTGAGAAAAATTCCTTAGTGTCTTTGCTGATGCACTGGAGGTCTCTGTGGTTTCATTGACCTAAGTTGTTTCCATTGGCAGAACAATTGTTCCCTGAAGGTACCTTGTGTAAACAGGTTGCTAAGCTGAAAACAACTTGCCCTGAGTATAGACTAGGCAATGAAATTCTAGGTAAGTTTTCCATGAAAACTCTCTTATTCTTCCCTCCCATTACTCCTCTAATTTAAACTCATGATTAAGGAATTAGACCTACTACTCTTCTACTTCATATCTGATAGCCTGGATTCCTTGTAGGGAGAGTGACTCAGAGACTGATGAGAACTCCCATATTCCGATATTTCCTTTCACCCTGTAGGAGACTATTTCTTTATTTGACCTCAACATATTGAGTTCTCTTCTGAAATATTTGGTCATTGGGCCAGAGTCTTTCAGGTCTAGTTCCATACTATTACAGGGTCATGAAAAGTGGTCAGAGAAATGAGTTTTAAGTCTATGTCCATTTCACCTTTTTTGAAATAATTTATCATCCATTCTGAAACAGATATATACCCTGGTTTGTTTCATTGGTATAACTTCTCCCTCTCTATCTAATTATTTTATACTTTGGGGTACCTTTGTTGGACACCTAGACATTCCAATAAATGTGGGGTCTTCTCTTTCCTATTTCCTTAAGGAGTAGATGGAGGAGTAAAGGACACTCTGCTCACCCAACTCTCAAAAAACATAAAAATAGAAAATAAATTTCCTCAAAATAAGTTTCCTCAAAAGGAACACATCTCACTGGAGTGAGACTGGAAAGTAGTCCAATGAATGCCACATAAGGGGAACTGGCAGAACACAGATATATGGTTAATATTTATATTGTACATTCCTATTACCTTTCCTCTTATTAGAAGCTAATTAAGAAGTTAAGAAGATAATTCCCTTTTGCATTTTGCCACTATATTAAATAAAATAGGTTTCAAGTTCTTCTAGTTAAGGATGTGTCTTAGACTAATATCAAGCTACTTATAACTTATTAAGGTAATGAAAGGATATAAAAGTATTAGTAATCAAAGATAAGTAATGATAGTTGGATACAACTCCAGATATTTCCATGTCCTTATAAAGAGATATCTTTAATCCCACTGAGAGCAGCACTTGTAAATGTGAGAGAATAGCCAAATTAAAAAAGCATTGATCTGCTCTCTAAAACTGCTTTTATCCAGCCTTAACTTTTGGGCAAAATTTTAGCCCAAGGGTTGCTTGGACTACTACCAAAGGAATGAGTCTATTTTGACAGTTTTGCCAACATCATAATCATAAAGTTAAACCTGATATCTTAAGGAGCCCTCCAGACATTCAAGATTACCTAAGGACTTTAGCTTCTTATTTTTCATACAGTTAAATTTCTACTGTTTCATAGCCCTCATGTTTTCAATCTGTTTATCCAGGGAATCAGATGCTTTCCATTTTTTCAGTTAGAGCTTAGTAGGAGAGATTGGATAATGCCAACTGCAGTGAGAATTTAAAAGCAAAGTGCACAACACCTGTTTTCTCTCTGATGTCTTGAAGCATTGTCCAGGGAATAAAACCAACTACATATAAAAACAAACAAAAACACTTCTTTCCTTTTTCATTCACCTTCTAACAGATATGAAAAGAATCAGAATTATGGGAGTAGACTCCCATCATGGCCTCTGAATGGAAGCCTGTTCCTTTATCTATGTAGTCATATTTCTATGTTACTTGAAATACCTTCATTTTAAAATGGTTATTAAATATGATTTGGTTCCAAGCCTGTGAGTACAAAGAAAAGGAAAGTTAATATAAAAGCGAAAAGAGATTTTTCTCAATTCAAGTTGAGGTATTTGTCTAAGGAAAGATGAGATGGGGAAAAGCCAATTAGAGACAGAATTTATGCAGTATTAGTAATCTTTGAGACATTCATACCCCAGACATTTTCTGAATCCAGAGAAACTTAATGAGAAAAAGAACTTGTAGCAACGAGAGCTGGAATTTTGTGGGATTGTTCAGGTAAATATACCATCATGCACAGGACACACAGCCTGAGTTCCCCTAGACTACATTTATATTTCTGATAATATCCAAATTGGGGCAGTGACATTAAGTAGGACTGGAAGACTAGGTAGTAATGATGTTTTCCTAGTGGCTACATACTTACAGAACAATGCTTATCGACAAACCTAGATCTTAAAACAATTAAAACTACTTTTACAAAATACAATCTTGTGAATGTTATGTATACCATTTATCATATGAGATAGATAAACTTCCTTGTGAAAAAATTTACTCCATAATATAGAATGAAATATACTCACTCCTCTATTGTCCTAGACCTGTGATGATGAAACTATGGCACATGTGCAGCATGCAGAACTCTCTCTGTGGGCACACAAGCCATGACTTACCAGAGTTCCTTACTAGAAAGGGACAGGGACTCAGGGGAACTACTCCCTTCCCCATATCCACCACACTGAGGATATTTTTTTACTTTATCCACCCCTCTTCCCAGCAGCCCAACGGGATTGCTTCATGTTGTGGCAAAAATTTGTTAGCAGAGACACCAAAAAATAAAACAAAAGTCTCCAAGTCAAAAAGAAATAGGTTTATTGAGAGAAGTATGGTGTCACAATAAAACCAGGCTCTGGCAACTAAAGACCCCAAACCTGGTGAGTGGTCTCCTTATATACCCCCAAATTGGTACTATGGCACAGTAATTTTGATCAGATATGATTATAGTTTCCCAAGGCTCAGATATATTCATAGTTCCTCAAGGATCAGCTATAGAGTTCCCCAAAGGGTCAGATATCTTTATAGTTCCTCAGGTTTCAAGTAAAATCAGATGACATGGGTATGCTTGAACCACAACTTTACATAACAGAAACAAGAGGGGAAAAAATGACAGTAAACTATGTGGCTGCTGTGTGATTTTAGAAATAGAATCTTTCAGAACTATGCTTATACAAAATGCATACATGATTAAGGCACAGATAGAATTGTATCTTGATTATTTTTTTAAGTTTAAAATCTATTTCCACAGAATAAATAAATTAGGAAAAACTGCTAATACTAATGTAATCATAAAGTGGGGGTAGGAGATTTCACATTCACAACATGCAGAAGAGCTAGAAGGGGAGTGAAGAGCTTGTATCCCTCCCTCCCTCAATAAATGTTTTCACTTCACCCACCCCTCAGCCCAGCAGCCCTAAAGGAGCCCTTCCTCCCCTTTCTGGGGTTAGGGATTGGGGTTAGGGGACATGTGGTCTCTGGAGGTTCATCATCACTGTCCTAGACAGTTGCCTGTATCTCTACTCAGAGATTTGACTAGTATATAGGCAAAGTATATCAGAGACAGGGTATTAAGAGTTGGATAATGGAACTATTACAATGAAAAATAGAGAAAAAATTATACTTTGTAATTCAACTAAAACATATTCAAGAAAGTCTCTTTCTTATTTCAAATTCTCAATGGCGATGTTGGAATATCTGGGGTGGCCTCCAAATCTTATAGACACGAGCTCATACTGAGTCCCTCTTTAGTAGATACAAAATACACTCCAAGTATTAAAGTCTTTTCTTGGCCACCTAGCAAAGGTTTACTTTTGCCTGCTGGCTTTAATCTAATTAAGAGCGCTTTAAGGTCCCTTTATCAGGCACCATTCTGCTTTTACTATAGAAATAGGTTCAGGTAAATTCTCATATTGCATTTTCTTGAATTTTTCTTCTGAATTAGAAGAGAGAAAGGAGAAATCAATGGGTAGCCTCTTTCTCCATTTGGCTTTTCCTCCCAATTAAGCTATTGTTATCCAAGTAACTAAGCTTCTTAGCAAATGCTTCATTAACAGTGAAGCAAGTTCCTACTGCTGAATCCTCAAAGGTTAGCATTTACACATCACTGTTGCCAACCTCTCAAGAAAAAAAAAAAGCAAGATGTTTGTTCTTCACATATTTCCTTTGGAATACTTTAGGGTTAGAACAAAACCTCACACTTGGGTACTGAATATATAGAAATGGATTTCTTTCACAATCCATAATTCTCTTGACAATAGTTTAACTATATATGGAGTGAACATCCATCATTGCTTCCTGCCAGGCATTGTTGAGAAGTGGTTTGGAATCCAGTGAGCATGCATGGATGGCTGCTTATAACCTATCTCTCAGCAGCCTGAGGTAATGTCTGCCAGTTGAGCTCCAGCCACTGAAAGTTATCAAAGCTCAGCTTTTGGGTATGAACCAGCCGAGTGGCATGACTGCTTAGAAAGTTATTCCAAACTGAAGTTGAGAGGGGTAACAAGGAATTTTTACACTTGAGATCATCACTGAAAACAGTGCTCTGAAGTGCCCTTAGTTGGAGAGTAGGGTGGGACCACCCTCTCAGGGTAAATTTATCTAGGCCACGGATGAAGGTTGTACTTCCTCACATAAGGGGCAGTTCCCATTTTTAAAAAGTATTTAGTAGCTAGTGATAAAGTCAAATTTTCTTTTTCACACTTAGCTTCCAAATTGTTTGGTTCTGGGGGCAGCTAGGTGGCTCAATTGATAGAGAGCTGAACTCAGAGATAGGAGGTCCTGGGTTCAAATGTGACCTCAGACACTTCCTAGCTGTGTGAACCCAGACAAATCACTTAAACCACATTGCCTGGCCCTTTCCTCTCTTCTGCCTTGGAACCAATGCACAGTATAGATTCTAAGATGGAAAGTAAGGGTTTAAAAAAATTGGAATGCAGGAAAGAAGTAGAGGAGGTAGGAAAGGATAGAATTAATCCTTACAGCAAACTAAGGTTTCTAATAAGGAAATTGAAAAGGGGCTTGGAAATATCACTATCCAAATCCTCAATGCATAATATTAGCACTGAAAGTAACTTTATAGATTATCTTGTCCAATTGTTTGATTTTTAAAGAGGAAAAAAACTGAGGCCCCCAGTAAGGGGAATTGACTTAGTGGTCACAGAAAAAAATCTTGTTCAGTCTTGGTGAAAATAGAGGCAAAATATATGTTAATGCAAATAGAGACCAAATCTAAAAATTACAGGCTATTCGAATTGGAAAAAAAAGTAGAGGACCACCTTTTCCATCTTATTTAATGGAGGAAGAAATAGAAGCCCTAAGTCAGTGTCAGAACAGAGATTAGATCCAAACTCTCTTGATTCCTAGTGTGACTCTTTCAGTCAGATTGTCAAAGTTTGGTCTTTCTTTAGAATAGGAATTTTTAACCTAGGGTAGATTGGCTCTAAGGGTTCAATGGAAATATTTAAGTGGTCCCTTTTCTTGCATGGGGAAAAATAGATCTTCATTTCTACTGATCTCTAATTGGAATTTTAGTATTTCCTTCAATTATTTAAGGAAACAGTCTGAGAATGAGATAATAATTTTCAAAAAACTACTGAAGGGTTATAAAATTTTGGGCATACAGAGCAAAAGGTCTGCTCTAGGGAGCAAGGGTAGAATAGCCTTCCTTCTCTCACAGTCACTCTTAGAATTATAACTATAAAAAATAATTTAAGCAGGGAGTAGTGTCTATTGGTTTTCCTAGGAAAGCCTAGTCTGAAATTCATGATATCCACTCTCCTTCCTCTTCTCCAAATCATCTTACATGGATCCCATTTAAAGAGATTGGGAGGGCAAAGTTTAAAGAAAAGAAAAATTCCTATGTTAGAGAAGAAAGAAATAGTCCTTTTTCAATATTTAAAAAAATTAATTATTTTCTTAGAAGCCACCACCACCTCTATTATTATTTTGCTATTTATTTCCATATGTATCCTTTTTAAAAATGGGTGCTATAACACTTTGTACATACAGGTTCAATATTGATAATGTTATGAAGGGAATAAGGTCAAAGGGCCTTGAGCCCATAACAGACTAGCAAGTGGTTGGTGTTGGTTGTTATGAGTGAGTGGACAACCTCAGTTGGGTATGAAACTTGTGTATGAAAATACAAGAACCCAAACCCTGAAAGCTGAGTGCCCAGTGAAACCTGATTGCTACCACTAGGCTCCTTTAAGGTGTCAGGCAGCTGGCCCCTCCCTGCTGAGGAAACAGCCTCCAATTGGTTATGGCAGACTGGCAGGAAGTGGATGTAGAACTTCATGCCCCCAACTATACTGTTTGTTTGAAACATAACAGCTCAGAATTCCCTCCTTGTTGCCTGTCCTCCTTAGTCTTTGATGGTAAGGAAATAACCACAGGATTGTCTGGTTAAAGGCTATGAGATTTTTTGATCACTGGGGAAGGAACAAGGCAATGGTAAGAGGGCTTGGTAACACTAATCTGTTGCTATGAAAACATTGGCTGAAGCTTGTAGAAGGTCATTGGAAGGTCTTGGCTGACCACGGGCTGGCAGTCCTCAGCCAGAGCAAAGCGGTCTCTGGTCAGGAAAGTGAGTAGATCTATTGGCTAACCTTTTAAATGATGATAATAGATAATAATGATTTGCTCTTGAAGATAGGTCCTAAAACCCTACTCTATCCTAAGGCCTAAATTTCCCACGTTCCTCCTCCCTCCACCCAGGGCTGGGGGTGAGGGGTGGGGGGTGGGGGGTTCGGGTGGTGGTGGTTAGGGGTAAGTTAGTGCTCAGGGTAAGGTCAGGAGGAAACAGAATCCAGCCTTGGGTTTCCAGGGCCTTTTATACTCTCAATTCAACTGCCAGTAGGTATCTGCCACATGGCACATGCTACCTTCAACATTCCATCCAGGGCAACTGACAGATTTGACCTAAGCCAAACATGGCAATGCTAAAACTTGTATTACAATAATGAGTGAGTAAAGTGAAGAGTCAAGGGTTGACATCTAGGTTATTAGCCTGGGACCCTGGAATGATGGTTGAGTCCTCAACATAACTGGAAAGTTTGGAAAGGGGACATTCATGGGAAAAGATAATGAGTTTAATTTTCTAACATACTCAGTCTAAGATGTCTATTGGTCATCCACTTTGAGATATCTAATAGGCAGCTCAAGATTTGAGGTTATAGTCCAGCAGAAAGGTAATGGCTACATAAGAAAAACTGAGATTCATTAGCATATGAATGCTAAATGATTCAATGAGAGATGATGAGATCACCAAGTGAAACAGTATAAAGGGAGGAGAGAGGAGGCCTGGAATAGATCCATGCAATAACCAAGATTTGTTGGCATAATTTGGATGAAGTTCTAATCTAGGATTTAAAAGAAAAGGTCAGACTGGTAGAAGAATCAGGAGATCATAGTGGAATGAAAACCTGGAGAAGAGAATATCAAGGAGAAGATAGTGATCAATAGTGTTAAAGGCTATAGTGATATCATTAAGGATGTAGACAGAAAAAAAAATTTAGATTTGGCATTTTATATGTAATAATTAAAATTATGAGGCTGATAGCTTAATAACTTTATTAAATCAAATAGAGGGAAAGATAAGAAAGAGGTAGAGAGATATTCAATTTTCTAATCTATTGGCAGCCATGATGGGTCTGTAGCTAAACTCAGACAAGGGTTCCTTCCACTCTCCATGCTCTGGCCCAAAGATCCCAAAGACTACCTGGTCTCCATTTATAAGCTTTTTTCTCCACCCACTAGCTTTCATGTCATATCTCAGGAATAAACTATAGCTTCTTAATTTACCTGGGCCACCAAGGGGACAGTGCCTGTGGAATCATTTTCCTCTCTTGTTGGCACCTTGGTTCTTAAATACCTTTCTCTGAGTGCTTATCTATTCCATGAATTTACTGAGTAGTCTTTAACTTCCAGGTCATTGAGAGATGATGTTAAAGAAGGCGACATAATGGAGAGATAAATTTGCTTCTGAAAAATATTGTTAGTTCCTTTGATTTTATATAATTTCTAACTAAACCATGGCATAGCTAATAGGGAAGGATTTGTCTCCTTTTTGAATTTATTTTAATTAATTTTCTCCTTTTATTACTATTGATATTTTTTCTAGAAATATGTCAAGTTACAAGTAGGTCAAGAGGGCATTCATATTGTGGTAATATATTTATTGGAACAATTACTATGGTTTCTAAGAAGTGACTATTTTGCTATTATGCTCATCTTGCAATTCCTTCTGCTGCCAATATTATTAGTTCCAGGACCCCACCAGAAGCCTTTCTTGTCAATAAGGTCTTTTGGAAATTACATTGTAAAAATATAGCATTCAAAAAACTAGGCTCACTTCAATGCCAAAATAATGCATTAGAATAGATTAATCACAAGTCTTATTTTTAAATTAAATTAATTTTTAACATGTTAATAAAATCTATAATAATTATTTTCTGCTGTCAACTACATGACTTAGTGGATAAAGAGCCAGAAAGGATATGTGAAGTCATAGGTTCAAATCTTGTCTCAACACTTTTTAGCTGTGTGATCCTAGGGAAGTCACTTAACATCAACTCCTAGCCTTACCATTCTTTCTACTCTGGAATCAATATTTAATATCATTTCTAAGACAGAAAGTAACCTTTTAAAGAAAATAAAATTTTCTGACATTTTGCTGTCCATGTTTTCTCTTTTCATCTCTACTCTCTCTTCTCCCCAAGATAGTAAGTAATATGATATGTTGTACATGCTTACAATACTTATTTTCATGTAAATTATATTGTAAAAAAAGATACATATTGCTTAGCCTAGAGAAAAATTCATGTAGGAAACTAAACAAAGAATGGTATTGTTCAGTCTGCATTCAGATAATTCCTTCTATAGTGGTTCTATAGAATACAGTGAATAGTTTTTTTTGTTTGTTTGGTTTTTTTGTTATGAGTCCCTTGGGGTTGTCCTGGATTCTTGCATTGCTAATAGTTAATTCATTCAAAGGTGATTATACATTATTGTTATTACTCTGTACAGTGTTCTCCTGGTTTTGTTCACCTTGGATTATTTGTATAAGCTTTTCCAAATTGTTTTGTGATAGTTATTTCTTGTGGCACAATATTATTCCACTACAAGCACTTGTAATAAAACACCACTTGCTCAGTGATTCATGGATGGGCAATCCTTTAGTTTCTAGTTCTTTGCCATCACAAAAAGGACTGTTATAAATTTTTTGTATACATGAGAATAATAATAAATATTAATTAATTTCTACTAGATATTCATTTTTAGCTTGTGTTTATTGCCAAATATCTACAGATACTAGCTATTTTGTTAGAAAACACAAAGACCATTTTTCTACTTTCACGATTTTATCTACTGAGCAGGTTTCCCCAGCATGCTTATACTTACATTTCTTTTCTTTTCTTTCCATTCATTCACTAAGAATAATTCCTTAAATTTCCTATTTCTTCCTGAAAGAATTCTTAGCTTAGTATGGACTTGAAGTTCATCCTTATGCATCTATAGACCCATTATTCATCTTTCTGTACTTATTATTTGTAGTCATCATCTTTGCCTCCTAATACAGTAATTTTTAATGGATAGGTCATACCCAATTTTGGGGTACCTCAAGAAGCAGGATTTTCTTGGAAAGCTCATTACTGTGCCAATATGTAGTAAAGTTCAATTGTGATCACTGGAAGATGATTTTGTGACCCAACTTGAGGAAGATTTCTCTTATTGCTATCCCCAAACTATAAGAGAAGGCATGATACAGCTTTCTATATAAAACTCTTTATTTTCAAGATCAAAGATCTTTTTTTTTTTACTTTCACAGTAAAGTCAACTTTATTTTCTGAAAGAATATTGTGTTGTTTTGAGTGAAAGTCCAGGATGAATCAAGTGATAAACATGACTGGCTTTTATATCTGAAGGTGATACTCTGTGTAACCATCTATCTCAAGTCATGTGGTAACATTCAACCATTGTCACTCACAAACCTTCCAAAGGCCAAAAAACTTAGTAACACCCTACTGTTGCAAGCACCCTTCCCCACCTACCATGGATCCACTACATAAACCATATTGTCAATTACCTAAATATGGTTATGGTTAGATTAAGAGAGAATATCTAAATTCCTTTAATCTTAAAAACACAGGTATAAATTACAAGAGGAAGAAAGATTTTTTTAAAGATAGAGATTAGTAAGATTATCATGGGGTATATTATATTTTCATGTTTTGGAATTTCTGGAATCTCTTTGGATTCTCTAGATGCAGATATACTAAAAGATCAGAACATTTCATTAGATCAAAGTATTTTGAAATAAGAATATTTTTAAAAATGATATGAAGTATTTTATTCACAGGAATTAGTCTAGATACAGTAATGGCAAACGTTTTAGAGGGGTGGGTGATGCCTCAGGCACACATGGAGAGGGGGAGGGGAACAGTCTGGCCCCAATTTCCTCTGGCTTTCTAATAACAAACTGGTGTACTCTGTGCTGGGGCAATGGTGAACTTCCCCAAAGAAAGGTCTCTGAATGCCTCCCTGTGGCACATGTGCCATCGGTTTGCTACCACAGGTCTAGAACATGCTCTGTTTTGCTTTTTCTCTGTTTGTCTAAGTCACTTCAAGTTTTGTCTCAGACGTTAAAGAACAAAACACAATTCTGACCCTTTGATAAAACCAAGCTTTGAGGTGGTATGATCTTAGCCTTTTTAGCCAATGCACATCCTAAAGGTTCCATTATATTCCTTTTCCATTGAATTCATTCTTACCTACAGGTATTTAAGAGGCTTTTAATAAATGAAATCCCTTCATATTTCTAGTCGTGTTTCCTTACTAGGTAGAAATTAGTTTACTTCTTGCCCAGTAGGAGGAAAGAACTGAAAACATTAAAAATCAAATGCTTTTTATCCTCTAGCCCTGCACTCTCTACTATACCCAATATTCCTTCTGCAAGTTAGGATATGGCTTCACTAACACATCATTTACTTTGGAAGAAATTTGTGTCAATGAAATCATCCTTTAGGAAATTATTTCAATGAACTTAAATAATTTTAATCCAACTTTAATGTAACAAATTCTTTTCCTGTAGGCTGAAAAAAACATAAATAATTAAGGGTTCCCAAGGGGAAATATCCTCTCAAGAGAAGCCATATATACATATACATATATGCACATACATAACTATGTAGATATATCTTAAATATAATCTTGTCAATTATGCTTTTCTACTTAAGACAAATATTAAAATACTTCGTTCTTTCCCTTCCCCAAATAAATGGATTTTTAGATATAAATAAGGCAATTCTGTAATTTATTTGTTTTATTAGGCAATTAACTTTCATTCATACCAAATGGTTCTTATTTGATTATTCTTTATATATCTTTTACATAGTTTAAATTATCTTGACATTTTTCTTTTTTCATAATGAAATTACTTATTTGACCCATGAACATATTTGAGTTTATGACAGCCCTCAATTTTTTTTAGAAATTATCAATTTCTTCAATGTTTTTCTTTTCCTATTCTTCTATTGTATTTTGAATATAGTGGGTTTTTTCCCATTTTTCAAAATTTCTATGTATTATCTGACAAACCTTTCAACAATGTCCTTGGTGTTACCCATTTTGAGGGATAGGGGAGAGGGTGGGTAGTGAATTGACATACTTTCATTTGTATAAATAATATAACCTGTACAGTGGAGGATGAGACACTATCTTTGATTCTCATGACTTGTCAAATTTCTACAAAAGAAAAATTATGCACAAGAGATAAAATGCTTTTACCTATCTCCCAAGTTTAATACTACTGTAATTTCAATTAAGTAAAACATTCATAAAATAACATCATAAAGGTTAGTTTCTAACTCTGATGGTGATCAGTCAATACCCTTTTCACCTACCATCCAACCATGTCTTTTGAGGGCTAGTACATCTAGAGTCTCCTATCCAATTCCAGATCTAGAGTGGACATAGCAATTTTACTAAGGGTTAAGAAATGATCACAAGTAGTAGGCTATATAAAGAAAGAGGAATAAATTCAGAAGCAGGAAGAAGTGGTGTGGATCAGATTCTATAATCCAAGGGAGGTCTCAGTTCTAGCTTCAAATTCAGTCTGAAACCTACATATAAATAAAAATTTTCATTAAACTAAATTAAGGTAAAATAACTAAAGAGACAAAGGACTATATTTATAGAGGAAGAAAGAAATATACTAATGTGGAAGAAATAATAGTATTAGAGACAAGAGAGGAAATGAGAAGCCTAACTCATGATTTCAGCAATATAATGAAACAGTAATAATAATGACAAAAAGTGACAGATTAAAAATAAATCAAAACCTGAAATGAATTGCTTATAAAAAAAGCACTTAAGAAACAGAGATATACAGAGATCATAATGAGAGATCATAATTAACTTGATACTGGGCTGAATCTCAGGTTATTTAAAAAATAAAATATTTGCAACCATTGCTAAAGGGATTTTCTAGCAAGGAAACAGTTTACTTATTTAGATAAAAATAGATTTCTATAATTTCTGTGTTAAAGAGTTGCCTGAGGCATTGTTGACCAATTCTCAGTATCTTGAAATTAATTTTATGCCATTATTTTTATTATCAAATATATTTAAACTATAGAATCGACACTTATCTTTTGAGAACTCACACCCATCTAAAATTTATTTCTTAAACTGAAGAAGCATGTAATCAGGAAACTTACTCTATTATAGTAACAAATAGAATGTGAGAAGACAGAAAATTCACTAAGTAGCCTCTAATGGTATGGAGTATTATTACAGATGCTAAAAAGTTGCCATTATATTTGCCATAGTCAAAATGCCTCAGTAGAATGATTTCCTTCCTTCCTGCAGAGAGTTA
The DNA here is from genome assembly GCF_016433145.1 of Gracilinanus agilis. Classification (NCBI taxonomy): domain Eukaryota; kingdom Metazoa; phylum Chordata; class Mammalia; order Didelphimorphia; family Didelphidae; genus Gracilinanus; species Gracilinanus agilis. Next base: position 462,878,073 of record NC_058130.1, on the reverse strand, counting down.
TCTATTAAAACACAGATCAGTTGATCTTCTTTCAGAAGGTTAGCAGATTTATCTTTCAGGTGCCACTGAGAGTAAATAATCTCCAAGATACTTCTCTATACTAAGACTATGATTCTATGGTAATGACTATTTTTTTTAAATCAATTTATCTATTTCTACTATATCCATCAAGTATAAGTGAAGGCATTAATTTAAAAGATATTTGTATTTTATTTAAAAAAGAGTCATTTAACTCTTGCTTTTACAGGGTTTTTATTCAGGACTCATTTCCATCAATGTTATCATTTTGTCTTACTGTATCATTTCATCTTGATTAGTTCATCATCGCATATGTCCTCCACTAGATGTCAGGCAAGAGGAGGGAGTGGTCATGATTTGTTTATCATTCACTATTGTAGAATATGGGTAAATGTTGAAACTGAAAATAAAAATAGGAGCTTTATAGGAAAAAAATCACTCAAAAGTTATCAAATGTTAGCAAATGCAAGAGAAACAATATTTTAATATGCAGCTATACTGGGCTTTTATTTTTTTAAGCAATGAGTATTGATTTTGCTATTTCAATAGATGAATTAGATATTTTCTAAATCCATCTTTAAAGTCTATAATTTTGAAATTTTACAAGAGTTATTGAGGGTCAGGTCAAAGGCATTTGGATACTTGGATTGCCTCTAGTGAAACCTTCTATTCGTGAAAAAGAGGATGGGGAAAGGAAATTTTTATCACAAATCCATGATGGCATATGGAAAGGAGGGTCTAAGGTTCTCTGGGGATGACAGAGGTAAAGGGTGAATGGTAACTAGTATAGCAGATGGCATATATCCTATCTACCAGCATATGTTCCACAGATAGAGTACTGATGGTTAAGAAGCACTATAAATGATCATTTTATTTTGTAAATTCTTAGAAGATTCAAAGTGACATTGACTCTGACATCCTGCCTAAAATAATTAAGTGTATATTATTATAAATCATTTTCATTTGTCAATTATTTCGTTCTTTCTAAATTGCAATCATACTTAAAAAGTAAGTAAATAATTTATAAAGTATGAAAGGAAAATCATGTAAAGGATAAAGCCCTGGTCTTTAAATGAGAAAAACCTGGCTTCAAATCTCACCTGTGATATTAATAGCCATCTGACACTGACCTAGTCACTAAATCTCTCTATACCTCAGTTACTTCATCTTTAAAATAAGGGGATTGGACTCAGTGACCTAGTAGATCCTTTCTAGTTATCTGTATTTTTAAGAGTTTGATGCTTGAAGCCAGTCAGGAATAATTAAGTGAATGAAACAATCAAGTTATAAGTATAGGCATAATATCAAATGTTGACCAAAAAAGGTAGTTTCCCAATTCCTTTAAAATCTGTCTTAGAATCATAAAAATCCTAGAATAGATCATTTAGTGCAACTCAAGCATGCAGTACAAAACCTGTCAAAAATAACTCAAACAAGTATTGAGGACTGCCACATGAAAAAAGCTTAATGTGTCTCACTACTTCAAAAAGCTGACTTTTCTATTTGCAAATAGTTATATATTTTACAGAGAAAGTTCCTTTCCTTATCTAATTAGAATTTCCATCACTGTAATTGCCATCTATTAGTATTGATGTTATATTTAGTTTTTGTTTTTTTACCTCAATCTATGGAGCTAAGCAAAATAAGTTAAATATCTGTTTCATTTGACAATGCTTTTAAAGGGTTAAAATAGTTGTCATGGTCTCTTTTATTCATTCTTATTTTCAAAAATCCTTACCTTCTGTCTTAGTATTAATTCCAAGATTAGAAGAGTGGTAAAGGCTAAGCAGTTGGGGTGAAGGGACTTGCCCAGGGTCAAAGACCTAGAAAATATCTGAGTTCAGACTTGAACCCAGATTTTCCTAACTCCATGCCTGACACTGTATACATTGGGCTACCTAGAGATCTCTCTTTAAATCTCCTAACCAGAATTAATATTTCCAATTTTGTATTCTTATGATCCTTAGGATCACTACCAAATTCATCTAATTATATACTGTCATCTAGATCAGATATCTATTTCTATGCAGTCCACTTCTACCTTAAGAGTGGCAGAAAGACAAGAAAAAATGTCCTAATTATTGCATCATTTTTAACTGTCACTTGTCAAAATATTTATTTAAATATCAACACTATATATTTAAGAGTTTCCCTAATAGACAATAATTTTATCTTCTAATGGAGGAATTCACTTACATCCACAGTGGCATTCTCAGTATCAATGAAAGTTAGAAATATATAGTAGGTATAGTTAAATAAAAAGATGTGTCGTTGTTTCTCCTCAAATGAACAAATAAAAGAATTGGTGAACTTAGTTTTAAGGTCCATCCAAAAGTGATGACAATGTAGTTCCTTGGAATAATTGTATAGCGTTCAGTTCAACATAAGGCTATGAGCTTATAAAACATCTTTTGAAGAGTTTTTTTTTAAAAGAAACAATTTTGAACAATTCAATTCAATTTTCTAAACCAATAGTTTACTTTCTGATTTCAAGCAAAGTTAGATATAAGACAGAAAAATGCAAAATATGATAACTTATTATATTTTAGGGATGAATGAATCCATGTGTCTCTATTTTTCATTGAAAGAGAGTTGGAAGGTACAGCTTTGGGTGGCATGCACCCAACACCCAAATACAATATTTTAAGCTAGCTACTTCTTAATGGACAGGGTGTTGTCAGACTTTTCACTAGTTTCAGTAGATATCAAAGCCAAAACAAAATAAAAAAAAAGTTAAAAAAATAATTAAAGAGGAAAAGACAATTTATACTTGCAACAACTCGAACTTACTGAATTTTATTTTTGTTTTGTAAATATTCAGTAGATTACAATCACTACCACAAATAGATTTTAAAAATACAGACTGCCTCAATCAGTAAACACCTGAGAGAGAAAAAAAAGGAAAAAGAGAAAAAACTAGAACTTATGTACAACATAGATTAGAATATAGATTATATTAAAATGATTCCATAGTAAAATAATAAGGGGCACAATGCTAAATAAATCAAGAAAAATTGGAGAAGATAAATTTGTAAGACTAAAACTTAACTAATTTTGATTGTTTTAAAAGAATTTAAAAGTTAAAAATTAAAGAATTGTACGTAAATGGAAAATAAAAATAAAAATATCCCCAAAGTTGTATAATAGTCCATTCTTTAAAAAATCTTCTGAACCAAACTGATTCATTGTGAAAGCTATAAATCTCAGTCAGGGTCTAGACATGTCCATCCTGGTCTAAGAGTTCATGCCCATTTCCTGACATGATATATATATATACTTTATTTAAGAGAGTCAGATTATACAAACTCCATCCCTAAAAGGAGAATTGGTCAGCTGAATATTTTTTTCAAGTTGGGCAACCATAATTTCATCTTCTAGAAAGTCTCCTTTTGAAAGAAAACCAGGTTTCCTTCTTTATCTTCTTTTGGAGCAGATTATGTATATATGGTAATATAAAAATAGGTCATTTTGTAGCTGAGATGTCATAAATCTCTAGCCTTAGGCATGTCTAGACACATTCACAAACTCTCCTTGACAAGGAAATTTTGCAAGGCACTTCAGAGGATTTTCCTTATTATCTTATAATTATTGGTTATTTTCTGATACACATTTATTCAATCAATTAATAATTTGGATTGTTCCTTATAATTTATCAATAAAAATTTATTTTGTAGTGAATCACATGCAAAAGATAAACAGCTATGAGGAGATGTTAAACAATGAATATAAACTGAAGTTGTTTAATTTAATTATCCTTTACACTCATCATCAATGACAACAGGATCATCACATTTTGAATTTCATAACTCAATATTAAGTATAAAATAAAAGAATGTGGAAATTATTTATATATATGAAATCAAAAGAGCAATTTGACCTAATGAACAAAATACAAAGTAAATCTGCACAAAGAGTATTTAAATTATAAAAAGAATTCATGCCATAAGTTTCAATGTATCTCAAAAAAGGGAACATTCCAGAATAATGGCAACAGTCTCAGAAGATTTTGCTAGAAATAGTGGCTAAGAATGTATAAACTACTTTAAAAAAACTCATGCAGGAAGTAGCATTAGAGTTCCCGGTTAAGATGGTGACAGAATAAAAAGCAACGCTTAACCTCTCCTAACCAAAACATACAGGACTCCTCAAGGGGACATAAAAACAAATCCAGACGAATGGAGGGACCCAACAACAGGGCGCAGGGTGGAAGGTATGTGGAATCGGGGCATTTCCATGCTATAAAGGGGTGAAACAGCTCTCACTAAATCATGGGCTGAGCAACCCCCCCCCACACACACACACCACCTACAACACCAAAACCAGCTCAAAAGAAATAGAGCAAGTTTGGGGCACCCATTGAGTCATTAGCAGCTCCAGGGCCTGTTCCTGAGAGCAGCAAGACTTAGGACCCCAAAAGTCTAAAGAAAGCAAGCAGACTTTGAGCATGGACACGGAGCACAGGCGCGGGCAGAGGCAGACACAGGCACCAGCAAAGGCTCTGAAACCCTAAGTGGGGAACCAGGGAAGACGGGTATATGACTGTGGAAGCAGCTCCCTGAGACATGTAAAGGAACCTCCAGCAGAGGATCAAGCAAGGGGGTACACCAGGGGACTTCACCTTGAGAACAACCAGACCTGAGACCTCAGGAGCCTAAAGAGAGCAGACAGACCCTGAGCGTGAGAATAAAGCTAAGAATGGGCTGGGCTAACAATGGCAACCCAGAAACAGGAAGGCCAAAAGAGAAAGAATATCAACAACAAGAAGAAATCTTTAATACTCAACACCTTCTCCACAGAAAAAATCCAGACAACAGAGCAAATAGAAGAGGAGAAAAAGCAAGCAATCACATCCAGACCCTCTCAAAATATTGAAAACTGTTCACAAGCTCTTGAAGTGTTCAAATCTGAGATGACGAGAAAGTTGGAAAAGATTTGGCTAGAGAAATGGGAAATAGCTCAAAAGGAAATCAGGTAAGAAATAACAGTTTAAAAGTCAGAATTTTGCAACTGGAAAGTGAGGCTCAGAAATCAAATGAACTGATCAGCAAATTGAAATGACAGATTGAAAAGGAAAACGAGTCCCTAAAGGTTAGAATTGAGCAATTAGAAGCTAATGATCTCTCAAGACAGCAAGAACAAATAAAACAAAGTCAAAAGACTGAAAAAATAGAAGGAAACATGAAATATCTCAACGAGAAAGTGACAGAGCAAGAAAACCGGTCTAGAAGAGACAATTTGAAAATCATTTGTCTCCGTGAAAAAGCAGAAATTAATAGAAATTTAGACTCCATACCAAAAGAAATTATTCAGCAAAATTGCCCTGAAGTTCTACAACAAGAGGGCAATATAGACATTGAAAGGATCTATAGATGACCCTCTACACTGGACACAGAAAAGTCAACACCAAGGAATATAATAGCCAAATCCAAGAGCGTCAAAGTAAAAGAAAAAATATTTTAAGAAGCCAGGAAGAGACAATTCAAATATCAAGGAGCACCAATCAGGATCACACAGGATCTGGCAGCCTCCACGCTAAAAGAAGGCAAGGCTTGGACTATGATATTCAGAAAGGCAAGAGAGCTGGGCCTTCAGCCACGGATCAACTACCCATTGAAACTGACTATATACTTCCAGGGGAAAGTGTGGGCATTCAACAAAATTGAAGATTTCCAAGTATTTGCACAAAAGAGACCAAGACTAAATGGAAAGTTTGATATCCAACTACAAAAATCGAGAGAAACATGAAAAGGTAAATAAAAAACAGAGGGGAAAGAAAGAAAACTTATAATTTTTTAAATTTGTCTTTTTAAGGGCCTCAGTAAGATCTAATTATCTGTATTCCTATGTGGAGAAATGCTATGTATAATTCTCTGTAGTGAACTCTATTCACTATTATAGTATTCACTATTATAGTAATCAGAAGTATAATTCATAGGGAGAGGGTGGAAGACGAAATGGTCTAAGATGATATGGGGGGTGGAAAACAGGGGGGTGAATAGCAGGGGACACCAAGAGAAACTTGAGAGAATAAGAAAAATAGGATATTCTATTACACCCAAAGAGGGCATGGGAAGGGGAGGGGACAAATACTATTATAAGGAGAGGAAGATAGCATGAGAGGTAATATTTAAACCTTACTCTAAGTATAATCAACCTGGAGAGGGAAGAGAAGCTATATTATCCATTGGGATATAAAACTCTATCTAACCCTACTGAGAAAGTCAGAAGGGATAAACCAAGGGGAACAGGGGAGTGGGGATGTCAAAAAATGGAGGGGAGAAGAAGGGGTAGGGAATTCATTAGGCCTTTAAAAATAAAAAGAGGGGAAATAAGGGAAGGAGTAGAAAGGGAAGGTAATCAAGGGAGGGGATAAGGGTTTGCTTAAAGCAAACCACTGGTTTAAAAGGAAATGGTGTAAGAAGAAGAGGTAGGACTGTCAGCTAATGCACAACTGATAATTATAACTCTGAATGTGAATGGGATGAACTCGCTCATAAAACAGAAGCAAATAGCAGAGTGGATTAGAAACCAAAATTCTACCAAATGTTGTCTACAAGAAACACATATGAGGTGGGTGGACACACACAAGTTTAAGATTAAGGGCTTGAACAAAGTCTTTTGGGCGTAAAATGAGAAAAAGAAGGCAGGAGTGGCAATTATGATTTCTGACAAAGTCAAAGTAAAAATAGATATGATTAAAAAAGACAGGAAAGGTCATTACATCCTGATTAAAGGCAGTAAAAACAATGAGGAAATAACACTGCACAATATGTATGCACCAAGTGGTGTAGCATCCAAATTCATAAAGGAGAAACTGGCAGAGCTCAAGAAGGAAATAGATAGTAAAACCATAATAGCTGGAGATCTAAATATTCCTCTTTCAGATCTAGATAAATCAAACCAAAAAATAAATAAGAAAGAGGTAGGAGAGGTAAATGAAGTCCTAGAAAAATTTGATTTAATTGATATGTGGAGAAAAATAAATAGGGACAAAAAGGAATACACCTTCTTTTCAGCCGCACATAATTAGTAAGGGCACCTGGACAGGCAAATCAAAAACTAATTGGAAAATTGTTAGACTGTTGATATGGTCAATTATGTGGATGGTTTCCCTAAATGTTGAACCATCCTTGCATTCCTGTTATAAATCCCACCTGATCATTGTCAAATAATGGATACATGTCTCAAAAGTTGGGCTCTTTGGGTTTATCATACACTGTCTTGCTGATGTCATTTACCCCAAGTCTATTCCACTGATCCTCCTCTCTGTCTCTTAGCCAGTACCATATTGTTTTCATGACTGCTGCTTTATATCTTGATCTTTTGTTATTCCACCTCTATTATTCAACATAGTACTAGAAACACTAGCAATAGCAATTAGAGAAGAAAAAGAAATTGAAGGTATCAAAATAGGTAATGAGGAGACTAAGCTATCACTCTTTGCAGACGATATGATGATCTACTTAAAAAATCCTAGAGAAAAAATCACCAGGACCTGTTGGATTCACAAGTGAATTCTATCAGACATTCAAAGAGCAACTAATCCCAATACTATACAAATTATTTGATATTATAAACAAAGAAGGAGTCCTATCAAATTCTTTTATGACACAAATATGGTACTGATATCAAATCCAGGTAGATAAAAAACACAGAAAGAAAACTACAGACCAGTCTCCCTAATGAACATAGATGCAAAAATCCTAAATAGAATACTAGCAAAGAGACTCCAGCAAGTAATTAAGAAGATCATCCACAATGATCAGGTGGGATTTATACCAGGAATGCAAGGATGGTTCAACATTAGGAAAACCATCCACATAATTGACCATATCAACAGTCTAACAAACAAAAATCACATGATTATCTCAATAGATGCTGAAAAAGCCTTTGACAAAATACAGCATCCATTCCTATTGAAAACCCTGAAAAGTATAGGAATAGAAGGACCTTTCCTAAAAATAATAAACAGTATATAACTAAAACCATCAACAAACACCATATGCAATGGGGATAAATTAGAAGCCTTCCCAATAAGATCAGGAGTAAAACAAGGATGCCCATTATCACCTCTATTATTCAACATAGTACTAGAAACACTAACAGTAGCAATTAGAGAAGAAAAAGAAATTGAAGGTATCAAAATAGGCAGTGAGGAGACTAAGCTATCACTCTTTGCAGATGATATGATGATCTACTTAAAAATCCTAGAGAATCAACTAAGAAGCTGGAAGAAATAATCAACAACTTTAGCAAAGTTGCAGGATACAAAATAAATACACATAAATCATCAGCATCTCTATACATTTCCAACACATTAGAGCAGCAAGAAGTAGAAAGAGAAACACTATTTAAAATCACTCTATACAATATAAAATACTTGGTAATCTATCTACCAAAACAAACACAGCAATTATACGAAAACAACTACAAAACTCTTTCCAAACAAATAAAACTGGATCTAAACAATTGGAAAGCCATTGATTGCTCATGGGTAGGATGACAAAAAATGCTGGGAAATTTGGAAAACAATATGGGAGAGATTAGGTGTAGATCAACATCTCACACCCTACACCAAGATAAATTCAGAATGGGTGAATGACTTGAATATAAAGAGGGAAACTATAAATAAGTTGTGAACACAGAATAGTATACTTGTCAGATCTCTGGGTAAGGAAAGATTTTAAAACCAAGCAAGAGTTAGAGAAAATTCCAAAATGTAAATTAAATGGTTTTGATTATATTAAACTAAAATGCTTTTGTACAAACAAAAACAATGCAGCCAATATCAGAAGGGAAACAACAAATTGGGAAAAAATCTTTATAACAAAAAACTCTGACGGGGGTCTAATTACTCAAATATACAAGGAGTTAAAGCAATTGTATAAAAAATCAAGCCACTCCTCAATTCAAAAATGGGCAAGAGACATGAATAGGCAATTCAGGTAAAGAAATCAAAAGTATCAATAAGCACATGAAAAAGTGTTCTAAATCTCTAATAATTAGAGAAATGCAAATCAAAACAACTCTGAGGTATCACCTCACACCTAGCAGATTGGCTAAAATGAAAGAAGGGGACAGTAATGAATGCTGGAGGGGATGTGGCAAAATTGGGACATTAAGGCATTGCTGGTGAAGTTGTGAACTGATCCAACCATTCTGGCTGGCAATTTGGAACTATGCTCAAAGGGTATAAAAGAATGCCTGCCCTTTGATCCAGCCACACCATTGTTAGGTTTGTACCCCAAAGAGATCATAAATAAACAGACTTGTATGAAAATATTTATAGCTGCGCTTTTTGTGGTGGCAAAAAACTGTAAAAGTAGGGTATGCCCTTCAATTGGGAAATGGCTGAACATATTGTGGTATATGCTGGTGATGGCATACTATTGTGCTTAAAGGAATAATAAACTGGAGGAGTTCCAGGTGAACTGGAAAGACCTCCAGGAACTGATGCAGAGTGAAAAGAGCAGAACCACAAGAACACTGTACACAGAGACTGATATACTATGGTAAAATTGAATGTAATTGACTTCTGTACCAGTAGCAATGCAATGACACAGGACAGTTCTGAGGGATTATTGGAAAGGAACGCTACCCACATTTAGAGGAAGGACTGCAGGAGAGGAAACATAAGAAAAACAACTGCTTGAAAGCATGGGTTGGGGTGGACATGATTGGGAATGTAGACTCAAAACTACCATACCAATGCAACTATCAACAATTTGGAAACATATCTTGATCAATGACACATGATAAAACCAGTGGAAATGTGCGTCGGTCATGTGTGTGTGGGGGTGCTGTGGGTGAAGGGTAAAGTAGGAGCATGAATCATGTAACCATTTTAAAAATGAATATTAATAAATGTTTAAATTATTAGAAAAAAGAAAAAGAAGTAACATTAGATTTAGTAGAAAGAACATTATTAGCTGCAAAAAAACTCATGCAGGAGCTAACAATTTATAGATTTTCTAGTTTATAAATAATATTTTATAAATTAATTCAAATCCTGGATGACTAAGACGGACTTGTCAGTGAAATCTGCAGTCATTAAAAAGATTTATGTTTTTATGTCTAACAATTAAATTTGGACCAAGTGCATGAACAATTTTCTTTGCCTAGTATATGCAGCATAGCAAATATTTACTGAGTTCACATATCTTGGTTAAGTATAGTAAATGAACATTTATGTAGTCCCAAAACTGAAGACAAAAAAGAGGTAAATGTAAATTTCACTTCTAGATTATGTAGAGGCTTGAATGAGAATAAGTTTTTCTCTCACATAGAAGTTCATCATTGTAAGACACATTATAATGATGTTAAATGGGTGCAAAACTTATTCTGTATTCTCCTCCAAAAATTGTTGGTTTAAAAAAGAGTTAGTGAGAGACATAATGGTTCTTAAAAGGCAATAAAATATAATCAACAATGACTCCTGTAAGAGGAAGTAAAGAAGAAATAATTAAGAATAATTATGATTACAAAAGGACGTAAGCTGGTCATGGAATAAAAAAAAGGCAAATTAGGCCTTTTGGGTTTTTGTACTTATATTCACAAAATAATAAAAGAACTAAAGGAAGCCCTCATACTAAACATGTATAAATTACCTATTAGGAGGGGGTAGCCTTTTCAATGTAATGGGCCTGTGAGACTAGAATTGGCATTAGCAACTTCTCATATATTGGCATTCAGTTTGTAGTCCCTTGATAGATCTGTTCATCATAAGTGCCATATTGGTTTACTATAAAAGGAATTTTTGGGGGGAGGGAGGCACCTAGGTGACTCAGTGGATAGAGAGTCATGCCACGAGATGGGAGGTCTTGGGTTCAAATCTGGCCTCAGACACATGCTTTATGGGTCATCTTGGGCAAGTCACTTAATCCCCATTGCCTAGCCCTTACCATTCTTCTATTTTGGAACATAAGATGGAAAGTAAGGTTTACTTGTTATTTGTTTGTTTGTTCATTTTAATTACCTATGAACAATTCACATAAACCCCTCCAAAATTTCTTACTTTTGTTTCCACAAATGCATATCCTAAGGACACATTGTGTTAGGGAGGTGACTCTCAATTTTCTTTTTGAACATATATCTTCCATTTTATGGTCAATACTGTGTACTGGTTCCAAAGCAGAAGAGTACTAAGAGCTAGGGCAGTGATAGCAAAGTTTTAGAGATGGAGTACCAGGTTCCACCCCGACCTCACACCGCAGAGATTGATTGTGGCACATGCCCCATCCCACATTCTCTCCTTTACCACAGACAGATGACAGAGGACACCAAGAATCACAGTTATTATATTATAAATACATTTTAATTTAACTATTATCCTTCTTAACTTAAAATACTTGTCCAATAGCAAAAGAATGGACATACTGGGAGAGAATTGAAATATCTTAACCTTGAGATTCTTGCAAGAAATAAGAAAAGTTCAGGAACATGTAAGGATAGTGTTCTTTTCAGAGAGAAAGAAAGGTGTTGTCAAAATATAATAATTATAGAAATATTTCATGGGATATTTTAGTTATTGTGTTTTGTAGTGCTAAAGCTAAGTTGTGTATGTATTTCAAAGTCCATTATAAAAGTAACTATAGCTTTAACACCTACATTGTTTGCTGAAGATGATATGGACAAAGAAGTCTATGAAAACCATAAAAATCCATATTAAAATAGCCTATATTTTGATTTTTGATCACTTGAAATTAAAGATAGAATAGTGAAGATGGAGATAGGAAAGCATGTCAGATAAAAAGGATGGAGAACAATCAAAATCCTGTTGATTACAATGAACATTCATGGCTATATATCATGAATATTTTATATGAAAAATAAGTGAAAGATCTGGAAATTGCAAAACCCCAATCGAATAACATTATTTAGAATGAAACAGATTTTATCAAAACAGATAGGGAAAGAGTTTTTATTAATGAAGGACTTATCACTGATTCAGATGTCTTTAGAGATTTATCATTGACTTGTCAGAAGACGAAAATGAGTAATAGGATTGTTGAGTTATAAAAATGGTATAATTTTTAATAAAAGCAAGTTAAAACTGAATTAAAGAAATAAAAAATTGATTAGGTGAACTAGAAAGCGATATGACATCCACATATTCTTTAATGATTTTATCTGAAGTTTAACAAAAATTAGTTCCAGAAAACTGAGAAAAAGTACCCTGAGAAAGATGAGTTAATAAATATCTGACTTGCTTTCCAAATGAGAAGTGTCTGACAAAGACAACAAAGGTTTGAAAATAAAATTGTAATATTTTTCAAAGATAAATACTGGATAATTTTGAGTAGTATCACCTAATAAAAAAGGAGGGAAAGTGGAGAATAAAATCAGTTTAAAAGAGTTTGGCAATTTAATTAACTGAGCAAAGTTAAAAGTTAAAAAAAAAATTAAAAGTTAAAAAACCTAAGGACATTCAAGGAAGAAAATGAAAGAGGGAATATAAATGGAAGAAAACATTTAAAAACAATGGCAAAAATTACCACCCAAAAACCTGATTTGTCCTTGTTATTTGCATAGTTATAGGCATATAAAGTGAAAATAATTATCTATATTTTTATATAAATTAAGACATTTTTACATCTATATGAAAATGACTGTAGGCAGCTGGAGGTAGGGATTTTAAATATGACTCATATGGGGTTAGGGGGAGACAGAAACAGAAGGAGAGAGACATTGTATTGTAGATAGCGTTTTAGGGAGTTTAGCTACAAAGGCAGTTATAAGAAAATATTTAGTGGGAATGGAAATTTCTAGTGAACTTTTTTGGGGGAGATGGACATATTTTTAGGCAGTAGTAATTGAGTCAGTAGAGAAGGAGAGATTGAAAACTGAAAGAAGTGGGTGTAACTGAAGGGGCAATCTGTTGGAAGAGATAGGAAAGAATGAGATCATTTGAACAAGTGTAGAAATTACCTTTGGTAATAACTTAGGTCACTTCATCATGTGAGGCAGGTGATTAGCATGTGATTTTTAATAGAAAGTACTAGAATTATGGGATCTAAGGGAAAGGGGATATGGAAAGTTTACAATGAATATAAGTTCTAATCTGAGTTAGAAGAGGGAAAGTCATGGGAGATTTAAGGAATAGTGAAAAAGTTTGAAAGTACCCTTATGCAGAGTTGATAGGATAGTTATACTAGAGAAGCCTCATTGCAGTGAGAGTCCAGTTGAATTGCTGAAGATATGTAACATAACTTGAACAGGCCCAGTCAGAATGGTTTTGTACTTTTCTCTACCTTCATTCTATAGTACACAGGTAAGGAGTGAAAGAAATGAAAAATGGGAGCAATTTAAGGTTGAGGCTTAGTTGTATGAAGTTGAAAAGACCTTGTACCCCTTTAAACTACATTACTCAAACTCCCTTTAACCATACTCATAATTCCTTAAGCCTTTTCCTATTGGTCATGGGTTTTCACAGGCTGTTTTGATGTGGTTGTTGTGGGCGTGGTGACAGGGATTTTTGGAGAGGAGGCAGAGTGGTAAAGGGTGAGTTGGGACTCTTTCTCTGCACTTTTAATAAAATCCTTATAAATATCATACTTTGGAGGGATTTAATATTAATTTTAAAACTTACATTTGGGGACCTTACAAAGGGATCCTTGGATTCCCTGTGGAAATAGTTCCCAGCTGTGCCCTACCCTGTCTTCACCCAGAGGTGGGGCTTTCTGCTTTTTTTTAAACCTTTGCTGAGCTGCTCCCTCCCACTTTTTCCCCCAATCGGTGCATTTTCGCTCCCAGGCTTCCTTCACAAGACTCTCCACCCTTGAGCTGGGCCCTCAGCCCGCTGCCCCCTCCCAGTGCCTTCCACGCACTTTTCCCTTTCCACTGCCTGCCAGGCCAGATGGAGGTTTAAAAGCCTCAGGCTGCTTTCAGCCAGCACCAGCCTTAAACTGCTTTATCTACTATTGCGGTTTCCTGCCACTAGGCGACCCTTTTGAGACCATCCATCTGGCCTGCCTACTACTTCCATGTCTAGTAAGCTTTAAAGCACACCCAGCCCCTAGCGCAGGGGTCAACAACATATGGCTCTCCAGCCATATCTGTCTCTTTTGAGGGCCAGATATGGCTCTTTCTGCAGGAGCCATAGTCAATTTATTTTCAGGCACTGTTACAGGAGCTCCCACTGTTATAGGAGCATGCACTGTAAGCACTGTACATCTCTCACAAAATTTCATTTTATAAAATGTGGTGTTTATGGCTCTCACTGCCAAAAAGTTTGCCAACCTTTGCCCTAGCCCCTGTGCGAGAAAGAGCCTTTTAACCTTGCAAAAACCCCTAATCTCTGCTGGGCTTTTTGCCTTGGTGTGGGGAGGTCCTGACCTTTTTTTCATCCACCCCAGTCTGTTTTCCAGCTTCCCTGCCTGACTTTGGTTTTAAAAAAAGAAGCAAGATAACTGCTTCAACTCCCAGTTTCTGACTGTGAAGGCTTTAGAGTAAATCTGCCCTGTTTTGTAGCCATATCCTCCATTTTGGTTTCTGGCAAACACAATCACACCCCTTGCTCACCACCTTTACCCTTCTCTGTTGTAGTGTGACCACTTAGCCACCAGAGGTCAATAGAGAGCAAAAATTTTTTTTCCCTTTTTTCTGTTTTCTTCTCCCTTCTACCTGCTGAGCTATAGTGGGTTTTTCCTTCTGCCACAAAAGGGCAACAACACTAAATAAGTATATAAATAAAAAAGGCATTAATTTTTTAATTGAAAAAATTAATAATATTAAATAAAAATAATTTTAAATTATATATATACAATTATAAACTATATACTATAAACAAATAATAATATATAATATAAATAAATAAATTATAATTAATTTTTTCAAACAAAACCATATTTAGTTAAAAAATATGCAATACCCTTTAGCTTGCCCCTACCCCCAAATAAATAAATAAGCAAATCAAGATGCACATAAAAAACTTATTCTCTTTTCCACTTCCCTTTAATCTACCCTTTTGATCACAATGCTCAGTAGTATAAATGCTAATTTACAAGAAACCCTTGCAGTTTTTGCCCAGTTAGGAACTTATAGAGTTCTAGATTACTTCCTTGTTTCTATGTGGCTTGTAGTTTTCTTTTTTCTCTGGTTTGGATGGTCACAACAAAGGAGAATGCGAGCCAACTTACAAGTTCAATTGAACCAGATAGTGCATCATTTACAAGCTCAAATGACAGAAGAGGGTTCTCCCCAAAACAGGCCTGATTTTTGCAAACCTGTTTCCCCTAACATAGGAATATCAGGCCCCACTACTTTATCTCAGGTTCAGAAACTCCTCTCTCACACTCTGAACCAATTTGCTCAAGCTCTAAAATTCCTGGCTAACATGGCCTACCCACACTCAGTAAATGATTTCTGTGCAGGCCTTTTTCCCTTAAGGGAAGTGTCCACAAAAGGACCCAACGACCCACCCTTACCAATCTTCCACCTATGAGACAATACACCGAAGTACAAGGGTTTAAAAAAAAAAAAAAGGACCCAACGAGGATGTGGTCACATTGACACAACACAAACCTTTCACAAGCCAGGATATAAAGGACTTTAAAGAAAACTGTCCGTCTTTCACAGAGGACCCCTTAACAATAATAAAAAAAAAATTGGATGATATTTTCTATGACTATGACCCCTCTTATAAAGATGTAGAAAAATTGCTCCGGGCTTTCCTAATGGAATGGGAGAGGACTAAAATTACTTCTCATGCTAACAAACCCCAAGGACACAGTGCAGTACTCTGGCCATCTGAAGATCCTAACTGGCAGTATAATGACCCCAAAGACTATGCAGACTTACGTCTTACTGGGGTGCCCTGCTCAAATCAATGCAAGCATGCTCTGAGAGGCCTCAGGCCTGGACCAAATTTAAACATATTACACAATCTTATGATGAGACACCCTCCCAATTCATGAACAGGCTCGTTGAAATGGGAAATAGATACATGGAACTTGACCTTTCTGGGGAAAAGGATGTAAGGCAAATAAAGGAACAATTTGTCCATAACTTGCATAGAGAGATCCTAGACCATTTTAAAACAAATTGCCCTATGTGGCCTGAAATGGACCTTGATGAGTTAAGGAGAACTGTTGTTTATGTCTTTAACAACCATAAAGAGAAACAGGAAGAAAGTAATTGTTTATTGGACATAGTTCAAAAGAAAATGGACATATTTGAAAAGAGACTAGACTATTTAAATGACTCTGTAAGTGATAAACTAAAAGAGTTTACTACTCAACCAATAGAGATTGCCCCTCTCTAAGAATTTAACTTTCAGCCCCTTATATGCCATTTCTGTGGAAAAAGGCATCATATAATTATGAACTGTAGGAGTTGAAATCAAGCATCTAGAAATAATAACTTCAGAAATTACAACTTTAGAAATAATTATAATTATAGAAATAATAAAAATTATAGAAATAACAAAAATTATGGAAACAATGATTTCAGGATTCGTGACTTTAGGACTAGAAACGGATCTAGGAATATGGATCAGCCAATTGATAACTCATTCCAAATGACTCCAGAGCAGTATATCTTGAGTGAAGCTCGGCTCCTCACCACCCAGAGTGGTACTGCCCCTCAAGAAGGAACCAAAGGGCCTACCCCAAAATTATGAAGGTGTATGGGGGGGTTGAGGCACAGGGATAAAAGGATACAACCTTTGATTTTCCGGACCCTGATGCCTTACTACCCATTGTCCCCATCCACTGCCCCCCATACCGACGAGCCCTATGTAACATTAAAAGTTGGTAACAACTATTATGTCTGTCTTTGGGACATTGGAGCTTCCAAATCTGTATTGAAGAGTACACCAGACCCATATTGCAATTCCATAGGATCAATAAGTGTAGTGGGGGTATCAGGAAAACCACAAATGGTTCCAAAGCTCTCCCCTAGAACAGTAGCCATAGGGCTCCTAAATGTGGGGCTCTCCTTCCTATTGATGCTCAACTCCCCTCTAAACTTGCTGGGGAGAAATCTTTTCTGCAAGCTTAGAGCCACAATAAATTGCTCTCCAAATGGCTCTATGTCACTGGAATTGCCTGAGGAATCCTTAACTTTTCTCCCTGTGCTTCTTTCAGATAGTCACGAGATAAAGGGATCTCCCACTTTTGAGATCCCAACAGATATACCTGAGTCTTTCTGGGCCTCATCACCTTCTGATGTTGGCCTACTTAAATCAGTTGTCCCTGTCCAAATTAAAACAAAATCTAGCCCGCCTCCTTCCATTCCTCAGTATCCTCTCTTGAAGGAGGCAATAGAGGACATTATCCCAGTGATAAATATACTAATTGACCAAGGCATCATAATTCTCCATAAATCTGAATACAATATGCCAATCCTGCCTGTTAAAAAGCCAAAAGTGGGGCCCTATGGCAAGCATCTCTATTGATTTGTCCAGGATTTGAAGTCAGTGAATAATCATATTATAAAGAGGCATCCTATAGTTTCCAATATAAATAATATAATTTCTTCTATTCCTAGCACAGCTACATACTTTACAGTAATAGACTTGTGCTCAGCCTTCTTTTCCATATCTATACATGAGGATTCCAGACATATCTTTGCTTTCACCTGGAAAGGTTCTCAATGGACATGGGCATGTTTTCCCCAAGGGTATGTTGAAAGCCTGAGCCTTTTTGCACAGATTTTGATCCAAGACACAGATAATATAACATTTAAAAACAGCAAGTTAATTAAATATGTAGATGTTTTACTCTTGGTCTCACCAGATGCCACAACATGTCAGGAAGAGAGTAAACATCTTCTTTTAGAATTACATA
Organism: Gracilinanus agilis; assembly: GCF_016433145.1. Taxonomy (NCBI): domain Eukaryota; kingdom Metazoa; phylum Chordata; class Mammalia; order Didelphimorphia; family Didelphidae; genus Gracilinanus; species Gracilinanus agilis. The sequence continues at coordinate 462,860,269 of NC_058130.1, read as the reverse complement.
AAAGAGGCCACAAGATCTCAAAAGAAACGCTTCAATGGTATCTCCTAAAAGTGCAATATTTAGGCTTTATTTTAACTGCTGGGTCCTGTTTAATTTCTCCACAATGTATTGAAAGTATCCAAAACTTCAACGATCCTACCACTAAAAAGCAATTGAGGGCAATACTTGGAGTGACAGGATTTTGTTGGCAGTGGATCCCTTGTTATGGAGAAATCACTAAGTCCCTTGTAGCACTCACAAAAAACACAGTCCCTGAACCACTTAAATTGGAAAAGGAACACCAAACAGCTCTTTCAAATTGAAAACATGCTGTCCTGTCTGCCCCTGCTCTCAGCATCCCAAATTATGACAAATCATTTACTTTATATATCCAATGAAAGGAAAGGAGTAGCATCAGGTGTTCTAACTCAACTTTGGGACCTGATCAACACCTAGTAGCCTATTATTCATCCCAGCTGGACCCAGTAGCTTCAGGAGTACTACCATGCCTTAGAGGAGTAGCTGCCATGGCTTTATGAGTGACTATATCTGCTGATCTGGTACCTAGAACTCAGGCATTTACTGATCAAAGGATTATTAGATATGAGATAACCCTACTGAATGATGAACATATCACATTAAAACACTGTGGAGCTCTTAATCCTGCAACCTTGCTCCCTGATTTGCCAATTTCTGGAGAACCTTCATATGATTGTACATCTTTGATGTCCACTGTTGATAAACCTCGTAGTGATTTACTGGACACCCCTTTAGACAATGCTGATTTAATATTATTTACAGATGGTTCTTCTTTTATCAGAGAGGGTGTGCTCTATACAGGATCTGCAGTAGATACCGAATTGGATACTCTATGGTAACCTTCTTTACCCTCACATGTAAGTGCACAAGGTACAAAACTCACGGCCTTAAAAAAGGGTTGTATCATTGCACAGAACAAAAGGGTCACAATTTATACAGACTCTTGTTATGCATTTGGCATATGTCATGCTGTTAGCATATTATAGCTTCAAAGGCAATTCTTAAAATCAGCTGGAAAGTGTATTGCCAATGCAAACCTTATAACTGAACTTCTTTCTACCATCCAGCTCCCTGAAGCCATAGGTGTTGTTCACTGCTTTGCACACACAGGTGGCACTGACCCTGTCTCCAGGGGAAATGATTGAGAAGATGCTGATACAAAGCTAGGAGCCTTAGAAGGACCTGAGTTAATTATGCCACTAACAATTACTGATTTGGGTCTACCCCTTTCCTATAATGACAAGGAAGTTGGAAAATTGAAGCATACATTTAAAGCAAAACAGATAAATGGAGTATGGGTGTCATCTGAAGACAAGCCCCTGCTCCCTAGGGCTTTCTATAACCAAATTTGTCATTCCATCCATAAACACGGTCATTTCGGCACCCAAGGCATTATAGACTCTGTTAAAAGAGTATGGATAGCACCTGGAATAACTACAATTGTCTCCAAAATATGGACAGCTTGTCCTACTTGCCAGGCCTTTGATTAGCACACTTTTCAAAAAAAAGCTTTTGGTAGACATCCTCTAGCTAACACACCATTTGAACATTTGCAAATTGATTTTATCTCTATGCCAAAAGCTGGACAGTATAAATTTTGTCTGGTCATAGTTGATCAACTGATCAGGTGGCCTGAAACATTTCCTACTGCTCAGGCCACAGTGGCTTTTGTTGCCAAAATCCTTTTGAAAGAGATTACTCCTCGTTTTGGCCTGCCAGCATGTATTGATTCTGGTAGAGGAACTCACTTTACTCACTCATTCTTATCACAAATTTATTCATGTTTGGGGATAACTCCTAAATTTCATACACTATATCATTCCCAGAGCTCTGGCAAAGTTGAAAGGATGAATAAAGAACTTAAAACTATGATTGGCAAATTATGCTCAGAGACTCATTTAAAATGGTTTGAAATTCTACCTCTGGCCTTATTTTATCCCAGAAGCAGACCCAGAGGTGATTTACACATGTCACCATTTGAGATGCTATTTGGACATCCACCTATTCAGGCACAGCCATTCAACCCTGCCTATACTTCATTGTTAGGAGGGAATATAACCATTGCCACTTATATCAGACAATTACAATGAAAACTGCGAGAATTCCACAACTCTGGAGCTGCTGTTCAAGCAGGCCACTTAGACTTCTCACTTCATGATCTGAACCCAGGTGATAGTGTATACATAAAGAATTTCAAACGTACTGGGTCAACTGAACCTGCTTATGATTGACCATTCCAGGTCCTATTAAATACACCAACAGTCATTAAAATTGGAGAAAGGGACTCATGGATTGATTGCAGTCATGTGAAACGAGTACCCTCTATTGATAATGAATAATTCTCTGTACTAAGTACTATTGCTTGTACCTATTATATTTGACAATTGATTGTATTTGACTATTGTGATAGGAATGCTCTATTGCTGGATTTTGCGCTATTTTGTTGCACTTTATTTGATTGATCCTTGTACTTGAACGATACATATACTACCTCACAAGAAATTATTCGTATTAGTGACCTGTATTGATCTGTGTCTTTCAAAACATTTTATGCCTTTTGTCATTCCTTTTGTACTTTCTTGGATGTATTATTGCTTAATATGCCTCATTTGCACCCATATCACTTTGTCTACCTCATTTGCACTCACACTGTGAATCATGGCAAGTTAAGGAGGGAATGAATCTTATTTCTTGAAAATTAACCTCTATTCTTTACCTCTGTGATTGTATCAAACTACACACTTTTTTGTTCATTTTTCTTCCTACGTGTACAGTACAGTATTTGATTTTTTTTCTTTTTTCTCAGTTTTTACATTTGAAGCATGTCACCAGCATTAAATAGAATCTTTACTGTTTTGATTTTTGCAATAAGAATAAGCTAAGATGTCCATTTGCCTAACATATAAATTTATACCCAAAAAGCTTTGGACTATAGAAACTTGCCACTAGTTAAACTATTATGAGACTTTTGCTTCATGACTATGTCTAATCCAAGAAGAATAGGACCACAAAGGAGCACAGAGTTTTTGACCTGCGAAGTGCAAATGAGCACATAAAGGAAAGAGACCAAACTAATTCTACAGGGATTGATGACATTGTACGCAAAGACAATTATCCTGTGTGAGACTTGAGGTTGCAATGCTTAGCATATGTTAAGACAAAGGACTTCCTTGTACCACACTAGATATCAACTACTCAACATCAATTGTTCTGGCTCCATTATCTCTGAAAGTGAAGAAAAGTATTGTGCTGGGAAATACTATTTCCCATGTCTCGAGATCTAGTCTCCTTTTTCCATTTCTTTCATGATGTGACAACTTACTGTAGTCCAGGCTGCTATATTGGGTTAGTGAGTGATTGTTGTTGCAAAGCTTATGTGACATGGATTGCTATAGGAACCTACTTTGATTGTGAATTTTTTTCCTTTTTCTTGTTCCTAGAATTTTTTCCTTTTACATATATTCCTATGTGATTCCCATGTGTAGCCCTGTATTTTCCTCTGGGTGGAATGTAAAGTTGTTCTCCTCTGGGGGACTATGTTATTTCTGTGAATTTGGACTTGAATTTGACCCTAATTTAGAACAGAAGACTACCTCCCAGAATCCAGAAGACTCCATGAAGATTCCTGCAAAGACAATACGCTGCACAAAAGATCCAAAGTGAATTTTAAAACATGGCGAATTTGAACTTTGGGGGATTGAATGTATTTATTTTGAATGGACAATTTATGCCAGGAAGGGGAATGTCCCCTAAATGGCTTTTGTCAATGAACTGAACATTGGTTTTATTCTTTCTCCCTTTTATCTCTGAATTATTGTAAACTTTAATTTGGTTATTTTCAAGATCCATTGGGGACACTTATCTCCCAAAGGATCACAGAGGGGAATGTAAAGTTGAAAAGACCTTGTGCCCCTTTTTACTACATTACCCAAACTCCCTTTTACCACACCCATAATTCCTCAAGCCTTTTCCTATTGGTCATGGGTTTTCACGGGCTGTTTTGATATGGTTGTTGTAGGCGTGGTGATGGGGCTTTTTGGAAAGGAGGCAGAGTGGTAAAGGGTGAGTTGGGACTCTTTTCCTGCTATTTTAATAAAATCCTTATGAATATCATACTTTGAAGGCATAGAATATTAATTTTAAAACTTATAGTTGGATTAATATTATATGTAATAATATCAATATCTAATATATTATAATATCTATATCTACATATAAAATATCAATGACTCAATAAGTGGAGTAGGGATTTAAGAGAGGATGACAATGTAGAGTGCAGTTCTTCCATTATGATAAGTGAAATGAGGAGAATGAATAAAATTGTAGCCAGGACTGGAAAGAGTGGCTGAAGAAAGCTGTTTCATCAGGGAAAAGTTGGGGTTCAGTGAAAGCCAGTATATAGAAAGAGTGACAGAGGAATAAATTTAAGTTAAATGTCAGTTTGTTTTGTATGAATCAGATATTCCAAAGGGTAATATGGAAGGACTGAGTAAATTTAGGATGAAACTTTAGGCTGTGCAAATTAAGGGTGATTGGAATGAGGAATCATGTAGTAGGAGTGTGTGGTATGGAGTCTGGATGATGATCTACAAGAATTTAATCACTGGAATATGACAGATATGACTAAGATTGAGAATATTCATCACTGATCAGAAAGCATAACTCCTGTAATCTCAAAGAAAAGAAGAGAGTCTGGAAGTCAAAGACTGTTTTTCTTCATTCCATTGGAGCTTCTCCACAACCCAGTTGAAAGATTGGACTAGCAGACATAGGAGGCAGATACCTTTCGCTGGTACAGATTCTGGTCAATCCTCTGATTTAAAAAATGAGGACATTGAAAATCAGATATAAATATTGGCCCAAAGTCCTCAAATTAGCAATAGAACCAAGATTAGGAAATTGCTTCCTAAATCATACTCTTTTCTACCCCCTTGTGTTTTCCTTGATCATCTTTCTTTGAAAGAAATATTTTTATATCTCCTTAAATTTCCTTTCTACTATAGTTTTAAAGATATTTCTCTGGAACAGTAAATGAAAATGAATATAAAATTTTTAAGGTTTTTTTTTGTCATTTATTTCTGGGGCACCATTCATAGACAGCTCCACCGATATTCCTTAAAAAAAAAAACACTATTGAATAGGCATCATTTTTATCTTTCTTTTTTAGTCTTCCTCATATTCCCCTACCTTCAGCATAATCTATATTCATAGAAGGTCAGGAGATAATGCTTAAAATTATTCATTTTCAGGGAGTGAAATAGAATACATTCAGAGGATAGCTCAGGCAAGAAAAAGGAAATAGAGTGAGAAACAGATATGGGAAGCTTATTTTGGACCTCAGAAGTCAACATTTTGAAGATTCATAGACTCAGAATTGTTTTAATTAGATAAAAGCACTTCTTGTTATTGTATAATAGGCCAGATATACTCAATATAGGAATACCTCTTCAAAGTAGAATACAAAACTCAGAAAATATACATATAAAGTAAAATCATTATGCCTTAAAATAAATATCTTATGAAGAATTTTCCAAATCTAGTTAGTCAGAAATTTGTCTACGTGAAACCTGGATGTCACAATCAAAAACAGCATGATAATCAGAAAAAAATATGTGATTTGTCCCCAGAAAAAAATATATGACAAGTTCCCAGTGAATTTAACACATTTCAAATTCAATTAAATCTTAGAGATAGGACACTTCACTTACCTCCTTCACACATGTGGATATATACTATCCTTTTCAGGAAAGAAAGAAGGGAAAGAGTGATGATTTCTTCATGACTTCTTAAAGGGATTTTGTGATCACAATTTATTTTTTTCTCCTAAAATGTAGTTCATTTGTTGTCAGAACTCCATGTGTGGCACATAGACAGAGTAATAGTCAGAATGATGGACCTAGAATCAGGAAGACATAAGTCTAAATCACTTAATTTCTTTCTGTCTTAGTTTCCTCAACTGTAAAATGGGGATAATACTATGATATACTCCCCTTCAATTATTGTAAGGATTAAATGAGATAAAATTTATGAAGGGCTTTTCAAACTTAAAACTCATAAATCCAAGCTTCCTCTTCTTTTTGTTGTTCTACTACCACTACTACTACTACTACTACTACTACTACTACTACTACTACTACTACTACTACTATCACCACTGCCATTACTACTATCACTACTATTACCACCTCTACCACTATCACAACCACCACCACCACTACTACTACAACACTTTCCTGTTCTCTTTATATTTTATATATACATATATATACATATACATATATACATACATATATATATACATATACATATATACGTATATACGTATATACATACATACATACATACACACATACATACACATATATATGGAAGCTGAGGTACAGAATGCTTCCTTCTCTTTTTCATCTTGGCTCAGTCTGTAATATTGAATCATATGGTACTATTTGAAATCATAGTATTGTCAAAAACATATGTTCTTCTAAGTAAACACAACATCAGACTCACCATCTCCAAGGGATTAACATCATGACAATGTTTGCTAAGATATTCTCCCTCCCAACACTTATGGAGATGAAATCAGAATTTTGGGAAATGAACTTCCCTTTCTCCTAGGACAAATAACTCCACTGGATGTTCCACTGTTGTTGATCGCACCACCATCACCACTCCCTTTCACCCCAAAAAAAGAAAGGAGGGAAAATAGAAAGGAAGAAAATGAGAAAAAGGAAAGAAAAAGAAAAAAGAAACCTCAATTATTATTGTTCCTAGTTAAATTATTTTTTATTTCTATTTATGATTCTTGGGATTCAAGGGCTTAAGGGAAAAGAGAATAAGTTATGAATATGCTATAAAAAGATCTACAAAGGAAAAATTAACTTCTACATAAGAACTATATCTACTTAGTGTAATTTTAATCTAATAAGGCTTAAATGCACTGAAACTTTTAGGACATCCTATATAAGCACAGATATGCATGGCAGTGGTCTTTTTTTCATATTGAAAGTCTCAGAATGGTTGTGGCTATATACCACAGCAATTCACACTTTAAGATATTTTTTTCATCTTAGTGGAATTTTGGCCTACAAATATATCACCAATTTGACCCTTGAACTTGGGGTTCAAACAGAAGCAGTTTTGTTGACCCAAAGCAGGTTTGTTGACTACTTTGCAGAATAATTTTCTTCAACAAATCTTTTCTTTAATATGGAAGTGTTTAGTTAAAATTATCTTGAATCCCTAAAAAAACTACATTACCCAAACTTCCTTTCTGTATTACCCACAATTCCTTTTCTTTTCTATTTACATGCATCCTTGAGTGGTGACCAATTCTTGTGGCCCTAGCCTCTTTCTTCCACGTGAGGTGAGTGGGAAAGTTTCCCTGCATTCTCTAGCTCTCTAATTTAATATTAACAAATCCTTATAAATAGCATTCATTGGAGGCATTGAATATTAATTTTAAAATCTACATTTGGAGACATTATGAAGGGATCCCAGAACCTAACCTATAAATCCCCAGCAGAACTAAGTTTCCAAGCTCGCCCACTGACCCCCTACAGTGAGGTTCTTCCAGAGCTGCTTGCTTCCATGGCTGCCACCCACAGCTGCCACCACTGCTGCCATGGGCACACTGGGGTTGAGAGCCTTCAGCTGCCTTTTTGAGGTACTGTCTTCAGCCTTTGCTAGCCCATGCAGCCACCCCTAAGCTTAAAAGACCCCCCTCTCTCCTTGCTTTCCTGCTATCCTCCTTCACAACCTTCCCCTCCTCCTCCTTCCTTCGCCAGATCCAGATCTCCTTCTTCTTGCAACTGTTTCCTTTTTCCTCTTTCTCCCTTCTTCTCAGCTCCCAGCTGAGCCTCTCCACTCTGAAGCTCCCCTCACTCCCAACTTGGATTTCAAAAAGCAAGGTAACCACTTCAACTCCCAGTTTCTAGCTACAACAACTTTGAGACGCCTGAGCAGCAAAGCCACCATGTTTTGTAGTCAAATCCTCCATTTTTGTTTCTGGTAGACACTATAATGCAAAGATGCAATAAAGACTTTTGCCCTTGCAAAAGTTAACTGAAAACTTCTGGCAGTTAGAAGCCTTAGAATCCTGACAGAAGTGCAGTTGCAACCTGAGGCTTGAAGAGAGCAGAAAGTCCAACTGAAGCTCTGCTTTGGATTTTGGCTTTGCTTTTGGTCTGTGCATTGTCTCTGGACAATTTGAACCTAGCTAATTTCTCTGGACCTCTCCCTGACCTTCTCCATCTTACACCCCTGTTACCTTTCCTGTGTTTTCCCTGTAGGGCTCTGGGAGGAAGGGTGGCTTTTCGGTTATAGTGAATAGACTTTGTGGGGTTAGTTTCCCTATAAGCAAGTAGAACACCTTTGAATCAAATTATCTCTTATTTTATTGATTTAGTATACACTCTACTTTAAAAGCAACCAAATCTTTCCTGGCTGGGCAAGCAGGCTCTCTCTCAGTCTAACCCATTCCTGTCACCCTCCCCCATCTTGAATTTCTCCCTAGCAGCTGTCATAAACCCTAAATCCCTCTCTCCTTTCTGAACAATCCTGAATATTAATAAACTCCTTTGTTACCTAATCAAATGCTCTGGTGAATCATTGTGTCGAAGATTAGACAAGGGTTGAAGAGGGAAGGAATTATACTCTTTTATTCCTGAGGGAACTGGGGGCATCCAAGTTGTTGCCAGAGACTTCCTCCTGAACCCATCAGTTTCACTGACAGGGTGGAGCCTTTGGCTCATCCCTCGAGGGACTTGAGAAACTTACAAGAAAAGCCCTCAAGGCAGATATAAACCATTTCTGACTGGCCAAACTCCTTGTGTCTATAGAGATACCTTTCCTGCCTAGAAGGGATAAATCTATTTCCCCAGTGTCCTCTGTCTCTAGCCTGAGTGTCTAGTCTGTTTAAGCTGCCCCTCCTGAACATCCCACCTATTTCCTTATCTTCCAATATATCACTTGTCCATTCCTTCCCTAATCTCAGCCATCCCCTTCATTCCTCTCATATCACCTCAGTCACCTTCTACCCCTCCTTATTAAGAGAATTAATAGAGATTAAGATTAATTGAGATTAAAATTAAAGTGGATTAAGAGAGCACCCCAACTTTATTGACAACATTACAATCATGTACCTTACTCCCACTCCCTATCCTAACCATGCCCCTTAACCCTCCCTGTTGTGGTGTTGCCACTTAGCCACCATAGGCCAGTATTGAGCACTCAATTTTTTTTCTTTTTCTTTCCCCTTTTTCCTACTGAGCCATAATGTCTGTCTTCTGCCACCAGATGGCAGCAACACCAAATAAATAAATAAATAAAGGCATTACAAATTTTTTTTTGCAAATAAAAACCAACAAAATCATATAACATAATATAAAATAAAATAAAAAAAGGTAAATACCCTTTAGTGTGCCCCTACTCCTAAATAAACGAATAATAAATAAGTAAATATTTTAGGTGGGAAAATAAATAAATTAATACATACATTGAAAATTATTCTATTTTCCACTTTCATTAGCCTACCCTTTTTATTACAATGCTCAGCAGTATAAATGCAACTCTATAAGAAACTCTTGTGGGTTTTGCCTAATTAGGAACTGATAAGTTTCCGGATTGCTGCCTTCTTCTTATGTGACTTGGGATTTTCTTTTTTCACTTCTGGATTATTAAGTCACAACAAGCTTCCCAACAGAGAATGCAGGCCAACATACAAATTCAATTTAACTATTTCATGCATTACTTCCATGGTCAAATGAAAAGGAAGATTTTCCCCAACATATGTTTGATTTTTCCAAACTTGTTTCTGAACCATGAAGAGAGGAAAATCCTATTTCTCCTGAAATAGAGATGACAGACCCCTCTACTATATCTCAGGTGCAGAACCTCCTCTCTCATACTCTGAACCACCTCACTTGTGCTGTAGAACTCCTAGCTAACCTTACCTCCCCTCTTTCTCCTATCTGACAACAAATCACAGCCCTGAGGAAATCTTGTCCTCTTACCATACCTGTTCCTACCCATGCTATCTTAGTGTCCCTACAGTTAACTTCTTCGAAATAACAACTATGGAATGATTCCTATGAAGGCCTTTTCCCCTTAAGGGAAGTGTCCACAACAGGACATGATGGGTATGTGGTTACATTAAAACACCATACACCTTTCACACCTTAAGACAGAAAGGAATTAAAACCAGATACACCTACTTATGAGGAAGAATCAATAACAGTAATAAAAAAGATAGATAATATTTTTGTTCATTATGACCCTTCTTGTAAAGAAGTAGAAAAATTGCTCCAGGCCTTCCTAACAGAACACGAGAGGAATAAAATTATCTCTCATGTTAACAAAGCCCAAGGATGCAATGCAGCACACTGGCTATCCAAAGATCCTAAATGGCAGTATAACAACTCCGGAAAATATGCAGAATTATGTCTTGCTAGGGATGCCATTCTCAAAGCAATGCGAGAATATTGCAAGAATCCACACGCCTGGACCAAATTTAAATGCTTTAAACAATCTGATAATGAGACACCCTCCCAATTCATGGATAGGCTCATTGAGCTGGGAGGTAGAAACATGAAATTTGCCATTTCTATTGAAAAGTATGTAAGACAAAAAAGGGACAAATTTATTAATTATTCTCTTAAAGAGGTCCAAGATGACTTTAAAACACATTGCCCTAGGTGGCCTGAGATATATCTACATGAATTAAGGAGAACTTCTGTTTTTGTCTTTAAAGGCCATAAAGAAAAACAGGAAGAGACTAATAATTTAATGGAAATATTTCAAATGAAACTAGACTCTTTAAGTGAAAAAATTGATAAACAACAAAAAGGGCATGATACTCAATGGCAATTGCCCCTCTCCACGAATCTATCGATTTCTTATCTGCAACTTTTGTGAGAAGAAAAACCATACAATGATAAACTGTAGGAATTTGTTAAGAGTAATAAGAAACCAGTTGAATAATAACTATGGAAATAATTATAGGAATAATCATTATAATAATGATTTCAGGAATCACAACTTTAGGACTGATAACAATTCTAGGAATATGGATCAGGCAATTGATAACTCATACCAAATGACTCTGTAGCAGTATATCTTGACTTACCATCATTACACTCAGAGAATCCTGAGCCAGCACAGACAGAAGTCCTAGAACAAGATCAATGGGATTTAGGGGACATAGAGATAGAAACACCTTTGGTACCTGTTGATCAGACAGCTAAAGACAGGGAACCTTTGGTTATGGTAACAATAGGAGATGAAATCTATCCTGCTCTTATTGATACTGGGGCAGCTCGATCTGTGTTGACATCAGCACCAGAAAATTGTGCACTAATGGGGTCTGTGAGAGTAAAAGGAGCCACTCGGCAAATGGAGTTGGTGACCAAGCTAAGATCTAAGATGGTGAAAATAGGCCTGATGACTTTAGATCATTCTTTTTTGTTGATACCTGGTTGTCCATCCAATCTCCTGGGGAGGGATGTTCTTTGTAAATTAGGTGCCACTATCCAGTGTGATAGGTCAGGACAGATATTCCTACACTTACCCAAACAGTCACTCAAACACCATCCCTTGCTATTCCTAGGGCAAGTGGAGGGTGATGAGGAGGAACAACACATAGGGAGTATCTATGAAATACCAGAAGATATACCAGAGGAAGTTTGGGCTAAGCATTCAACCTATGTGGGAATTTTGAAATCTGCAACCCCAGTTAAGCTAGAGGTGAAAGAGGGTACTCCACCTAGAATCCCTCAGTATAAGTTGAGCAAAGAGGCCACAGAGGGTATCAGGCCCATTATCCAAAGTCTCCTAGAACAAGGCATTTTGGTCCACACTATATCCGAGTACAACACACCTATTTTACCCATTAAGAAGCCGAAGAAAGATCCAAATGGCAAGACACAATGGCGTTTTTGCAGGATCTAAGAGCAGTGAATAATTTTGTTAAGAAGGGACATGCAGTGGTACCTAGCCCAGCAAATATCATCGCCGAGATTCCAAGTAATGCAGCCTGGTTCATGGTCGTGGACCTGTGCTGTGCATATTTTACTGTACCTCTGCATGAGTCCAGTCAGAAGATTTTTGCATTTTCCTGGGAGGGGAAACAACTCTGCTGGATGCGAATTCTACAGGGATTCGCCAAAAGCGTGAATATCTTTTGCCAAATCCTGCAAAGAGATCTTGAAACCATCATATTCACTGAGAGCAAGCTAGTACATTATGTGGATGACCTTTTGCTAATGTCACCAAGTGCTCGAATCTGTCAAAGGGACAGCAAATATCTGTTGCAAGAGCTATGCAAAAGGGGACACAAAATTTCCAAAAATAAGATTCAGTGGGTGTTACCATGTGTAAATTACCTCGGCTTCATGTTGGAAAGGGTACAAGAAGGATTTCCCAAAAGAGAGTTGTACATATACAAAAGCTGTGCATGCCTAAGACCAAGAAACAGCTCCATGCAATATTAGATAACACGGGTTACTGTAGGCAGTGGATACCTGGTTATAGTCTGATCTCAAAACCTCTAGGGTACTACTGTCCCTCAAAGGGGAGTCCAAGAAACAACCCAAAGATTTTGAAGGTGTACGGAGGGGAGGTTGGGGCACAGGAATCAGAGGATACAACATTTCATTTTCCAGACCCTGATGTCTTATTATCCATTGCCCCATCCACTGCTGCCCCCTAAACTGATGATTAACATTAAAGGTTGGTTACACCTATTATGACTGTCTTTGGGACATTGGAGCTCTCAGGTCTGTATTGAAGAATACACCTGACCAGGTTGCAATTCCATAGGATTGATAAATGTAGTGGGGGTATCAGGGACACCTGAAAAGGTTCAAAAACTTTCCCCTAGGATGGCGTCTGTAGGACCCCTGAATATTGAATAATCTTTCCTCTTGATGACTGGATCCCCTATAAATTTGCTGAGGAGAGATCTTTTATGCAAGTTTGGAGCCACAACAACTTGCTCTCCAGATGTCTCTATGTCACTGGAATTGCCTGAGGAATCCTTAACTTTGCTCCCTGTACTTCTTTTAGATAGTGTTATGTTGGTAATAACAGATACATTGAGGAAGCAGATAGTTAGGTCAGGGCCAGAAATCCCCAGGACACTCTCCTCCCACTCTGACAGGCTTGTGTGAGTAGGGAGGGTATAAGGCACTCCTTGCTCTCAAACCCCTCCCCCCAATCAGTTGGATTTCAGTTGGAAATGGAGACAGGGCTGTGGTTCTTCAAGCAAGATTCAGCAGAGGTTAATCTTTAATGACATTCCCTTTCTTTAACTTATATTCCCCACAGGTCTGATAGAGAAATAAGTAGTGGATAGTTATTTTAATGTTGTGGGCAGAGATGGATCTGATCTTCTCAAGCAGGCAGCTGAAAGGATTCAAGCTATATGGTAACAATGAGCAGTGAATATTTTCAAATAATACCCAGGCACAGATATTGAAGGTAAAGCTTATATTAATAAAGAAGGTGAGGAAGGGAAGGCAAGGAGGGGTAATAAGGATTTAGATAAGTATGGGAAGCCCTGAACTGTCAGGATGAATCTGCCCCTCCCCCAGGAGTAAGTGGCAGGCACTTAGCAAAGCTTGCACTCTTGGTTAATAGTAAATATTTCTAATCTCTATATTACTAAATAATTGTTATATTGATATTGGTAAGGTCTAATCCTACTAGACAGGCTAACTCCTGAGTAGAAACCATGATGGCTTTTGCCACAATGGCCCCTCAGGTGAACCCCCAAGTCAGGAGCAGCAAGCAGCAAGATCTGCTCACCCTAACTCCTAGAAAGCAACTGTTAACTCCTTCTCAACTGGCCCCTCACCCAAAGTTCTCTGGGAGGGGGTCCCCTGGAATTCTGGGTGAGGCTTTACCTTGTATTTTGCAGGAATTCCATCCTGCCATCCTCTACATTACAATAGTCATGAGATGAAGGAGTCTCCCACTTTTAAAATCCCAACTAATATACTTCAGTCTCTCTGGGCCACATCAACTTCTGATGTTGGCTTACTTAAATCGGCTGTCCCTGTCCGAATTAAAACTAAATCTAGCTCACCTCCTTCCATTCCTCAGTACCTTCTCTCGAAGGAGGGAATAGAGGGCATTATCCCAGTGATACATTCACTAATTGACCAAGGCTTCATAATTGCCTGTAAATATGAATACACCTATCCTGCCTGTTAAAAAGCCAAAATTGGGGCTTGATGACAATCATATCTATAAATTTGTCCAGGATTTAGGGTAGTCAACAATCACGTTATAAAGAGACTCCCTGTAGTTTCCAACATAAATACTAGCATAGCTAAATACTATTTACAAGAGTTGACTTTTTTCATCTTTTTTTAAAAATTTAAACATTTATTAATATTCATTTTTAACATGGTTACATGATTCATGCTCCTACTTTCCCCTTCACCCCCCGCAATCCCCCCACCCATGGCCAATGCATATTTCCACTGGTTTTGTCATGTATCCTTGATCAAGACCTATTTCCAAATTGTTGATAGTTCCATTGGTGTGGTAGTTTCAAGTCCACATCTTCAATCATATCCACCCCGACCCATGCATTCAAGCAGTTGTTTTTCTTATATGTTTCCTCTCCTGCAGTCCTTCCTCTGAATGTGGGTAGCGTTCTTTACCATAAATCCCTCAAAATTGTCCTGGGTCATTGTATTGCTGCTGGTACAGAAGTCATTTATATTCTATTTTACCATAATATATCAATCTCTGTGTACAACATTCTTCTGGCTCTGCTCCTTTTGCTCTGTATCAGTTCCTGGAGGCCTTTCCAGTTCACCTGGAACTCCTCCAGTTTATTATTCCTTTTAGCACCATAGTATTCCATCACCAGCATATACCACAGTTTGTTCAGCCATTCCCCAATTGAAGGTCATACCCTACTTTTACAGTTTTTGCCACCACAAAAAGCCCAGTTATACATATTTTTTGTACAAGTCTGTTTATCTTTGATCTCTTTGGGGCACAAACCCAACAATGGTATGGCTGGATCAAAGGGCAGGCATTCTTTTATAGCCCTTTGAGCATAGTTCCAAATTGCCAGCCAGAATGGTTGGGTCAGTTCACAACTCCACCAGCAATGCATTAATGTCCCAATTTTGCCACATCCCCTCCAACATTCATTACTCTCCCCTTCTTTCATTTTAGCCAATCTGCTAGGTGATACCTCAGAGTTGTTTTGATTTGCATTTCTCTAATTAGTAGAGATTTAGAACACTTTCTCATGTGCTTATTGATACTTTTGATTTCTTTACCTGAATTGCCTATTCATGTCTCTTGCCCATTTACCAATTGGGGAATGGCTTGATTTTTTATACAATTGATTTAACTCCTTGTATATTTGAGTAATTACACCCCTGTCAGAGTTTTTGTTATAAAGATTTTTTTCCCAATTTGTTGTTTCCCTTCTGATTTTGACTACATTGTTTTTGTTTGCACAAAAGCTTTTTAGTTTAATATAATCAAAATCTTTTAATTTACATTTTGTAATTTTCTCTAACTCTTCCTTGGTTTTAAAGTCTTTTCTTTCCCTGAGATCTGACAAGTATACTATTCTGTGTTCACTTAATTTATTTATAGTTTCCCTCTTTATATTCAAGTCATTCACCCATTCTGAATTTATCTTGGTGTAGGGTGTGAGATGTTGATCTAAACCTAATCTCTCCCATATTGTTTTCCAAATTTCCCAGCAGTTTTTGTCAAATAGTGGATTCATGTCCCAAAAGTTGGGCTCTTTGGGTTTATCATACACTCTCTTGCTGATGTCATTTACCCCAAGTCTATTCCACTGATCCTCCTCTCTGTCTCTTAGCCAGTACCATATTGTTGTGATGACTGCTGCTTTATAGTATAGTTTAATATCTGGTACTGCTAGGCCCCCTTCCTTCACATTTTTTTCATTATTTCCCTTGATATTCTTGATCTTTTGTTATTCCAAATGAAATTTGTTATAGTTTTTTCTAATTCAGTAAAGAAGTTTTTTGGAAGTTTGATAGGTATGGTGCTAAATAGGTAAATTAATTTGGGCAGGATGGTCATTTTTATTATGTTAGCTCATCTGACTCATGAGCAATCAATGGCTTTCCAATTGTTGAGCTCCAGTTTTATTTGTTTGGAAAGTGTTTTGTAGTTGTTTTCATATAATTGCTGTGTTTGTTTTGGTAGATAGATTGCTAAGTATTTTATATTGTCTAGGGTGATTTTAAATGGTGTTTTTCTTTCTACTTCTTGCTGCTCTATTGTGTTGGAAATGTATAGAAATGCTGATGATTTATGTGCATTTATTTTGTAACCTGCAACTTTGCTAAAGTTGTTGATTATTTCTACTAGCTTCTTAGTTGATTCTCTAAGATTTTTTAAGTATACCATCATATCATCTGCAAAGAGTGATAGCTTAATCTCCTCATTGCCTATTTTGATACCTTCAATTTCTTTTTCTTCTCTAATTGCAACTGCTAGTGTTTCTAGAACTATATTGAATAATAGAGGTGATAATGGGCATCCTTGTTTTACTCCTGATCTTATTGGGAAGGCTTCTAATTTATCCCCACTGCATATGATGTTTGTTGATGGTGTTAGGTATATACTGTTTATTATTTTTAGGAAAGGTCCTTCTATTCCTATACTTTTCAGTGTTTTCAATAGGAATGGATGCTGTATTTTGTCAAAGGCTTTTTCAGCATCTATTGAGATAATCATGTGATTTTTGTTTGTTAGACTGTTGATATGGTCAATTATGTGGATGGTTTTCCTAATGTTGAAGTAACCTTGCATTCCTGGTATAAATCCCACCTGATCATTGTGGATGATCTTCTTAATTACTTGCTGGAGTCTCTTTGCTAGTATTCTATTTAAGATTTTTGGATCTATGTTCATTAGGGAGATTGTTCTGTAGTTTTCTTTCTCTGTTTTTGATCTCCCTGGCTTTGGAATCAGTACCATATTTGTGCCATAAAAGGAATTTGGTAGGACTCCTTCCTTGCTTATCATATCAAATAATTTGTATAGTATTGGGATTAGTTGCTCTTTGAATGTCTGATAGAATTCACTTGTGAATCCATCAGGCCCTGGAGATTTTTTTTTAGGGAGTTCTTTGATGGCTTGTTCAATTTCTTTTTCTGATATGGGATTATTTAGGTATTCTATTTCTTCTGCTGTTAATCTAGGCAGTTTATATTTTTGTAAATATTCGTCCATATCTCCTAAATTGTTATATTTATTGTCATATAATTGGGCAAAATAGTTTTTAATGATTGCCTTAATTTCCCCTTCATTAGAGGTGAGGTCTCCCTTTTCATCTTTGATGCTGTCAATTTGGTTTTCTTCTTTCCTTTTTTTTTATTAGATTGACCAGTACTTTGTCTATTTTATCTGTTTTTTTCAAAATACCAGCTTCTAGTCTTATTTATTAATTCAATAGTTCTTTTACTTTTGATTTTATTAATTTCTCCCTTGATTTTTAGTATTTCTAATTTAGTTTTCATCTGGGGATTTTTAAATTGCTCGCTTTCTAATTTTTTGAGTTGCATGCCCAATCTCTGCCCTCCTTAATTTGTTAATATATGCACTCAAAGATATAAATTTCCCCCTGAGTACTTCCTTGGCCACATCCCACAGAGTTTGGTAGGATGTCTCATTATTGTCATTCTCTTCAATGAAATTGTTGATTGTTTCTATGATTTCTTCTTTGAAAAATTGGTTTTGGAGAATCATATTATTTATTTTCCAATTAGTCTTTGATTTGCCTGTCCAGGTGCCCTTACTAATTATTATTTTTATTGCATTATGATCTGAGAAGGTTACATTCATTATTTCTGCTCTTTTTCATTTGTTTGCAATGATTCTATGCCCTATAACATGGTCAATTTCTGTAAATGTGCCATGTGCTGCTGAAAAGAAGGTGTATTCCTTTTTGTCCCTATTTATTTTTCTCCATATGTCAATTAAATCTACTTTTTCTAGGACTTCATTCACCTCTCTTACCTCTTTCTTATTTATTTTTTGGTTTGATTTATCTAGATCTGAAAGAGGAATATTTAGATCTCCCACTAGTATGGTTTTACTATCTATTTCCTTCTTGAGCTCTGCCAGTTTCTCCTTTATGAATTTGGATGCTATGCCTCTTGGTGTATACATATTGAGCAATGTTATTTCCTCATTGTTTATACTGCATTTAATCAGGATGTAATGACCATCCCTGTCTTTTTAAATTATATCTATTTTTACTTTGGCTTTGTCAGAAATCATAATAGCGACTCCTGCCTTCTTTTTCTCATTTGAAGCCCAAAAGATTTTGCTCAAGCCCTGAACCTTAAACTTGTGTATGTCTACCCATCTCATATGTGTTTCTTGTAGACAAC
This sequence comes from Gracilinanus agilis, assembly GCF_016433145.1. Taxonomy (NCBI): domain Eukaryota; kingdom Metazoa; phylum Chordata; class Mammalia; order Didelphimorphia; family Didelphidae; genus Gracilinanus; species Gracilinanus agilis. The sequence continues at coordinate 462,841,853 of NC_058130.1, read as the reverse complement.
ATATGGTAGGATTTGGGTTTCTAATCCACTCTGTTTTTTGCTTCCGTTTTATGAGCGAGTTCATCCCATTCACATTCAGAGTTATAATCATCAGTTGTGCATTCTCTGACATTTTCGTATCCTCCCCTAATTCCTACCCATTTTTCTTATACTATTTCCTTTTAAACCAGTGGTTTGCTATTAAGCCGCTATCCCTTATCCCCTCCCTTGATTACCTTCCCTTTCTACTCCCTCCCTTATTTTCCCCTCTTTTTATTTTTAAAGGTCTAATGAATTCCCTCCCCCTTCTTTTCCCCTCTCTTTTTGACATCCCTACTCCCCTGTTCCCCTTGGTTTATCCCTTCTGACTTTTTCAGTAGGGTTAGATAGAGTTTTATATCCCAAAGGATAATATAGCTAGTCTTCCCTCTCCAGGTTGATTACACCAAGAGTAAGGTTTAAATATTACCTCTAATGCTCTCTTCCTTTCCTTCTTATATTTGTCTCCTCTCTTTCTCATGCCCTCTTTGTGTATAATAGAATATCCTATTTTTCTTATTCACTCAAGTTTCTCTTGGTGTCCCCTACTATTCACCCCTTCTTTCCCATCCCCCATGTCATCTTAGATTATTTAGTGTTCCATCCTCTCCCTGTGAATTATTCTTCTGATTACTATAATAGTGAATAGAGTTCACTACAGAGAATTATATATAACATTTCTTTACATAGGAATACAGATAATTAGATCTTATTTAAGCCTTTAAAGAGTCAAATTTAAAAATTATGAGTTTTCTTTCTTTCCCCTCTGTTTCTTATTTACCTTTTCATGTTTCTCTCAATTTTTTGTGGTTGGATATCAAACTTTCCATTTAGCCCTGGTCTTTTCTGTGCAAATACTTGGAATTCTTCAATTTTGTTGAATGCCCATGCTTTTCCCTGGAAATATATAGTCAATTTTGATGGGTAGTTGATCCGTGGTTGCAGACCCAGCTCTCTTGCCTTTCTGAATATCGTATTCCAAGCCTTGCCGTCTTTTAGCTTGGAGGCTGCCAGATCCTGTGTGATCCTGATTGGTGCTCCTTGATATTTGAATTGTCTCTTTCTGGCTTCTTGTAAGATTTTTTCTTTTACTTAGAAGCTCTTAAATTTGGCAATTATATTTCTGGGCATTGTCTTTTCTAAGTCGAGTGTCGAGGGTGATCTATGGATCCTTTCAATGTCTATATTGCCCCCTTGTCGTAGGACTTCAGGGCAATTTTGCTGAATAATTTCTTTTAGTATGGAGTCCAGCTTTCTATTAATTTCTGTTTTTTTTGGGTGACCAATGATTCTCAAATTGTCTCTTCTAGACCAGTATTCTTGGTCTGACACTTTCTCATTGAGATATTTCTTGTTTCCTTCTATTTTTTCAGTCTTTTGACTTTGTTTTATTTGTTCTTGTTGTCTTGAGAGATCATTAGCTACTAATTGCTCAATTCTAACCTTTAGCGACTGGTTTTCCTTTTCAATCTGGTCATATCTGGTGTTCAATTTGCTTATCAGTTCATTTGATTTCTGAGCCTCACTTTCCAATTGCAAGTTTCTACCTTTTAAACTGTTGTTTTCTTGCCAGATCTCTTCCATCTTCCTCAAAATCTCAGTTTTGAACTCTTCCATAGCTTGTGACATGTTTTCCTTATTTGAGGAGGGTCTGGATGCTTGTTTGTTCTCCTCCTCTGTTTGCTCGGTTGTCAGGATTTTCTCTGTGTAAAAGTTGTCAAGTGTTAAAGACTTCTTTTTCTTGTTGTTAATCTTTCTCTTCTGAACTTCCTGAGTCTGGGTAGCCATCATTAGCCCAGCAGCTTCTCATCTTTATCCTCGCGCTCAGCGACTGTCTGTGGTCTTTTGGCTCCTGAGTTCTGAGGTCTGGTTTTTTCCAAGGTTAAGCCCCTTGGTGGACTCCCTTGCTTGATCCTCTACCGGAGGTTTATTTACAAGTCTTGGTGCTGCTTCCACAGTTGTATACCTGTCTGCACTGGTTCCCCACTCAGAGTTTCAGAGCCTTAGCTCTCGGCTGTGTCTGCCTCCACCCACTCCTCCGCCTGAGCCTGCGCTCTGCACCCAAACTCAGAGTTTGTGCTCGTTCTTTAGCTTTTTGGGGACCTAATTCTTGGTGCTCTCAGGAACAGGCCCTGGAGCTGCCAATGACTCAATGGGTGCCCCAAACTTGCTCTATTTCTTTTTAGCTGGATTTGGAGTTGTAGGTGGTGTGTGTGGAGGGTTTGTGGGGGGTGGTTACTCAGCCCGCGATTTAGTGAGAGCTGTTTCACCCCTTTATAGCATGGAAATGTCCTGATTCCATGTACCTTCTACGTTGCACCCTGTTGTGGGGTTCCTCCGTTCATCTGGACTTGTTTTTATGTCCCCTTGAGGAGCTTTGTATATTTCAGTCTGGAGAGGTTAAGAGCTGCTTTTTACTCTGCCACCATTTTAACCCGGAACCACACTGTCACTCACAATAGTTGACTTTTGCTCAACCTTCCTTTTCATACCTATACATGAGGATTCCAGGCATATCTTTGCTTTCACCTGGAAAGGTTCCCAATGAACCTTGGCTCATTTGCCTCAAGGTGTCATGGACAGCCTTACTTTGTTCACACAATTCTTAACTGCAGATACTGATGCCATTAAATTTAAATCAGCCATTTAATCCAATATATGTATGATTTTCTCTTGGCCTCACCAAATGCTCAGGCATGCCAAGAGGATAGCAAGCATCTCCTTTTAGAGCTATATAAAAGAGGCCATAAGTTCTCCAAAGACAAAGTTCATTGGTGTCTCCCCAAAGTACAATATTCATGTTTTATTTTAATTGTTGGGTCCGGTTTAATTTCTCCAAAACATATTGAAAATATTAAAAAATTAAGTGCTCCTACCACTAAAAAACAATTAAGGGCAATTTTTGGAACAACAGGATTTTGTTCACAGTGGATCCCTTGCTATGGGCAAATCACTAAACTTCTTGTATCACTCACAAAAATCTTTGTCCCTGAACCACTTTAATTGAAAATATAATACCTAACAGGTCTTTCAAATTTAAGACAGGCTATCCTGTATACCCCTGCTCTAGGCATCCCAAATTATGACAAACCATTTACCTTATATGTCCATGAAAGTAAAGGGGTTGCTTCAGGTGTTCTAAGTCAACTTTTTGGACCTGCTCAATGCCCAGTAGACTATTATTCAGCCCAGTTGGACCCAGTAGCTTCAGGAGTAGCACCATGCCTTAGAAGAGTAGCTGCCACAGCTTCATTAGTAACTAAATCTACTGATCTGGTATTAGAATGCGCTCTGACCATAATGTTCCTGCATGAGGTAGAGGCATTATTATTAAGATATAGGACTCAGGCATTTACTGATCAAATGATTATTAGATATGAGATAACCCTATTGAATGATGAATGTATTACATTAAAACACTGTGGAGCTCTTAATCCTGCAACCTTGCTCCCTGATTTGCCAACTTCCAGAGAACCTTTACAAGATTGTACATCTTTAGTGTTCACTGCTGATAAACCTCATAATGATTTACTGGACACCTCTTTGGGTAATTCTGATTTAATATTATTTATAGATGGTTCTTCTTTTATGAGAGATAGTGGGCACTATACAGGAGTTGCAGTAGTTATGGAATTGCATACTTTATGGTCAGCTTTCTTACCCTCCCATGTAAGCACACAAGGTGCAGAACTCACAGCTTTGAAACATGACTGTATCATTGCAAAGAATAAAAGGGTCACAATTTACACAGACTCCCTTTACACATGTGGCATATGTCATGCTGCTGGCATGTTATGACTTCAGAGGGGATTCTTCATATCAGCTGGAAAATGTATTGCCAATGCAAATCTTATTACTGAACTTCTTTCTACCATCTAGCTTCCTGAAGCCATAGTTGGTTTTCACTGCTTTGCACATACAGGTAGCACCGACCCTGTCTCCAGGGGAAATGATTGAGCAGACACTACAGCCAAACTAGAAACCTTAGAAGGACCTGAATTAATTATGCCACTAACAATTACTGATGATTTGGATCTACCTCTTTCCTAGAATGACAAGGAAGTGGGAAAATGGAAGCAGAAATTTAAAGCAAAACAGATAAATGGAGAATGGATTTCATCTGAAGGAAAACCTCTGCTTCCTAGAGCTTTCTATAACCAAATTTATCACTCCATCCATAAACATGGTCATTTCAGCACCCAAGGCAATGAAGACTCTGTTAAAAGAGTATGGATAGCATCTGTATAACTACAATTGCCTCCAAAATATGTACAGTTTTTCCTACTTGCTAGGCCTTTAATCAACACACTTTTTAAGGAAAAGACTTTGGTGGATGTCTTCTAGGTTACACATTGTTTGAGCATTTACAAATTGATTTTATCTCTATGCTGAAAGCTGAAAAGTATAAATTTTTTTTGGTCATAGTTGATTAGCTGACCAGGTAGCCTGAAGCATTTTTTAATGCTCAGGCCATAGCAGCTTTTGTTGCCAAAGTCCTTTTGAAAGAGATTATTCCTCATTTTGGCTTGCCGGTGCATATTGATTCTGATAAAGTAACTCATTTTACTCATTCAGTCTTATCACAAATTTACTCATGCCTGGGGATAACTCCTAAATTTCATACACCATATCATCCCTAAAGCTCTGGCCAAGTTGAAAGAATGAATAAAGAATTTAAAGCTATGATTGACAAATTGTGTATGGAGACTGATTTAAAATGGCCTGAAATTCTACCTCTGATCCTATTTTATCTCAGGAGCAGACCCAGAGTTGATTTATACATCTCACCATTAGAGATGCTATTTGGACATCCACTTATTCAGGCACAACCATATACTCCTGCCCATACTTCATTGTTAGGAAGGGATATAATCATTGCCACTTATATCAGACAATTACAAACAAAATTGTGAGAACTCCATGACTGGAGCTGCTGTTCAATAGACTTCTCTCTTCATGATTTAAAGCCAGGTAATATAGAATATACATAAAGAATTTCAAATGTACTGGATTGACTAAACCTGCTTAAAACCAACCATTCCAAGTCCTATTGACTATACCAATGGCCATTAAAATTCGGGGGAAGGGACTCATGGATTCATTGTAGTCATGTAAAACTGGTACCCTCTATTGATAATAAATAATTCTCTGTACCAATTATAATTGGCCTCTACTTATTATAATATTTGACTATTGATTGTATTTGACTATTGATTGTGATAAGACTTCCTTATTGCTGGATTTGCACTATTTTATTGCACTTTATTTGGTTGATCCTTGTACTTGAATGATACATAATCTATTTCAGAATAGAATATTTGTATTAGTGACCTATATTGACGTGATATATGTGCCTTTTTTTTAAACCCTTGTACTTCGGTGTATTGTCTCATAGGTGGAAGATTGGTAAGGGTGGGCAATGGGGGTCAAGTGACTTGCCCAGGGTCACACAGCTGGGAAGTGGCTGAGGCCGGGTTTGAACCTAGGACCTCCTGTCTCTAGGCCTGACTCTCACTCCACTGAGCTACCCAGCTGCCCATATGTGCCTTTTATAACATTTTGTGCCTTTTGTCATTCCTTTTGTATTTTCTTGAATTTATTATTACTTTATCTACCTCATTTGGACTCACATTGCTTTATCTACCTCATTTGCATTCACACTGTGGATCATGGCAAGTTAAAGAGGAAATGAATCTTATTTTTGGAAATTAGCCTCTATACTTTACCTCTGTGATTATGAAACTACACATTTTTATTATTTTTGTTTTTTCTTCCTATATGTGCCATACAGTATTTTATTTTTTTTCTCATATTTTTTTTCTGCACAGATCCCCCCCAGCAAACACACAGGTTGGCAGGAGACCTGCGCCCCAAGACCCTCCCCTCAAGTGAACTGGATGCAATGTCCAACTCAAACTGTCTCCCCAGGGCCTGCTCTGAGGCACCCCCTAAGCCGTGTCACTTGTCTCACAGCCACACTTGAGAGTCCCTGTGACAACAGGTGATGCTACATCAGGAGTGAAGTGAATTTTCTTCTTGTGCAAATTTTTTTCTCATTTTTTTTACATTTGAAACACATCACCAGTATTAAAAAGATTTTTGGCTGTTTTTATTTTTGCAATAGAATAAGCTAAGAAATCCATTTGCCTAGCATATAAATACATACTCAAAAAGCTTTGGACTATGGAAACCTGCCAGTAGTTATTTAATTATTATGAGAATTTGCTTGATGAATATGCCTAATTCAAGGAGAAATAGATCACAAAGGAGCACAGAAGTTGACCTGCAAAGTGCCAAACAAGCACAAGAAGGAAAGAGAAACCAAACCAATCCTACAGGGATTGATGACATTCTGCACAAAGACTTGATCATGTGTGAGACTTGAGATTGCGGCACTTAACATATGTTGAGACATAGGACTTCCTTGTACCACACTCTATTTCAAGTACAACATCGATTATTCTGGCTCCATTATTCCTGAAAGGGAAGAAAAGGATCAAATCAGGAAATGTTCTTTCCCATTTGTTTTGAGGTCTAGTCTCTTCTTTCTATTTCTTTCATGATGTGATAACTTACTGTATTCTGGGCTGCTAAACTGGGTTAGTGAGTGATTGTTGTTGCAAAGCTTATGGGACATGGATCACTACAAGAACCTGTTGTAATTTGTGAATTTTTTCCTTTTTCCTAGATTTTTTTTCCTTCACATTTTTGATATCCTATGTTTCACTCAGAGGTTATTTTTTATTTCTTTTTATTCCTTGATTTTTTTTGCATGATTGATTTATATACCTTATGATTTGACCATGTATCCCTGTATGATTCCTATGTGTGTCCCTGTATCTTCCTCAGGGGGGAATGTATTATTATATCAGGGGGACTGTGTTATTGCTGTGATTTTGGATTTGAATTTGGCCCTAATTTAGAACAGAAGACTATCTCCCAGAATCCAGAAGGCACCATGAAGATGTCTGCAGAGAATACCCGCTGCAACAGAAGATCCAGAGTGAACTTCGCGACGTGGTGAATTTGAACTCTGGAGGAGTTGAATGCATTTATTTTGAATGGACATTCATGCCAAAAAAGGAGACTGCTCCCTAATTGGCTTTTTGTCAATGCACCTAACATTGGTTTTGTTCTTTCTCCCTTTTATTTCCCTCGTATCTCCAAATTATTGTAATTTCCCTTAAAAAAAACAACTGTGATATTTGTATATATCCCTAGTTAAAGTTCTAAGTTAGTTAGGTTTGAATTATCCATTGGGGATACTGGTCTCCAAAGGATCACGGGGGCGGGGGACATGTAGTTAGAATTATCTTTTATCCCTAAAAAAACTACATTACCCAAACTTCCTTTTTGTATTATCTACAATTCCTTTTCCTTTCTGTTTATGTGCATCCCTTGCATGATGGTAAATAGTTTTTGAGGAAAACTTTTTTATTTCTCTCTCTCTTGCATGTGAATTGTGTGGTGACAAGTCCTTGTGGCCCTAGCCTCTCTCTTCCATGTGAGGTGAGTGGGAAAGGTTTTCTGCATTCTCTATCTCTCTAATTTAATATTAATAAATCCTTATGAACATCATAATTTGTAGGCATTGAATATTAATTTTAAAATCTACAGAGGATAATGATTTAGAATTTTTATTAGTTTCTGATGATTACAACAGTTATCCTGGAAAATAATTCTCATTGATATTTTTTTCTTTTCTTTTTTCTTTTTGCCAATCTTTCTTTTTCTAAATGCTAAATATATTTTCATAGGCAGGAATTGATTGGATACAGGCAATAATAATTTCCAAATCAACTGTCCAAGTTCAGTGGGAACACTTACTGGTTAGAGTAAACTTGAAAATAGAGAGAAAAAAAAGAGAGAGAGAAAATAAAGATGAACGCTGCATGTGATGACAGTAGATTCAATCAAATGTGATGAAACCAACTATTAAAGTGCAAAAAATTGAATTTGGTTAAAAGTAAAGAAGTTCACTCTGATTATCACCATTTCTCAGAGAACATTAGGCAATTAAAAAGAGTTACGACAATGAGGACAAAATAAACCAGATACTGGCAACAAACAATCTTCTTTCCAAATGGACAGTTGATTTGGAAATTACCTCAGTCCAGATTATTAGATCATTTAAAAAACTTACTTTGGAGGAAGATATTGGAAGGATTTCCCCCCATGATAGTGTTAAAAAGGTGAAAAGAAAATAAGGAACTAGGAGACAACTTAATTTGTAATAGTTAGAATGAGAATAGAATACAGATTGTGATTCTGTCTTTTATTTGGAGGACCTAAAAACTTTCAATTCTTTGGATTTTAAAGTTACTTTTAAATGTTAGGGGAGAGGAAGTGATTCCTCTAAACTCACAGCAAACAGATTTTTCCAATTTCTTCCACACCTTCTATGTGACAGGCACTTTCTATGTAGATGATTATGCATACACATAATATGTGTATATGTACATATGTATAATGCTATAAGTAAATATTTAGTCAGGCATAAGTATATTATATATATATATAAATATATGTATATATATATGCATAGGTATATGTATGTTGTAAGAAGGAAATTTAATTAAGAAACCCCTCATTTGTATTAGCTTAAGTCCCTTTAGTTTGATACCTTGTAATTTTGTGATTTGTAGTTATATTTGGAATTTGAAATTTAGAAAACCTTCAGGTTCTATGAAAATCATAATTCTATATTTGCAAAATATCTTACCATCAAACTTAACAGGGTTATAGATACTATACAATCCTGTGAACTTGTATGAAAATATTCATTTCAGTAATCATAAAATCTACTTAGTTGACAATAGAAAAGATTTTGCTTTCTGATATCAAGTGTAAGGATGGGATTTGTGCAAGGGGGATGGTACAATAGGAGGCAGAAGAAGGCAGTTGGTGACAGTTACTGACAGTTGAGACCAGAGAGAATTCTTAAAGTTTCTTGGAGGAAGGAGGAGGAGGAGAGGTTTTTGGGTGGAGGACTGGGAGCTCGGATCCAGTCCTGAGGCCTTCCTGAGGATCTTTCTTTGGAAATCAAAACCCTGATTCCCTGGTCAAAGATATTCATTGCATTTCAACCAACAAGACTTCATCATCGAGTTAGCTAAGTTTTGGACTCCATTTTGGGAGTGATCTCTTAGTCTCCTTCACCCATTACTCAACCTTGCTGAGAGACCCCCTTTCAGTCAAAACTTACAATTATAGGAAAGGATAGAAATAAATATAGAAATTGAAACAGAAGGAGAAGAGGCAAGGGGAGAAGCTTAGAAGTGGGAACCATTAGGTTTCCTACCTAAGTGATGGACCCCATAGGAATAGTGAAGAGGGCACCCCCAAATCCCTCTGCCCTTCACCCCTTTCCCCATTTCCTGAATTGTGAATAATAAAAGCCATTCATCAGTCAGATAGTGTTCCAGAGTACCTGAGAGACTGTGAAGGAGAGGGAAACCCCAGCTTGGTCTGGCTGCCTCCATCTTGAAGCTCGAACATCTGCTGTAAATCTAACTGATTGGGGGAGGTTTGTGTGAACCCCATCCTTATATGGGATCGGATTAGGGTACCACATACCTTTTCTTATAGGGAAGCCTAGCCCACAACTTCTATGGGGGTGGCACGACCATCCAGTTCACCCAGTTTTGGGGTGTCACCCCCTTAAAGTCTCCCTGTGTATATTTAGCCCCAGGGGAGAGCTGGAAGAGAGACTCACCACATAGACTCTCTCTCTCCTTTCTATCAAATATTGGTTATTGGTTCTCTTTATTGTTATACCAGTTATCACTCAATAAACTTATTTTAATTAATGATTTTATATTTTGTAAATCAAGCAAAATGTGACAAGTTAATGATGAAATGTTAATTGAAATGTAAAATCTACCTATATATCAACATATCAGTATATTATTAACTGTAATAATTAGTGGATTTTGATATCACTAAATGCCATTAATGGTTTGAGTCTTGAAAAAAAGTGAATTAAAACTTGAGAGTTTTCGGAGTGATGCCCCAAAAGATATTTTGTTAATATATTGTCAGAGTTAAGTTTCTTAAAAAACTGCAATGAGGAATTTAGACCAAAATCAATTTCCTGTTTTAAGGTATTGTCCCCAAACTAAACCTTTTTATAGCAATTTTTGTTCTAACAACTCCTCATAATCCTCTTGTAATTTTTCATTTGAGAAAACAATAATGGTATACTCACTATTGTCTGTGAAGCTCCATTCTGATATTTTTGAATACTTACTACTATATTCAAACATATGTACTACCAGGCCTAGTTCTATTAAGAGATCAAAGAAAGAGTAAAAGAACCCACATATACAAAAAATAGAGAATTATTGTTAAATAATATTAATATATTAAAACAAAACAAACTGAAGTCGTACCCATCAATTGAGAAATTACTATAAATATTTTCCCAGTTTGTTGTTTTCCTTTTAATCTTGGTTGCAATGCTTTTGTTTCTGCAAAAACTTGTTTTTTTAACTTAAAGTATTCAAAAGTTATCTATTATATATCTCATAATGCTCTCTATTTCTTCTTTGTTCCTAAATTCTTCCCTCCTCCATAAGTCTGGCAAGTAAACAATTTTGTGCTCCACTAATTTATTTATGGTATCACCCTTTATTTCTAAAGTATGTATTCATTTTGACTTTATCTTGTTATATTGTGTGAGGTTTTTGTTTATTCCTAATTTCTGGATACTGTTTTCTAGTTTTCCCAGAATTTTTTTTTATCATATAAGGACTTCTTCCATTAGCTTAGATCTGTGTCAAATACTAGCTTACTATGTGTGTTTACCTCTTAATCTATTCTTTTTGTCCTCCACTCTGTTTCTTAGCATTTGCCAGATTGTTTTGCTGGTTGCTGTTTTATAATATGGCTTGAGATTCAGTATAGGTTGGCCATCTTCTTTCCAATTTTTTTTTCATTAATTCCCTTGATATTCTGGGTCTTTTTTTTCCTTCCAGATGAATTCTGTTATTACTTTTTCTACCTCTATGAGGTAATTTTTGGAAAGTTTTATTGGTATAGCTCTGAATAAGTAAGTTAATTGAGGGAGAATTATTATTTTAATTATATTGTCTGGTTCCACCCAAGAGCAAATGATGTTTTTCCAGTTGTTTAGATCTGATTTGTTTTGTGTGAAAAGCGTTTTATAGTTGTGATCATATAGTTCCTGGGTATGTCTTTGTATGTAAATTCTCAATTTTTTATGTTGGCTATGTTTTTTTTTGATGGGATCTTTCAGTTTCTTGCTTTTAGGCTTTATTGGTAATATAGAGAAATGCTGATTATTTTTGTGGGTTTATTTTATACCCTGCAACTTTGCTTCAGTTATTCAATGTTTCGGTTAGTTTTGGAGTTGATTCTCTAGGATTCTCTAGTGTTAAAAGGGAAATGGGAGGGGCAGCTCAGCTGGGTATTTCAGTGGAGTGAGAGTCAGGCCTAGAGACAGGAGGTCCTAGGTTCAAACCCGGCCTCAGCCACTTCCCAGCTGTGTGACCCTGGGCAAGTCACTTGACCCCCATTGCCCACCCTTACCACTCTTCCACCTAGGAGCCAATACACAGAAGTTAAGGGTTTAAAAAAAAGATAAATAAATTACTAGGTTGGAGAATACAAGATAAGGGAGTTAATGGATTGTGATTTACCTTTGGGTCAAGACTATTTGCCCCCATTCCACCACTCAAGGCCTTTGAAGAGTGAAGTGGACAGGCCAAAGGTTTTGTTTTTAGAGAAGAGTGATGTTCTTAAAGGAAGAGAAAATCATAACTTCTATCTAGATTCTTAATACTTCTAATGAGAAAGACACAAATTATATTGCACTCATTATAACGTCTTTGGTAGATTCATATCCGTCAAACACTAAACCTTTATTAAGACCCACTTTGTGCCAAAAATGCTGCTGAATTCTGAGAATTCATGAAGAAGCAAATCTGTCTTTGCCTTCAAGAAGTTAAAAATCTAAATGGAAAGCTCATGCAAGTAAAATATGCAAAGCAAACTATATATACAGGACAAGTACAAATATATTATTAGAGGGAAGGCACTGGAATTGAGAAGTTCAGAATGGCTTCCAGGAGGTCATGGGATTTTAGTCAGGATATAAAAGAAGTCAAGTAAATCAATAACCAGATTTAAAGAGAGCAATCATTCCAGACATGGGAGAAAGCTAAAGAAAACATACAAATCTGAGGAATAGAGTATATTTTTGTGAAAGAACCAGGAGGCCAATTGCACTAGATTAAAGAGTAAATGACAAACATAAGTTGTAAGAATAGTGGAAAAATAGGAGAGGCGTTGGATAGAGAAAACCTTGAAAGATAACAGAGTTTTGATATTTGCTTCTGAAGACAATAGGAAGCCATTAAAATTTACTGACTAGTTGCATGGTGAGACCTGTGCTTTAGGAAAAATCACTTTGGTGGCTGAATTGAGGATGGATTGGGTGAGGAGAAAATTGAGGTAGGCAGATCCATAAATAGTCTATTATAATACTGATAAGATGATAAGGGCCTATAATGGGAAGATTGTAATATGAGAGGAGAGAAGGGGAGTATATAAGAGATGTTGCAGATGTGAAACCAGCAAGCTTTCATAATAGTTTGGATATGAGGGGTTTGAGATAGTGATGAATTCTGGATGACTACTAGGTTGTGAGTTTAAAGGACTGGGAGGATGATGTTTTCATCCCAAAACAGGAAATTCTTGAGATAAGGATGACTTAGAGGGAAAGATGATGAGTTCCATTTAGGACATGTTGAATTTCAGACGTCTACTGCACATCCAATTAAAAATTCCTTAAAAAGAATTGAAGAAGTTAATTTAGAGTGGAGGGGGCAAGATATTTAAGATTTTAGAATCATTAGCAAAGAGTAGCAATTAAATTTATTAGAGCTGATGAGATCACCAAGTGAGGAGAGTGAGAACAACCAAAGGGAGGAGAAAACAATGACAAATCCTGAGGGACATCTAAGATTAGAGAGCATTATTGGAAAGAAGATCCAGCAAAGGGAATAGAGGAGTGGTCAGAAATATATGAGGAAAGCCAGGAGTCAGTGGTGTCCCTAAAACCTAGAGAGACCATAGTATCAAGGAAGAAAGAATGATCAACAGTTTCTAAGGCTATATAAATATCAAGAAAAATGAGATTTGAGAAAAGGAACCCAATGACAACTATGAGATAATTAGTAACTTAGAAAAGAGTAATTTTGGTAGAATTAGAAGCCAGATTATAATATGTTATGAAGAGAGTAAGAGTAGAAAATGTGGAAACACTTACGGTAGAGGGACATTTCTTGTTTAAATACAAAGGGCAGGAGAGATATAAACAATAGTTAGCAGTGATGAAAGGATAAAATGAGATTTTTTTGCTGTATGTTTTGTTTTGTTGTTTTGCTTTTTTCCTCAGGATAATAGAGTGCTATATTGAAAATTGAACATTAGAAAAGGATGGAGACTTCCCGTTAAGATGGCAGCAGAGTAAGGAGCAACTGCTCGATCTCTCCTAACCGAAGCATACAGGACTCCTCAAGGGGACATAAAAATGAATCTAGACGAATGAAGGGACCTCACAACAGGGTGCAGCATTGTAGGTACATGGAATTGGGGCATTTCCATGCTATAAAGGGGTGAAATAGCTCTCACTAGAGTGTGAGAGGAAGAAGCCCCTCCCCCACCCCCACACCTTGTACAGCCCAGAGGCCAATGCACAAGAGTGAAAGTAGGTTTGGGGCACCTGGCAGCTCCAGGGCTTGTTCCTGAGAGCAGCAAGAACTAGGACCCCAAGAAGCTAAAGAATGCGCACAGACTTCCCTGAGCTCTGGCATGGGTGAAAATATTGCCCTGGGCAAGGACAAAGATCTCCAGCACACGGACTTTCCCGAGCATCTGTGTGGGTAAAGACATTGCCCTAGGCTCAGACAAGGGTATCCAGTGTAGGTTTGGACCACGAGTGGGGACTGTGCAGACGGGAACGAGGCTGTGGAAGCAGCACCCTGAGACTGCTGAAGGAGCCTTGGACAGAGGGGCAGACCAGGGACAACCAGGAGGCTCGACCCCAAGAACAAGGAGATCTGAGCCCTCTGGAGACCAGACAGCACAGACAGACCCTGAGTGTGAAGACAAAGCTGAGAAGGGGCAGGGCTAACAATGGCAAGCCGAGAACCCCAGAAGAAGAAAAAAGATTTTCAAGAAAAACTCAGGAATACTTGACAACTTTTACATAAAGAAAATCCAGACAACAGAGGAGGAGAAACAAGTATCCAAACCTTCCCAAAACAATGAAAACTGGTCACAAGCTATGGAGGAGTTCAAAATTGAGATTTTGAAGAAGATGGAAGAGATCTGGCAAGAAAATAACAGTTTAAAAGGCAGAATTTTGCAATTGGAAAGTGAGGCCCAGAAATCAAATGACCTGATAAGCAAATTGAACACCAGATATGACCAGATTGAAAAGGAAAACCAGTCCCTAAAGGCTAGAATTGAACAATTAGAAGCCAATGATCTCTCAAGACAACCAGAACAAATAAAACAAAGTCAAAAGACTGATAAAATAGAAGGAAACATGAAATATCTCAATGAGAAAGTGACAGACCAAGAAAACCGGTCTAGAAGAGACAATTTGAGAATCATTGGTCTTCCAGAAAAGGCAGAAATTAATAGAAACTTGGACTCCATACTTAAAGAAATTATTCAGCAAAATTGCCTTGAAGTCCTACAACAAGAGGGCAATACAGACATTGAAAGGATCCATAGATCACCCTCTACACTGGACACAGAAAAGTCAACACCAAGGAATATAATAGCCAAATTCAAGAACTTCCAAGTAAAAGGAAAAAATCTTACAAAAAGCCAGAAAGAGACAATTCAGATATCAAGGAGCACCAATCAGGATCACACAGGATCTGGCAGCCTCCACACTAAAAGACCGCAAGGCTTGGAACATGATATTCAGAAAGGCAAGAGAGCTGGGCCTTCAGCCACGGATCAACTACCCATTGAAACTGACTATATACTTCCAGGGGAAAGTGTGGGCATTCAACAAAATTGAAGATTTCCAAGTATTTGCACAAAAGAGACCAAGACTAAATGGAAAGTTTGATATCCAACCACAAAAAATCAAGAGAAACATGAAAAGGTAAATAAGAAACAGAGGGGAAAGAAAGAAAACTCATAATTTTTTTTAAATTTGACTCTTTAAGGACTTAAATAAGATCTAATTATCTGTATTCATATGTGGAGAAGTGCTATGTATAATTCTCTGTAGTGAACTGTATTCACTATTATAATATACACTCTTATAGCAATCAGAAGATTAACTCATAGGGAGAGGACAGAATACTAAATGGTCTAAGATGACATGGAGGATGGGAAAGGGGGGGATAGTAGGGGGCACCAAGATAAATTTGAGTGAATAAGAAAAATAGGATATTCTATTAAACACAAAGAGGGCATGGGAAGGGGAGGGGATAAATGCTATTATAAGAAGGAGAGGAAGAGAGCATTAAGAGGTAATATTTAAACGTTACTCTCAGTGTAATCAACCCAGAGAGGGAAGAGTAGCTATATTATCCATTGGGATAAAAAACTCTATTTAATCCTACTGAGAAAGTCAGAAGGGATAAACCAAAGGGAGCAGGGGAATGGGGAGGTCAAAAAAGGGAGGGGAGAAGAAGGGGGAGGGAATTCATTAGGCCTTTAAAAATAAAAAGAGGGGAATAACAATGGAGGGGGTAGTAAGGGAAGTTAATCAAGGGAGGGGATAAGGAATATCGGCTCAAAGCAAACTACTGGTTTAAAAGAAAATAGTGGAAGAAGAAGGAGTGAGTCCAGGGGAGGATACAAAAATATCAGTGAATGCACAACTGATAATTGTAACTCTGAATGTGAATGGGATGAACTCGCTCATAAAACAGAAGCAAATAGCAGAATGGATCAGAAACCAAAATCCTACCATATATTGTCAACAAGAAACACATATAAGGCAGGTAGACATACACAAGTTTAAGGTTAAGGGCTTGAGCAAAATCTTTTGGGCTTCAAATGAGAAAAAGAAGGCAGGAGTGGCTATTATGATTTCTGACAAAGCCAAAGTAAAAATAGATATGATTAAAAAAGAAAGGGAAGATCATTACATCCTGATTAAAGGCAGTATAAACAATGAGGAAATAACACTGCTCAATATATATGCACCAAGTGGTATAGCATCCAAATTCATAAAGGAGAAATTGGCAGAGCTCAAGAAGGAAATAGAAAGTAAAACCATAATAGTGGGAGATCTAAATATTCCTCTTTCAGATCTAGATAAATCAAACCAAAAAATAAATAAGAAAGTGGTAAGAGAGGTGAATGAAGTCCTAGAAAAATTAGATTTAATTGATATGTGGAGAAAAATAAATAGGGACAAAAAGGAATACACCTTCTTTTCAACTGCACAAGGTACATTCACAAACATTGACGATGTAATGGGTCACAGAATCATTGTAAACAAATGCAAAAGAGCAGTTATAATAAATGTAACCTTCTCAGATCATAATGCAATAAAAATAATAATTAGTAAGGGCACCTGGATAGGCAAATCAAAAAACAATTGGAATTTAAACAATATGATTCTCCAAAACCAATTAGTCAAAGAAGAAATCATAGAAACCATCAACAATTTCATTGAAGAGAATGACAATGATGAGACATCCTACCAAACTCTGTGGGATGCAGCCAAGGCAGTACTCAGGGGGAAACTTATATCCTTGAGTGCATATATTAACAAATTAAGGAGGGCAGAGATGAATGAATTGGGCATGCAACTCAAAAAATTAGAAAGAGAGCAAATTAAAAACCCCCAGATGAAAACTAAATTAGAAATACTAAAAATTAAGGGAGAAATTAATAAAATCAAAAGTAAAAGAACTATTGAATTAATAAATAAGACTAGAAGCTGGTATTTTGAAAAAACAGATAAAATAGACAAAGTACTGGTCAATCTAATAAAAAAAGGAAAGAAGAAAACCAAATTGACAGTATTAAAGATGAAAAGGGAGACCTCACCTCTAATGAAGGGGAAATTACGGCAATCATTAAAAATTATTTTGCCCAATTATATGACAATAAATATAGCAATTTAGGAGATCTGGATGAATATTTGCAAAAATACAAATTACCTATATTAACAGCAGAAGAAATAGAATACCTAAATAATCCCATATCAGAAATAGAAATTGAACAAGTCATCAAAGAACTCCCTAAGAAAAATCACCAGCACCTGATGGATTCACAAGTGAATTCTATCAGACATTCAAAGAGCCACTAATCCCAATACTATACAAATTATTTGATATGATAAGCAAAGAATGAGTCCTGCCAAATTCCTTTTATGGCACAAATATGGTACTGATTCCAAAGCCAGGGAGATCAAAAACAGAGAAAGAAAACTACAGACCAATCTCCCTAATGAACATAGATCCAAAAATCTTAAATAGAATACTAGCAAAGAGACTCCAGCAAGTAATTAAGAAGATCATCCACAATGATCAGGTGGGATTTATACCAGGAATGCAAGGTTATTTCAACATTAGGAAAACCATCCACATAATTGACCATATCAACAGTCTAACAAACAAAAATCACATGATTATCTCAATAGATGCTGAAAAAGCCTTTGACAAAATACAGCATCCATTCCTATTGAAAACCCTGAAAAGTATAGGAATAGAAGGACCTTTCCTAAAAATAATAAACAGTATATACCTAAAACCATCAACAAGCATTATATGCAATGGGGATAAATTAGAAGCCTTCCCAATAAGATCAGGAGTGAAACAAGGATGCCCATTATCACCTCTATTTTTCAACATAGTACTAGAAACACTAGCAGTAGCAATTAGAGAAGAAAAAGAAATTGGAGGTATCAAAATAGGCAGTGAGACTAAGTTATCACTCTTTGCAGATGATAGGATGGTCAACTTAAAAAATCCTAGAGAATCAACTAAGAAGCTGGTAGAAATAATCAACAACTTTAGCAAAGTTGCAAGATACAAAATAAATGCACATAAATCATCAGCATTTCTATATATTTCCAACACATTAGAGCAGCAAGAGGTAGAAAGAGAAACACCATTTAAAATCACCCTAGACAATATAAAATACTTGGGAATCTATCTACCAAAACAAACACAGCAATTATATGAAAACAACTACAAAATACTTTCCAAACAAATAAAACTGGATCTCAATAATTGGAAAGCCATTAATTGTTCATGGGTAGGATGAGCTAACATAATAAAAATGACCATCCTGCCCAAATTAATATATCTATTTAGAACCATACCTATCAAATTACCAAAAAAAACTTTTTTACTGACTTAGGAAAAACTATAACAAATTTCATTTGGAATAACAAATGATCAAGAATATCAAGGGAAATAATGAAAAAAAAACGTGAAGGAAGGGGTCTATCTAGCAGTACCAGAAATTAAAATATACTATAAATAGCAGTCATTAAAACAATATGGTACTGGCTAAGAGATACAAGGGAGGATCAGTGGAATAGATTTTGGGTTAATGACATCAGCAAGACAGTGTTTGATAAACCCAAAGAGCCCAACTTTTGGGACATGAATCCACTATTTGACAAAAACTGCTTGGAAATTTGGAAAACAATATGGGAGGGGGCAACTGGGTAGCTTGGTGGATGGAGAGCCAGGCCTAGAGACGGGAGGTCCTAGGTTTAAATCTGGCCTCAGACACTTCCCAGCTGTGTGACCTTGGGCAAGTCACTTGACCCCCATTGCTTACCCTTACCACTCTTCTGCCTTGGAGCCAATACACATTATTGACTCTGAGATGGAAGTTAAGGGTTTAAAAAAACAGTATGGGAGAGATTAGTTTTAGATGAACATCTTACACCCTACACCAAGATAAATTCAGAATGGGTGAATGACCTGAATATAAAGAGAGAAACTATAAATAAGTTAAGTGTACACAAAATAGTATACCTGTCAGATCTCTGGGAAAGGAAAGATTTTAAAAGCAAGAGTTAGAGAAAATTGCAAAATGTAAATTAAATGGTTTTGATTATATTAAGCTAAAAACTTTTGTACAAACAAAAACAATGTAGTCAAAATCAGAAGGGAAACAACAAATTGGGAAAAATCTTTATAACGAAAAACTCTGACAGGGGTCTAATTACTCAAATATACAAGGAGTAAAATCAATTATATAAAAAATTAAGCCATTCCCCAATTGATAAATGGGCAAGAGACGTGAATAGGCAATTTTCAGGTAAAGAAATCAAAAGTATCAATAAGCACATGAGAAAGTGTTCTAAATCTCTAATAATTAGAGCAATGCACATGAAAACAACTCTGAGGTATCACCTCACACCTAGCAGATTGGCTGAAATGAAAGAAGGGGAGAGTAATGAATGCTGGAGGGGATGTGGCAAAATTGGGACATTAATGCATTGCTGGTGGATTTGTGAACTGAACCAACCATTCTGGCTGGCAATTTGGAACTATGCTTAAAGGGCTATAAAAGAATGCCTGCCCTTTGATCCAGCCATAGCATTGTTGGGTTTGTACCCCAAAGAGATCATAGATAAACAGACTTGTACGAAAATATTTATAGCTGCGCTTTTTGTGGTGGCAAAAAACTGGAAAAGTAGGGTATGTCCTTCAGTTGGGGAATGGCTGAACAAATTGTGGTATATGCTGTTGATGGAACACTATTGTGCTCAAAGGAATAATAAACCAGAGGAATTCCATGTGAACTGGAAAGACCTCCAGGAACTGATGCAGAGAGGGTTAGAGTTAGAGTTAGGGTTTGGGTTAGGGATATGGTAAAAGTTAGGTATAGGCTTAATGTTAAGGAATGATTTTGGTTTACTGTTAGGTTTAGGGTTAGGGTTAGAAATTGGGTTAGAAATGAATTTAGGGTTAGAAACGAATTTAAGGTTAGAAACAAATTTAGGGTTAGGGTTAGAAACGAATTTATCTTTAGAAATCAGCACAAATTTAGAGTTAGGGTTAATTTTATGGGTAGAGTTACATATAGGGTTTCAATTAGGATTAGGATTAAGGTTAGTTTTAGGGTTAAGATTAGGGTTAGGATTAAGGTTAGGGTTAGAGTTAGGATTAGAGTTTGGGTTAATTTTAGGGTTAGGCTTAGGGATAGAATTAGGTTTATAGTTAGGGTTAAAAATTGGCACTAATTTAGGGTTACAAATTGGCAAATTTAGGGTTAAGGTTAGGTTTAGGGTTAGAGTTGGGGTTAGGGTTAGGGTTAGGGAAGGAGTTAAGGTTAGAGTTGAGGTTGGGGTTAGGGTTGGCTTAGAGTTAAATTTTAATGTTAGGCTTAGGCTTAGGGTTACGGTTAAGGTTAAGGTTAGAGTTAGGATTAGGGTTTGGATTAATTTTAGGGTTAGCGATAGGGTTAGGCTTAGGGATAGGGTTAAAAATTGTCACAAATTTAGAATTAGAAATTGGTGAATTTAGGGTTAGGATTAGTGTTAGGGTTAAAGTTAGGGCTAGGGTTAGAAATTGGCATGAATTTACGGTTAGGATTAGGTTTAGGTTTAAGATTATAATTCAGGTTTATGGTTAGAGTTAGTGTCAGGGTTAGTGTTAAGGTTAGGGTTAGGGTTAGGGTTAGGGTTAGGGTTTGTGTTATAGTTAGGTAATGGGTCAGGGTTAAGGTTAGTGTTAGGGTTAGGCTTACGGTTAGGGCTAGGGTTAGGGCTTCATGCTCAGACTCTGGACTGGGAATTCTGAAATTTGCTTGCCAATTCTGTCTCCACTGTTGGTTTGCAGGCTTAGGCAAGGTGAGTTATTTTGCTCTGGGGCTGTCTTTACTGTTGCTGTGGAGGCTTAAAATGGCCCAGCATTATAAACTTCCAGACCTTATTGTGGGTTGGTACTAGGGTCTGGAACTTCAAAGGTTATGTCTGAGGTGCTCCTTTGTTGGTATAACCAACATACCAGGATCCCAAAGTTTACCTATGCCCAAGTTCTGAATCTGGCACAGTAGTTAGGGGACTGGAGGAGGTCAGCCAGCACTCCTCTGTATGCAGTTTTGTTTTAGGCTCCCCTTATCCCATGAAAATCAACTCTGGGAGAACTCCCTCACTCCATCCTTGGCTCCACCAACTGTCTGTATATTTTAAATGAACCCTTCAATATTCTAAGAAAATCTCAAAAGCTGTAAGGAGAAAAGAAAGTGATTACCTGCATAGGTAGTAGGTAAACAAGAACTAGTAGAAGTTACTACAATATATTTTTATTCAATATAAATAAAACCATTTCTAAAGAATATTGATTTCCCCAAATGGAATAGGCTATCATGGGGAGATCAAGTTCTCTATCATTGAATGTCTAAGTAATCACAGAAAATGGAATTCTTGATTTGGGTAATATTTGGAATAGATTATTACTCAAATTACCTCCATCTTCCTATATGTATCATCTTTTTCATTTTCTCTAACAGTAACTAATTATCTCTACTTTTGTGCACACAGGCTGCTGAGCTCAAGAAAAAACAATTCAGTAGAAAGTGCCTTATACATAGCAGTTATATATATTTTTTAAATGATGGTTGAACGATTTTGAGTTGACTATGAGGAATATTTATCACTTAATTATAGTTACTTGGTAACTCATTATATCTGTGAAAAACATTGAGTCATTAGAAGGAAGTAAGGCCAACAATCATGGTTTTTACCTCAAATGGACAGTTCAACAGGACTGTCACCTTTTCTTTTCCCCTACATTTGAGGCCTAGATGGCTCTGAGGCTTGAGGTTCCATTTCATTTTCATTTTCTCTAATAATTTCAAAATTCTGGCCTGGGTATTTTAAAACCTAATCACAAAATATTTTACCTTTGACATTCTCTTTTAAATTAACTCCCTCATATTTTAAGTGCATAAGAAAAATAAATGTTATAAAAAAAGTGATGTTGAGTGGCCTTCATGGATGGTGAGCCCATCTCCTTTTTGTTGTAATTGATTCCATTTTTTGACAGCTTTTATCATTAGGAATATTTTTTCCTGATGATGATGTTAAGTCAATTCAGTCATACCCTAGTCTTTGCGATTCCATTTGGGGTTCTCTGGGCAAAGATATTAAAGGAATTTCCATTTCTTTTGATGGCTCATTTTGCAGATGAGGAACCTGAGGCAAACAGGGTTGAATGACTTGCGCAGAGTAACTCAGATGATTGATGTTATAAACCTGATTTGAATTCAGGAAAATGAAACTTTCTGATTCTAGGCAGGATAGAATATACAAATAACAATGTTAAAGCATAAATATGACTTTTGTCAATATCTGCCCTTTGCTTCTGTTTTGGTCCTCTGTAGTTAATCAGAATACAGATATTCCCTCCTCACACACTCATTATTTGGATAGTCAACTTGTAATAAAATTTACTAAAATTTAAAAGGTGCTCTATGTATAGCAACAATTATTATTAATACAATGCCTTGAAAATCAAAGGTGCTTAATAAAGATTCATTGAATGAAACTTGGAATAAATAATAAAAAGATGATTCTTTATTATTTTCCTACTGCAATGATGAAAATAAAGTAGTATTACTATTATAAATGAATTTTAGCATACCAATATTTCCTCTGCAATAAAAAATCTAAGAATGTCAACTAGTAACGAAGGAATGATTTTTCCAAGAACCTTTAAAGTGTTCAAGTATCCCATTTTGTTTAATAGTATATCTTTTATTGATTTCCTTATATTGAATTCCTAAGGGATTTCAAGATTTCTTTATTTATATATTTATCAAATTGATTGTATTATATGGTATGCTTTTGAAAGCATCCAGTTCCCATTTTATTACATAAAACTATATATTTTCTGATTAAGATTCGTTCTCTACTCATAAAAATGATTAAATGTATGCAAATTTTGATGGTTATAATTTGAAAGAGCAAAAAAGATAACACTTGCAATTTTATTCTTATTAATTTATTCTGTAGCAGCACATGAACTCAAGAAACCTGAACTGAAAGGTAGTAAGGTCATGATAAATTTGTTCAGTTTCAGGTTTCATTTAGAAATGTTACGGGAGAAAATTGTAAAGTGTATTTACTTTGAGTTTTTTAGTCAAACAGGACATAAATTAATTTTTAATATGAAATGAATACTGCTTTTAATACTGTGTATTCATAGCAATATGGTGCATTAAGCATTATGAAGCTGCTCTTTTCAATACTCTTGAGAACTAGTACAGTGTGTCCTTTTCCTTGGTAAAAAATTAAATTAGGAATGCATAATGAGAACATCACATGATAATTTGTGCTGCTCTAAAGTCAGTAGGAAATACTTTGACTTGAAAGTTTCATCTCCTCCTTAAAATGCATATTTGGAAATGATTACCATAATGACAGGGGCATGCTTATCTGTATAACTTGAGACATGTAGGGGAAAAAATCAGTGGATAAATTCCCATTTCTATTCATGGGAATTTATTTGCATAACTCTGCAAGCACAAAATGATATTATAAAAGATGAGCTTTAAACTTACTCTATTTAAAACTCATCAATTACATGAATGTAATCAAGATTAAGTTCCATGTCATATTAAGAGTCTTAGATATCTAAATACATTTCCTAAAATTTGACAAGTTTTTATTTTCTTGAATGTATATTTTAGAGGGCTAAGCTTAGCAATTATTCATCCTTACTTACCCTAATCAAAACTGACCTTCTACTGTATAATTCACTTAAGACATCTTATATCATATTACAATGCTTTTAAAATTTATTTTTAATCTGTACCATAGGACAAAAATGTTTTGGAATTTCCATAAAATGTAGTGTGTTCTACTCAGAGTAGACAACCAATATCTAAATCTCTTCAAAATCCTCTCAATTTTATATCCAACTTCTCATAGAATTTTTCTGTCTTTCTTACACTTCTAAAAACTCCATGAAATATAAATGAAAATTCTGTCACAGTATCAGATCAATTTTATGGCTTGGTGAATTGCTGATTTTATATTGGTAGAAACAAATCCAGCAAATGATGAGAAATGAATGTCACTCAGTTTCTTGATTCATATAAGATAATCTCTGAAAACATTCCAAGTTCTCTGCCTGGTTTTGAATATAAGAATATAACCCCTCCCTTAAGAGAAAATCTCATCATTATGAAGATTTCATTGAACCTCCATAGTCAACACCTTTTCAGTACATTGAACTGTTTCCCTTTCCTCTTGATTGGAAGGCTAGTTGTTTGGAACCATAAACTCTTTAAAAAACCATCCCGTGGAAAGGCCTTAGAACTTTCCATTTAACACTCCATTTTCTCTCAGTGGCACTTCTTTGTTTCCTTAATTGAACATTTGCCCTTGATCAGGTATCTTTTGGAAAAAGAAACCCCTAAACCCATGGTGTCAGACCTATGGTATGCATGTCAAAGATGGCACATAGGGACCTCTCTGTGGGCATGCATGCAATCACCAGCCAGAGTTAGTTATTAGAAAGACAGAGGGACTCTCCACCCTCACCCTCTCTACAACACTGCCCAGTAGCCCAATAGAAGGGCTTACTCCCTCCCATGAACAGAGTGCCCAGGTCACTCCCCTCACTTTCTCCCTCCTCTTTCTGAGGTAAGGCAAGGAGGGGTGTATGGTAGCTAGGCACTCAATCTGGGGCTGGGGAGCATGGCACACAGTCTGGAGGGGTACAGCATGTGGTCTCTAAAATGTTTACCCTCACTTCCCTATTCCCTTTTCAGCTTCATTTTGCATATTATTTTCCCATATTCACAATAGAGTGTATGCAACTTGATAGCAGTTCCTTCCTTCCTTTCTGCCTTCCTGCCTTCCTGCCTTCCTGCCTTCCTGCCTTCCTGCCTTCCTTCCTGCCTGCCTTAATTGATAGACTGAATGATTTTTTTTTTTGCTAGCTCGGTGGCTTGGTCAAGCCAGATGATTGTTACCATAGGAAGCCCAAGGATTAGACAGAAATAGGAAAATATAAATAAATAAGCTTGGTTATTTGGGAAAGGAGATGAGGCTTCAGGATGACAACTTACTTAAAATTTATCTTTCAATGTATATATTCCTTTTGCTTAATTTTTTTTGCTTAAAATTTTCTACATTTTAATGTACCCAATGGTGGGGAACAATTGTAAAATTTTTTGATGTTGATAAAATTCTGTCTAGAGAAAGGGGTGATGAAGAAAAGGTATAAATACTACATAACAGTGGTATGCCAAATACAGCTGAATGGCAACTATATTAAAAAATGTATGCAACTTTTAAATGAGCATATTTTAACCTACTTTATTATACTCCTAAGAAATTACTTTTGATGTTTTTGGAGGTCCTTTATATCTTTGAAGTTCTATGATTTCAGAGATCTGAGATCAACTAAATTAAAACTTTAAATAATGAAAGTTACATATGTACTCTAATCTTAATATCAACTCCTAACAGATGTCACCATCTGGCTTTTTTTTAACACCCTCTGGAAAATTTATATCAAGTTTTAAATTATAATCATTACTTCTTATTTCTCATTAAAGAAAGATAGATAGATGATAAAGGCCAAGTTACCTTATCATAGTTTGCAAACTGCTTTTCATGTCAGTGATTACCAATCAAAATAATTTACAAATTCTTAAAGACTCAATTTTCGGTCATTTAAAAACATATTTTAAATGACATTTTACTTAATTCCCTTTATCTCATAATAGAGCATTTTAAATTATTGTAAATCAAAGAACAAAATAATATAATTCTCAAAGCAATATTTTGGGAAATAAATCATTACTTTTTATTTTATTTTCAAACTAAAGCATGGCTTGGCTATACTGGTAATTAAAAAAAATTATGACCATACAAATTCTGTCAGAGTATCTGATATCCCCACTTACAAAATGTACCCTGTTTCCCCCAAAATAAGACGGTGTCTTATATTAATTTTTGCTCCAAAATATGCCCTATGTCTTATTTTCAGGGGATGTCTTATTTTTTTTTTTTTTGCAATGAAGAAGAATTCACATCTATTGCTGAACCAAAAGAGTTTTAGTCCTTGTCCTTAAGACATGCTAATTTAGGATGTCCTATTATGTGAAACTTCCCAGATCCCAGATCACCATTGATGCATGCACCTGAGGGTTCTCCTCAGGTAAGGGCTGGATGCACCCAAGCAAGTTGCCAGCTACATGCCTTCTAGCATCTACGGTAGCTGGCACAGGCACATTTTTAGTGGTCAGGTCCATTTTATTAGGAATTTAGGGGTTTCAGCTAGTTTGGGATGACCCAGGGGAGGGAAATAAGGTGGCCCTGGTCACCAGTCAAGCTAAACTGCAGGGAGAAATAAATTAATGACCCCTTCAGCAGCCTCCTCCCCAAAAAAGTTTAAATAAATTTTAAATAACTTTACCACTCCAAAGCAGGCAAATATAGTGCAGGACGTGAAACAGCATCTGGGCGGCATGTGCATCAGTGTAACACGGGGGGGGGGGGGCAAAGGCAACCACAGTGAGTTTTGAAAGTTCAGCCTCTGCAATGAAGACTGTCAGGTGCAGTCAGATGCGACCGAACATACATTCTTCCTGTGTTGCAGCCCGGATGTCATGGGCTGCTGCACAGAACATTGGGAGCTGCCAAACAGCCTTCGCCTACCTTACAATCACCCGGCCTGCTGCGAATCAACAAAGCCAACCAGGAGCAGCCCCTCAAGGTAAAGGGTGACCCAGCAATGTGGGACTATGATATGTCTTATTTTCGTTGGGTGCCTTATATTAGGCAACCCCCCAAATTGCCGCCATGTCTCATTTTCGGAGATCATTAAGGAAATAGAAGAAGCCTCAAGTTGGAAATTAAAAAAGATCCTGAGTGAATGGATATGGACATGAATGTGTATAAGTATGAATGAATATTCTATGGATAATTGGAGCAAAAGAAAAAGTAGAGTTTCGGTTCATTTCATTTTCAGTCTGTCTGAAATCCTGAGAAAAATGTTTACTAAGATGGGGAGAGGGGAAGAGGAAGGAAGAAAAGAAGAAAGAAAATATACCATCTGGAATATGAGTTAGCTGGAAAGATTAATTGGAATGAATAAGTAAATAAATAGTATTCATGCTATAAAGGTATGTGTTCACATCTGAGTTTGACTGTAATCAATCTTTTTACCTTTATTTGTTATTATTGATTTTTACTATTCTCAATTCTGAGAACTGCTATGGAGACAATCTTGTGAATCTCATCATTGGTCACTGGATTTTATATGGATTTTATGTTAGATTTTAGGCTTGAGCCAATTCTTGAAGGGAAACTCTGAATCATTAGAACTCCCAGAATGTCATCTGAAACACTCCAGTCAATATTGCCTCTACTACATGCTCTAAGAAAATACTGTTTGGTGGAACAGGATAATAGAGATAGATTTAAGCTTTTGTTTTGCTTCTCATATGGGCTTATATTTGTGGAAATTTGTTCTGCCTCACTGTGTGAGTGGATGTGTGCTATTCTTTATGTCTCTAATGTTATTCATTAGTTGCTAGGACCTTAAGGTACTACTCTCTATAGGAAATGGGAATCTCATATGACCATGTGTTAACAATGCTAGAATATTTTTGCTCTGTAGAGAATGCTTTGGGAAATGAATTAAGGGCCTTTTCCAAATTCTGATCTGGAACATTTAGAGAATTGGAAAAATTCATACAGTGCTGCACTTCAGAGCATGCATAATTCAGTGAGAGCAACACAGCTGAGCCATGGGTTTCATGGCATCAGAGAAGAAATTGCGGATGGAAAAGAGTCATGGGGATATAAGGAAGGGAGAAATAATTGGAGAGGAGATTGCCAAAAAAAGAAAAAAAAAAGAAAAAAGAAAAAGACAGCTTTTTATAGCCAAACTGGATTTTCAGATAATTGTGCTATGTCAAGAAATAAATTTTCTCATTTTTTCATCTGCTAAAAGCAGCTTAAGGCTTGAGAATCACAACCTTCACTGGTACAGCAACAAGAAATTAAGGTGCAAATGTATATAAATAACTTGTTTGAGTTTTTCTAGTCTTTCAAGGCAAGTATATTTTAAAATTAATTTTATTCTTTGGTTTGCACACAGTAAACAATATATCTTCTTGATATTATTGTTGTTGTTCAGTCAATCAATTCTGTATGACTCTTCATGATCCTGTGTACCCAACTATCCATGGAGTTTTCTTGGCAAAGATACTCGAGTGCTTTGCCATTTCCTCCTCCAATAGATTAAGGCAAACAGAAGGAAAGTAGGTTGCCCAGGGTCACGCTGCTAGATCATTCCTGAGGCCACATTTGAACTCAAGTCTTCCAAAGATGAGGCCCCGTTCTCCAAATTACAACTGTTTCCCACATGTTTCATTTCATATTTTTAATTTATGTTACTTTTAAATTTACTGAAGCTCATGGTCATATATAGATAATATAAGTATTCTGAATTTTAATTAAAAATAGTCTAACTTAATAGGGAAACAGAATAAATTTTGTTACCCAACTCAGAAAGCTGGATAGAAACTTAAGAAATCACCTAAGAAAACATCTTCATTTGGCTATTGATGATATCTGAATCAGAAAGAAGAAGTAATTTGTCTATGGTCATTATATAAGATGAGGATGCAGGATTCAAAACCAGGTAAACTGTCTCCAAGTAAGGCTCTTTCACTGAATTCACTATTATTTCTAATTTTTAATTTCTTTATAATGAACCAGCATCCTTCCAGTCATTTAGGTTTATAGAATTAGCATTTCCTTTATTCCATGTGTCTCTCATGTTCAAAATATTATTGATTTGGCCTCAACATTTCTTTTACTGATCCCCAGCATTACTATCCTCTTCGTTCTCATAGTCTATTTTCAATTTAATCAGAACTCTCGCCTAGTTTAGACCCCTATGAGGGAATTCTGGTCTAGGCTTTAAAAAAAAAAAACAACCTCCTAATTGTTTTACTTATAGGTCTTCTCTCCTTCCAAATAATTGGACATTTCTAAAGCTTAGATTTGACCATACCATTCCCTTGATCAATAACATTCGAAAGCTTTTGTCTATAGGGCAAAAGGTAACTGATTCTGTTTTTCAACATCTCAAGCTCTTCAAAATCTCTCTAGTTTGCTTTTTTAGTATTAATTCATATTACTACTATGATCCTTGCCTTCTGTGACTTTCACATGCCAGCCAAACTCGACTACTTGCTCTTCCCAATGCAGGAAATTTCATTTCCTATCCCTCTGTCTTTGAACAGACTATTATTATCCATTCCTAGAATGTTACTCATATTCATTTTCATAACTCCTGAAATACTTGGCTTTAATTCAAGGATCATTTCATTTACTATATCCTACTTGAAGACTTTACTGATGCCATGCAGGTGTTAGAGTTCTATCTCTTATTAATTCCCCCCAAGTATGTTATTTTAATTTACGCTGTATATAGATGCTTATCTCACCAGTATAAGTTAAGATTTTGAGGGCAGGGTTCATTTTTTTAAAAATTTCATCCCCTGTAGCCAGCCATAGTGCCTTGCACATAATAAACACTTAAATGCTGAATTGAATTGTAGTGGTATGGACTCAGTTCTGGTTAATCTAACTTAATGCCTAAATCTCTCTTATAAACAGGAAAAGGAGGCAAAGTCAAAACCTAAGTGTTGACATTAGACCAACGTGGTATATTCAAACTCTGACGGTAGCTTAACATATTCTTGATGCTATTTAGCCCAATTGAAAGCAGTCACTGTCCTTGAAACACACTCCATGTAGCTCCTTCTTTCAGATCAATTCTCTGTATAAAGTAGGCAATTTAAAAATGTCAAATTTTAATGTGTTCCTCACTGACATATCCTCTTCAACATGCATTAATAAAATGCTGCATTGTTTTTGTTTGGGACAAGATAAACATAGAAATCTAGAAACATACACTTATATACAATGTGTACATATTTATACAATCTATACATATATGTGAATTAATATACAAACTAACATATACAAATTAATATGCAAACATGTATGTAGTGATATAATACATGCAACATATTTATCTATGTATTGACTAATTTATTTGAGAGGACAAATCAAATTGTTGTGGAAAAGAGAATTACTTTTTTCATTACCACCAGCAATAGCTGTTTATCAACTGCCTCTAAAAAGTGAATATGCATAGAAACCCTAGGTTTGGATGTTCCTTCCCCACCAATCTTGCTTCCAGATCTCCCTGTGATCAATCATGAAGACAAATCCTATTGAGAAGGATTTATATTTATGATATAATATGTATGAGGTAGGTCAACCACCACCTTGAATACTATCTTTCCTCAAACTCTAATTCTAATGGATACAGCTCACAACCCTGAACCCCAAAGCCTTTGAAAAACAGTGTTTCCAGATCATTGTCAAATGGATAAATATCATAAAAATGTATGAATCTATCAAAGGAAATCATATTAAGGATAGCCATCTGCTTTGTCACTGTACCTAAAGGATCCTGGAACCTTTCCATCTGAATTGTAGTTTAAAACTTTCAGGCCCACCATTATAAAGTAAACTTTTTGCAAACATGGACTGCCTTACTTTTTCATTTATGTCTCTAGTGCTTAGCATAGTCCTTTGTGCATATTAAGTACTTAATAAATGCTTCATTTATTAATAAATACAAGTACATGTACATGCAGCATTAGCAAGTTTCTCTGACAAAACATTCATTTCTCAAATATATAGGGAACTTAGTCAAATATGTAGGGACACAAAGCATTACCTGATTGACAAACTGTCAAAGAAAAGGAATAGGCAATTATCAGATGGAAAAAATAAAACTATCTTAGTTCATGTGAAAAAGCTTGAAATCACTATTAATTAGATAATGTGAATCAATGCAAACGTGAAGTACTGCGTCATATTTATGAGACTGACTGAAGTGACCAAAAAGGAATATAATAAATGCTGGAGTGGATTTGGGAAGGTTTGGACACTAATATATTTGGTGTAGCTTTAAACTAATACAATTATTCTTGAGATCAATTTGTAATCATGCTCCAAGGATTATAAACCTGTGCATATCCTTTGACACAGCAATACCAATTCCAAGTCTGCATCTGAAAGAGATCAAAGATAAAGGAAATTGATATACATGTACATAATATGTACAGCAGCTCACTTGTGGTGGCAAAGAACTGGAAGCTGAAGGGATGCCCTTCAGTTGGTGAATTTCTAAGTAAGTAGTATTATATGTTTGTAATGGAATACAACTATTTCTTAAGAAATGACAAACAAGGTAATCACCAAACAAACAAACAAACATGGAAAGATGTATTTGAAGTGATGCAAAGTGAAGTGAACAGAGCCAGTAGGAAATTGTTCATAGTAATGGCAATAAGGTATAATGATCAATGTGAATGGCTCAACTATTAGGAGCAATGTCAGGAAACAAAAAAACAAACAAAAAACTACAAGAGATTCGTGATGAAAAAGGCTCTCCATTAACACAGAAAGAGCCAATGGAGACTGAATGTAAATTGAAACGTATTTTTCACTTTATTTTTTCATGAATTTTTATGATGAACATGGAAATACGTATTATGATAATAGATGTACAAGCTACATAATATTACCTAGTTTCTTGGGAAAGGGATGAAGATAGGAAAGAGGGAAAGAACATAGATTACAAAATATTAGAAAATAATTATTAAAATTCTGTCTATTTACAAAACAAAATGATGCTAATACCTAAATCAGGAAGAGTCAAAAGAGAGAAAATATTATAGACCAATTTAATTAATGAATATAAGTAGAAAAATCCTAAATAAAATAATAGCTAGCAGACTACAACAATATGTCAGAAAGATTATACATTGGGACCAGGCAAGATTTATACTAGGAATGCAGTAATGGTGTAATATAAGGAAAACTATGACATAATTGAATATGTTAATAAGAAAAGTAACAAAAACCATGTGATTATATCAATAAATGCAGAAAAAGCCTTTGACAAAATACAACACTCATCACTATCAATAATATTTAACATAATATTAGAGATGCTAGCAATTGCAATAAGAAAAGACAAATAAATTAAAATAATTTGAACGGCAAAGAGATAATAAAACTATCTTTGTTTGCAGATGACGTGATAGTGTATGTGCAAAATCCTAGAGATTCAACTAACAAGTTAGTTCAAACTATAAATGATTTTAGCAAAGAAGCAAGAATGAACTGAAACACTAAAATATGAAAGTTATAATTGATATATAATTATTAAATTTAATTAAATTATAATTTATATATATATGTCTCCCAGATGGTGACTTTTATGACATGAGAAAGGCATGAAGGACCTGAGACATTTGTAAATAAATTATATTAATAAAAATTAAATTAAAATGAAATGGAAACAAATCTGTATGTATTCTTGAAAAATTATAAAATAAAAAGTTGAAAAACCAAACATTGTCTCTTAATCCCTTTCCCCCTATTTAATGTTAGCATCTAAATTAAATATTTGTTATTTCTTGCCTCAATATATGTAATAGTCTCTAACTGTTCTTCCTATCTCCAAACTCTCCTTACTTCAATTTGCTCAGCATAATATTTCTACTTTGAATTTCTAGATATGCTAAGAAGGATTATTTGGTTAGAGCAATATCAGCTCTTCCCAAAAATTGATTCCTATTTCCAGTTCATAACATAACTGAATTTTAAAGTAACATAAACAATAAAATATTAACGTGTAAGACCGATAGAAAAGAATAGCTTTTATTTTGATATTCCTTTAAAAATATAAGAAGTCTTCTATCAACCTTGATGAAATTAAGAAAGCAATTTTCCATCAACTAAAAATCCAAGAAACTCCAAGTGACCAAAAAAATGCTAGATGGCCATATCTTGAGCTATATTCAGTGTAGAAAATACATTCATTTCGTATGATCTTTTTAGTCCAGAGGAAAGACAACTATAGAGGGAAAAATTATGTCCTTGGGAAGGGATTGATCTTTGCTTTTTCCCTTGAATTTTATGTGAGGAAAAGACAGAATGGGGATTATTTCTGTCTCCTTCTGAAACTGCCTTTGAAATCAATAATCAAGCAAAACTAGTGAGCTTAATTGAATTATCTGTATAACAGAGCTAATGCATAAATGAGTTAGGGGAGCTATGTAAACCAAAAAAGAAAAAAAAAAGACTAAGGGACCCTACAATGATGGAAGCCTGAGTAGTCTTGGCTATATGTGTGATGGCATAGTAGTATTTATGTTTCCACTTTTCCAATTGCTATTGTTTACATTTATGACAGCATACATTCCAGTTTTATCTTGAAAATATTTTTATCTGCTATTCTTACTCTGCCATCTTAAATACATTTATTTTCAGTTAATTATATGTACTGGTAGTTTACTGCAAAGTGCATTCATGGGGGCTTGCAAGTAATTGTTTTAGAAATGTGGATCTACAGAGAACTTCTGTACCTTTAACCTAGGAAAGTATTCACTCCCCCTGAAAGTAATGTAGTTTATGAGTATCAATTTGGATAATAGGCCTAGGAAGGATCATTATACTCTTTTAATCATTACTCCTACGCAGTGCCACTCAAAACATTTTTTTTCACTGACAGAATAATTTATTTACCAACCTACAGATCAACAAGTTTTAATTAATTATTAAACAACTTTTGTGGTAGGCACTGGATATGCAAATAGTATTAATGACATATATCTCAATATAAATCATAATCATTTCTTTTTGCAAAGGGGCCAAATTTACTACTGCTAAATATTTCTTTTTTTAATTTTAATTTTAATTTTGAATATTCTTCCATACTTACATGTTTTATGTTCTTTCCCTCTTCCCCCAAATCCCCTGTCCCCAGGTAGCCAACACTCAATTCCATTGAGTTGTATATGTATCATTGATTAAGACCTAATTCCATATTATTGATTGTAATGGGGATAATTTGAGGAAAGGTGTGTGGAAAAAGTGGATTTTTAAAGGAGGTTGTCAAGGACTTGCTAGGTAAGTAATCTAGGTTACAGGTAGGCTGGAACAGGGAGATTCAGGATTTAATATAGCTGAAGACAGGGAGTACAGCACTGAAGGGAAATAGACTAAACTGAAATTGACCACAAGGTTTAGTTAATTTCACAGGAAGGGACTTGTTTTGAAGTTACCCCTTCCTTCAAGATGGATATCCCGGCTTCCCTTCAAGCCCAGAGTATGTTGGTTCTTTCCTCTTCTTCCCTCTTTTAATAACTAACTGACAATTAACTAACAGCTGTTGAACTCAAAAGGATTTATTATCTTCAAGGATGATTTGTCAGGAAAGTGGATTAAAGGAAGCCCTAACCTTTGTCTCAGGAACCTCAGGTGGGGGAAGGGAGGCAGAGATGGAGTCTGAGTAAGGACCTGCCTTTAACTCTGTTTACAAGGTACTCTTGATATCTAAAGGGAATAAATGATGACTGACTAGTTTCTTTATATCTAATACTGTCAAATAATAATTAACCCTTCACAGATTTGAACTCCTCTCTAATTACTCTCCTTATTAACTCCACAGACATGTAAGGTAAGGGAGGGAAGGTAGGAAATAAAATAGGGAATGAAGATACAAAGGATTTATCTAAAATAACAATTTCTTAAATAAAAATTTCAAAGCCAGGCTAAATTTCAATTCTATATATAGGTAAGGAAGCCCCTCAGCTGGTCTGAACTCTCTCTCCACGAGAAACCCAAACCAACTGACTTTCTCCCTCAAGATTCCAAACCCCTAACTGATTCCAGAACTCAGCCAAAGCTTGAAAAAACTAACATGACCCCCTCTCTCTGAACTACATGACACTTGGATTAGAGTTATGGTTTGGTGTCTACATCCCCAATAATATCCCCATCAACCCATGTGTTCAAACAGTTGTTTTTCTTCTGGGTTTCTATTCCCATAGTTGTTCCTCTGAATATGGCTAGTTTTCTTTCTCATAAGTCTCTCAGTCTTGCTCTGGATTCTTGCATTGCTGCTAATAGAGAAGTCTGTTATGTTCGATTGTACCACAGTGTATGTGTCTCAGTGTACAATCTTCTTCTGGATCTATTCTTTCACTTTACATCAATTCCTGGAGTTCATTCCAGTTCACATGGAATTCCTCCAGTTCATTATTCCTTTGAGCATAATAGTATTCCATTACCAGCAGATACCACAATTTGTTCAGCCAGTACCCAATCGAAGGACATTCCCTCATTTTCCAATTTTTTGCCACCACAAAGAATGAGGTTATATATATTTTTTGTACAAGTCTTTTTCCTTATTATCTCTTTGGCGTATAAATCAAGCAGCTCTATGTCTAGATCAAAAGGCAGACCGTCTTTTATAGCCCTTTGGGCATAGTTCCAAAGTGCCATCCAGAATGGTTGGATCAATTCACAACTCCATTAGCAATGCATTAATGTCCCAATTTTGCCACATCCCCTTAATCATTCTCCACTTTCCTTTGCTGTCATGTTAGCTAATCTCCTAGGTGTAAAGTGGTACCTCAGAGTTGTTTTGATTTGTATTTCTGTAATTATAATTAATATTTCTAAAACTTAATAAATGGTAGTTGGTACTGTGAAAAGAGCACTGGAGTTGTAATCAGAAAAGTTTACTTTCAAATTCTCTATAGGAGTTATGGAAGGTAGGAAGATGGCAGAGTAGAGTGTGAAACTTTCTTTCCATTTTAATATTCCCCAATCCCACAAAACCAAAAATAATCTCATAGAATCAAAGGTAACAGCAGCAAAAACTGATAGGATTAGGGAGTGAAGCTGAACAGCCTGGGAAACAGATGGAGGAAGGTTTCTGACTTGCCTGACCCCAGGCCCACCATGGTAGATCTTAGGGAAGTGATTCCAAAAGTGGGAGCCACTGCCCCCTGGTGGGTGCTGCAGAGATCCAGAGGAGTGGTGATGGCCACAGGTACATTTATCTTTCCAATTAATTGCTATTAAAATTAAAAAAATAATTTCCAAGGGACTAAGTAATATTTTTTTTCTGGAAAGGGGGCAGTAAGCCAAAAAAGTTTGGGAAACACTGTCCTAGGGGAAGGGAAAGAGTGAAGAGAGTAGAATTAACAAGGTAACTTGTAGGGACAGGACTGGCAAACTCACCTTGTTTGCTGAGTCAAGAAGTTTGTATCCCTGAGGATACCACTAGAATTCTCAGATGGAGGGCTTGAAAGCAGCTATGTCTACTTCAGGTGGCTCTGGAGACCCTCACTGGTCCACAGTTGGGAACAGAAAAAGTGGACATCATAGAGTCTGCAGGTTCCAGGTCAGAAGGGCAGGAGCTGAAGCCTTCCTACTAGCAAACAAGAATATTTGGAGGCTGTTATGGGGAATTTGGAAGGATATTATCAGGGACTTGCTAGGGAGGTAATATGGGAATTAGATAGGATGTAATAGGAAGATGCAGGATATAATATGAGACTGATGCTAGGGGTAATAACTGGTAGGATCAGGGAACAAGACAAAGCAAGGGATCCAAGGCTGAAGGTATTCAAGTGAATATATTAGGTAATAGGGAAGTTAAGGTAATATAGTGGATAAGGAAGGTTCAATGATGAAGGATGGCAGCTTAGGTGATAGGAGAAATAAAGGAATGTCTGAATTCAGGGAGTATAACACTGAGGTAACAAGGATTGCCAGGGAAAGGATGAACTAATCTAAACAGGGAAATAGCAGCAGGGCATACAGACTAGGACTTAGGCTAAAGACAAACACTGAAAGGAAATAGACTGATTGAAATTAACTACAGGCTTTAGTTAATTTCACAGGAAGGGACTTGTTTTGAAGTTGCACCTCCTTCAAGATGGATACCCTGGTTTCCCTCAAACCCAGAGTATGTTGATTCTATTCCTCTTCTTCCCTTTCTTACTAATTAACTAACAAAGTAACTAAAAGGTCTGTTTTAAACACAAAGGAGTTTATTGTCTTCTCAGGTTAGATTGTCAGGGTAAAAGGATTAAGGAAGCCCTAACAGCTGCTTAAAGAAACCTCAGGTGGGGGAAGGGAAGCAGGAATGGAGTCTGAAAAAGGTTCTGCCTTTACTTAGCTCTCAAGGTGATTTTTGAAATCAAAAGGGATTAGTATGATGGCTACAAAACCTCTCTAGATTAATTACTGCAAGGGTAGAACTAAACTCTCACAGATGTGAACTAACTCTCTGATTCACTCTCCTTATTCACTCCTTACAGACATTTGGGTAAGGGAAATTAAGGTAGGAAAATGAGGTAGGGTATGGAGATTCAAAGGGTTTATCTAAATTAACAAATCTCAAAAAACACACCAAATCTAGGCTAGGTTTTCAATCTCAAGAAGGAGAAGAAGTAGCTCAGCTGGACCCTGGTTCCCTCCACGAGTTCCCAGGTCCAACTGAAACTTTTTCCCAAGATTCTAAACTCCTAACTGACATAAGAACTCAGCCAAAGCCTGCAAAACTGTTATGCCCCCCCCTCTGTACTACAAATGTCCCTTTTCTTTTTAAAATGTGCAACTAGCACCATTTTAATAGTTACTAAAGTCTAAGGGAATATTACTCTTATATTAAGCTAAATTCCAACTAAGCTTTTATCCCTACCTAAGTTTGCAAAATAAGAAAAGGTTGCTATCTCCTAAACTATACTAAAACTAAACTAAGTTAAACTAAGATGGGTTAAGGTAAAAGCATAGGAAAGGAATGGGGATTTCAGGTTTGCAAAAAAAAATTTTGAACAGAAAGGAAAACAAATTAAATTTAAACATTCAAAAACATTCTTAAGGCTAATATTTGCTAACTAGAACAAAGTAATGAATTCTATCTATGCATCTATCTAATTTTATGAACTAATCAGAAAAAAATATCTAAGAAAAAAATTTGCAAATTTTTTTTTTGCAAATAAGCTTCTAAATTCTAGTTCACTTGCTTAAGTTAGTGTATGAATAGGTTAGTACACTTATGCCTATGTTAGAAATATTAGTAATAATAAGTAAGACTATATTTTTTTAAGTCTATTGGTTAAACCACAGACTTTTGCTATGTACAATATTTTCAAAGAAAATTTAGGAAAATCTGTCCCTGTACTAACTTACTAAACTAACTAAACTGTCCCTGTGTGTTAGTAAACTTATTGCTAATTGTTAGTAAGCAAAATTACATATTTATATGACATGTCAGGTGATTTGAGTAGAAAGTTGTCTGAACCCAAGTAAGAGAAATTCTGTACTAAGGCTGATATACCCTTCTCTCTTAAGTGTAAGTTTTTGTGTTTCACATGAAAATGTGAAGTCAGGAAAATGTTTTATATGTTGTCTAGTGACTTATCTGTGCAATGATGTGTTACATACTTACTCCACCAGAATTCTTTTGCAATGAGCATGTGCTGCTTGGATGGAATCTACTGTCGTGTGCAGTGAGAATTCTGTTGGGTGTAAGTTATCTCTTTCCAAATACATGTGTCCAACTCTGATCTGATGTTCCTCTTCACAGTGTAGATGTCCTTCTTATGACTGATGTATTTGGTCACGGATATCTTTGTAGTTCTCAGGTTTGCTGTCCTTGTGAAGATCTGTGAAGTCAGCAATGCCTCACTTGTGTTTGATGCACCAGCACTTGTCAACTTCTGACTTAGTTCAGGAACAAATTTTAAATGTCTATCAAATATGATTATTTTCTCTTCTTTCT
The DNA here is from genome assembly GCF_016433145.1 of Gracilinanus agilis. Classification (NCBI taxonomy): domain Eukaryota; kingdom Metazoa; phylum Chordata; class Mammalia; order Didelphimorphia; family Didelphidae; genus Gracilinanus; species Gracilinanus agilis. The sequence goes on along the minus strand of NC_058130.1, from coordinate 462,803,157 downwards.
TTTCTTTTGTGGTTTAATAAAGATGATTATAGGTAACAAAAAAGTTCGTGATTAAGTCTTTGCGCTTTCATTCATCCATTGCCATCAGTTTCTAGATCTGGTATTGATTGCAAATCAAATGTTGTGTCTTCTTCTTTCATTGATTGTTTTCTATTGTCATAATTATTTACAGATGATTCTTCTAAGTGATTGAGATTGGGATAATCATCTGGGTGTAAAATCTGATTGTTTACTGGTTCTTGATCTACTTCTGATTCTGATTCATGCCCTGATTGTTGTTCTGATTGCTGCTCTGTCTCTATGGTCTTATGTATAGATTTTGTATTTTCTGAGGACTTGCTTGATTGAACAGTTGGTGCTAGTTGATCTTTGTGTTGTATAGCTTCTGGGTCTTGTGATTGTTGTTGGGACATGTCTTTTGCTGGCTTGACATGAGTGACATGGAACCAAGGATCTTTTCCTTCAATTTTGATTGCACTTGGAGTTGTTAAAATAATTTGGAAAGGTCCAAGCCACTTGGGTTCTAACACAGACTTCCTAGCGAAGTTTCTGGCGTAAACATAATCTCCTGGTTGGAAGTCGTATAGATTAAAATCAAAGGGCACTCTTTGATGTATCAAGCTTAATTTGTGGAGTTGATTTAATAGTTGCTTGAGTAATTTGATATATTAGTATAGTTTGCATTCCATACCTAGGTGTGATAATTTGTGAATTCTTTGAGGTGCTTTGCCATGGAATGGTGGATATCCATATAGCATTTCAAATGGTGAAATATGTGTGATGCTGTTGGGTTGGCTTCTTAGGTGGAATAGTGCTAATGGTAATGCATCAGGCCATTTCATGTGAGATTCTGCACATAATTTTGCTACAAGATTTTTCAGAGATTTATTCACCCATTCAATCTGTCCATTGGACTGAGGTCTAAATATTGAGTGAAGATGTCTCTTAATTCCTAATGTTTCATAAACTGTAGCTAAAATCTTATTCCCGAAATGGGGACCCAGAATCTGATTCAATATGTAATGGTATAGAGAATCTAGGTATTAATTCTCTCAGTAAGATTTTCACAACAAAAGCTGAGGTGTTACACTTTGCTGGAAAAGCTTCTGGCCATTTAGTTAATCTATCCACTATTACTAAAGCATATCTATAACCTTGACTCCTTGGCATTGTGATGTAATCAATTTGTAAGCATTCCAATGGTGTGTAAGTTAAAGATTTTCCTCCCAGACTGTGAACTATTGTAATTGTCTGGTTGTAATGCATACAAATTTTGCATCTCTGTGAAATTCTCATAGCAACTTCATATATACCCCTTGCATTCCAATACCTATGTATGGAATCTGCCATGCCCAGACTTCCATAATGCCCTTTCTGGTGTAGTGCATTGCAAAAGGTAAAATACAGGGATTTAGGTAACATAGGTTTTCCATTTGCTCCCAACCAAACTCTGTTAACAAGGTATGCACCGTGATGTTTCTTCCAATCCTTCACTTCCTTTGGTGAGTATGCGTTTTTGAGATCATCTTCCTCCACCAAAGATAAGTTAAGAATTGTAAGTGGTCCATACTTTGCTGCATATTTGGCTGTGATGTCGGCATGTTTGTTCCCTAATTCCACTGGTCCTTGGATTTTTGTATGAGCTTTGCAATGAATGTCTGACACTGGTAATTGGATTGCATCCAACAACTGATTAATTAAATTGCCATACGCTATTTGTTTGCCATTAGATGTAACGAAGCCTCACCTTTTCCAGGTTCCAGCAGAATAATTCACGGCTGAAAAAGCGTAACGAGAATTCGTAAAAATGTTAGCTTTGTGATTTTTCTGCAAGTTTCAGTGTGTATCAAACCGACTAATTCTGCTCCTTGAATACTCATGGTAGATGGTAATGATGAGTACCAAAGGGTCTCAGAGGCTGTCACTATGGCTGCTCTGGTATATCTCTGATTGTCTACTATATATGACGATCCATCTGTGAATAAGGTAATATCGAGGTCTTTCATTGGCTTATCGTCTAAATCAGGTCTTGTTTTATGCACGCTTTTAGGTGCATCTTCACAGATGTATAGAATTTCTTCCAGAGGTAAATCTAGAATCAGAGTAGCAGGATTTAAGTTTCTGCACCCGTGAAAAGTTATATTTTCACTAGCCAGCAAGATTGCTTGGTATTGTGATAATCTTTGAGAAGTGAACGCCTGCAAGTTGGTGTTTCTCAAAGTAGATTCCACTTGGTGTTGGGAAAATACTTTCAGTTCACTCCCTAATACCAAAGATGAAGACTTTTTAATCATGATGGCTACAGCAGCTATGGCTTTTAAACAACTAGGCATACCACAAATCACTGAATCTAACTTAAAGCTGTAGAAAGCAACTGGTCTAAGTTTATTCCCGAATGTTTGTGTGAGAACACTGGAGGCTATCCCTTTGTCTTCATGCCCATAAAGTAGAATGGTTTGTCATGATCAGGGATATCTAGGGCTGGAGCTGATAGAGTAAGAGATTTCAATTTCTCTAATGCATGGATATGATCTTTATTCAGCTTTAACGGTTCTGGAACTTCCTTCTTGGTTAGCTCTATCAGAGGTCTTGCGATGTGAGCATAACCTGGAATCCAGTTTCTACAGAAGCTTGTTATTCCTATAATTGCCCTAAGTTGCTTTTTGGTCTTTGGCAAACTCAAATTTTGTATATCTTGTGTTCTCTTTTGGGCAATTCTTCTGGAGCCTTTCTCTAGGATGAATCCTAAATAATTTACTTTTTCCTTCACGAATTGAAGTTTCGATTTGGAAATTTTATGGCCCCTTTTGCCTAGCTCTTTGATTAAGTGTACGCTATCAGTGTAACAGACTTCAGCAGATAGTGACATTAGTAGGATGTCATCAACATAATGTACAATTTTGCTGTTAAGGAATGTTATCGACTCAAGGTCTCTCTGTAGAATTTGGCAGAAGACGGAAGCTGAATCTGCAAATCCCTGGGGCAAATGAGTCCAATAGACAGATTTACCCTCCCATGAGAAAGCAAACAGCTTCTGGCTGTCTCTGTGCAGGGGAACAGAGAAGTACACAGAGCTCAGGTCCAGAACAGTAAACCAAGCAGCTTCAGGTGGAATGGCTGCAATGATTTGTGATGGACTTGGTACCACTGCATAGGTCTTTTGCACATGGTCATTTATTGCTCTGAGATCTTGTACTAAACACCATTGAGTCTTCCCATCAGGAGATTATTTTGCTTTCTTTACTGGTGTGATTGGTATATTTTATTGTGAAAAGCCATATTTTAATATACCCTGCTTCAATAAACTCTCTATGATAGGTTTCACTCCTTCTATCGCTTCTGAGGAATTCTTGGAGGTAAGCCTTCTTTTACCTCTATCTTTACTGGTTCCACTGACAATATCCTGCCCACCTCATTTGAATTTTTAGCCCACACATAATCTGGAATATCATCTGGAACCTCATAGATGTTATCAGTTGATTAGTATGATAGTTCTTCACTACATGTGTCTAAAAATAAAATGGGATGGTGTTTCAGAGATCTCTTGGGTATGTGTAAATAAATTTGTCCATCCAGTTGACTTTGGATGGTTGTGGCCAATTTGCATAGAAGATCTCTTCCCACGAGGTTTTCAAGAGTTAGAGGTCCAAATTTTAACATTTTAACTTTTAGCTTCTGGACTTGTTGTGCTACCCCAGAAGCTCCTCTTACTCTTAAATTGCCTTGAAATTGACATCCTTCAGGTGGTTCTCGTAGTACGGAACAAGTTGCCCCCTTGTCCAGTAGCCCCTCATAGTGTACGCCCCAAATTTCTAGAGTAACCAAGGGTTCTCCACTGTCATTGGACTTCACTGGCACAAAGGGTAATAAAGAATCCTCAGTATTCTGTGTACACTTATCCTTGATTCTGTGTTGCGTATGGTCTTTTGTCTCTAAAGCCAAACTTCCTATAGCACCAATAGGCAAGTTCAGTTTAGAATCAGAAATACAGAAAGCAGGCTTAAAGAGCATTGTTTCATTGAGAGCTTGTAAGTCATTGTCATTTTTGCAAATTCCATGTTGGCTTTCATTAAGGGCTTCAGAAATGGAGGTTTGATTTGATTTACCTTCCACTCTGCTATTTAAAGAATTATCAAGCTCCAAATCAGCAATCTTCCCTTCAGTAGTATCTGGGAATGTATGATAGTTAGATTGTGTTCCCTTCAACACTTCAGGTACAACTACTGATTCAAAAGCTGACTGATGTTCCCTATTTTGCCCTGCTGTTTTTGTGACTGACATCAGATGATTTTTGTTATCAATCACAGCAACAGTTTCATTGTAATTATGCTTAGCCACACTGATTACAGGAGAAGACAACTGTTCCCTATCTCTTCCCCAAAGTTTAGGATGAAATTCTGTAGCTAAGGGGTTGAGAAAGGTGGATTTTGCATTTCCTACACAGCTGTTATCATCTTTCAATTCAGTGGGTTGTTTCTTTAAAATCAAGTTCTTGCCAACATCTAGACTCTTTTGCTCTTAAACTCTAACTGTGACATTCTGTCTAAAGCAATTGAATGGGAAGGAATTGTTGTATCTAATTCCCCCAAGGTTACTGAAAGTGTTCCTTTCTGGAAACTTTGTAAATCCTCGCCATAATATTCTTTATCCAAGTTGCCCCTTTGCTTTATACTTGGAATAAAGAGAGGAATTTGAGTTCTTGATGATTCTAAACCAGTTTGCAAAAATCTCTCGATGTGAGTTGTTGCAATGGCCTGATTGACCTTCATGCTTCTCACCCAATGTGTGTGATATGGAATGAGAAAGCTGATCCCTTATATAATCATCCTCATTAATGCGAAAGATTTCTTTGCACAATTGCATCATCTCTTCCCATTGCTCATTATCTACCACAGATCTATGTGTATCTTCTGTGTAGATTACTTTAGAAACTTGCTCTATTTTGCCCAGATTTCTCATTTTGCTTTCCTCATTTCTATTAGACTCTGCCACATCCAAATTACATTGATTAATAGGTTTTAAATAAAGAATCTTGATTCATAATGATTTCTTCGGTTTTGTTCCCATTTGTACTTATCTCTCCATGTTATCTAATGAAGGTGTTTGACTTTACTTTTTACATGCATAATTGCAGCAAGCACCCTCATATTTATTTTCATCATGTCTTTTGGATTCATTATTCTTAGCCCATTTTGAATTATAAAACATCTTTCTGTTATCTCTTTGATTGTTATTTCTTGAAAAATCTATTTGTTGCTTAAATCTACAAACACGAATGACATGCCCAATCTTTCCACATAAATAACAACAAGGGGATGATTTTGATTTTGGGGTGCTGTTGGCAGGTTGTCTAAATTGATTTCTACTTGTTTGGAGAGCAAAATTCTTTACTTCCTCTATTTCCTTCTGCCGTCTTGTCTGTTTTAATTGACACTTTAAATCTGCTATGATCTCATCTTTATCATTATCAGATTGCCTGGCCAGTCTTGCTTCTTTCTGTCTTGAATCATGTATATATACTGCATGTTGCCTAATACCCTCCAGTGGTATTGATTCCCACTGTGGACAACTTTGTCTGAAATAATTTTGTATCGGGATCGAGGTTCCCTTTACAAACTGTCTCCTTATATGATCAATTGTATCCTGGGAATGTGTGTCTCTAAGTCCTAGAATTGTTTCTGCAGCTTCAATGACTCTATCCAAAAAACTGCTCCGGTGTTCTTCTTCCCCTTGCCTCAGTTTTTCGAATTTCTGCCAGGCATTTGGTCTTTTTGCAAATGATCTCATTGCTTTGATAAGATCTTCCTTGCATCTTAACAAATATCTCATGTTAACATGTTGAGTGAAATCCAGGTCCTGATGCACCCATGGCCATGAATCTAAATTGGGATTTGTCCTAGTTTTATTGAGGAATTTTTCCTTTTCTGAGGGAGGGTAAAATTCCCCCAAAAGAAATTCAAAATCATTGAAACTAGGGTTAAAAAGAGTGAACATCCTTTTAAATTCTTTTAAACTCTTGTAAGGTTTTTCGTAGAACTTGGGGAAATGCCTTTTCAAAACTTCCATATCACTAGGAGTGAATGCCTTTTAACATGCACCATCCACTCAATAGGCTGAACAATTGTCCTGTCCACTATTGGGAGTACAGAGACCACAGCATTTTGGATAGGTTGCTCTTTCTCAGTTTCCTTTTGCCCTAAAAATTAGATTCCACTATTTCTAACTATAAGATCATGTGCTTATCTAGTTCTCTGCCTTCACGGATTTGTTTCAACACCTGGAACAGTAGTTTGATGTTCTCTAATAGTTCCTTGCATTCATTATCAGGTTTTGGAGAAGATGCCTTGTAGTAATTGAATAGATGAGTCAGAACCGCTTTTGAGATTGTTATGAAGTGCCAGAGAGACAGAATAATTGCCACAGTCATGGGTATAAAGCATATACACTTGGCTAATGTAAAGGCAAACCATTTATAATAATCATAAATTTCAATCAATTGTTGTATTAAATTTGGTATTTTTCCTGCCAAAAATGGTATGATCCCTGCATAAAAGACCAAGCCAGTAAGGAAAGACTGCCTAACACAAAAGTCATTCTTGCCAGATTCATTTTCTTTTTATTCAGAAGATTGTAGGTTTTTTTTTTTTGTTTTGTTTTGTTTAATGTGCTCACCAGATGTTAAAATGGTGCTAGTTGCACAAAGCCCAAGGGACACAGACTGGACACCTGCTCTGTCCCAGGCTGTGGCAGTAGGAGAGGAGAGGTGAGAAAGTAGCTTTCAAGGGTGAGTGTGGTTGCTGAAGAACTGGGAACCCATTATCTCTGGTCACTTCAGAAGAGTAGAGTCCTTGTTTTCTGCCACAGGGGAAGGCAAAATGGCTGATTTTAGGAGCAGGGGACCCCAGTGCTCATGGGTTCTGGTCAGAATACTTGAGATCAATAATAGACTGCAGCTTAAGTGGGGGACACAGGATACATAAGACTCCAGATTATAAATGCTGGAATAACTAAATACAAACCAAGAAACAAAAAAAATCTGAAAACTGACAAAACATACACCAGCTCATTAGCAACCCTGGGAGTCCACTAAAAGGCCTATAATTAAATCTATTGATTTGGTGTCTATCATCTTAAAAATAAATAAATAAATGAAAACGAGCAAGCAAAGGAAAAAGAATTCAATTACATACTTATGATGACAGAGAAGATCTCAGCTCAAACTCAGAGGACATTGGAATAAAAATGCCTACTTCAAAAAGAGCCAAGAAATACAATAAATGACCACAAGCCCAAAAAGAGCTTTTAGAAGAGTTTACAAAGACCTCAAAAGCCAAATAAGAGAAAGCTGAGGAAGAATTAGAAAAAAATAAGAACAATGCAAAAAAATCAAGAAAATTATGAAAGAAATGTCAACCAAATGAAAAAAAGAGATGCAGAAATTTGTAGAAGAAAATAATTTCATTAAGAATCAGAACTAGGCAAGAGGAAGTTAATGATTTCCTAAAACAACAAGAAATAATAAATCACAATAAAAATATTGGCAATAAAAAGAGAAATATAGGAAGAAATTGAAAGAAAAGAGAATAAGAATAATAAATACATACTACATTTACAAAAAATAGCCACAAAATCAAAGGAAAAATGTATTAAAGTAAAGCAAATCCAAAGGGAACAGAAAAGCAGATGTTTGTATTGGCACACATACAAAGTTTATGTATTTTTAAAATAAATTATAAACAATATGGATATTATGGGTTAGGAAATGATTCTTTAAAAGCATTTTTAAGTTCAAGTTTTTTGATGGTGCTTTTTATTAAGTATATAATACAAATTCAATTTATTTTTTTCAAAAATTCTATATCTGACACAATCTTTATGACAAGTAATTTAATCTTTTTCAGTCTCAAATTCCTTGTCTGTAAAATGAGAATAATAATAGGACCTACTTCATGGGATTTTAATAAGGATAAGTAATATATGGAAAAGTTCACTAAAGATCCAAAAAGCGTATTGTAAATCTGATGATGATAATGTTTATTTTTGTTGAATCTAGTATTCTTTTATACTTTTTATGTCCTACACTCTTTTAACAATCAGATAAAGTTCATAGATTCCTTCAAAGAACATTGTGTTAGACTACATTTATAATTGAATAAAATACTAAACTTAAATTAGAGATTGGTAAAAATAAATTTACATTTTTCCATCACAGTTCATGGAAACCCTGAAATCTATCTGCTCCATTCAGGCCAGGTCTGATAATACTCTGTATAGTTACTTTCAATGGCACTTCTCTGGGCTCTCCCCAGCATTAGTTAGCCAGTTATAGCTAATTTCCTTTTATATATCATTATTATGGCTTATGGCACTATGGGGTATTATGACTAAATCCATTACTCTGAACATCAGATTTATTTTCCAATCTGCCAATATGATCAGGTAACTCTTGCTTTAATTCACATAACATTACACAAAAATCATATATCTTGTTGGCTATAGGTACTCCAAAACATATTATTTAAAATACTTCCTTTATAGATAATGGCATATTATGAATCAATAATCTCCTATAAATAAGTTGCAGTATGATTTTCCAGTGAAGTTTAATTATATTAAAATAGATTCATTACAAAATGATTTTGTTTAAAGGAAATGTGTCTAAGTATTCCTGTAACTGATTTGACCTTAATCAGATGTCACTGTCATCAGATACCTTATACAGATTATCAACCCAACTCTTTGTAAAATCCCCCTACCCTGTTTATTGAGTAATGAATTTCCAAAGGAATCTGTGAAGATGGAGAGGAGGCAAGAGGGCATTTATTTTTAATTTTTGCTTTTAGTAGGTGGAAGATATGAACAAGCAACTTGGAATTTATTTGATCCCCAAAGACAAAATTTTTAAACATTACTTACCATTAAGAAAGAAAATATTCACCTATTCCCACTTCTATTAAACTCCTTCTATTAAACAATTTACTAAAATGCTTCTGAAAAGTGATAATAATTTCTTGTTATTCCTGCATGATTAATGTGTCAAGAAGCACTGGGAGAATATAGAATATTGTCATGTGCACATATTATTTTTGAAGCTTATTCCCTATATTATACTTCCTTTTGCCTCAAGAAAACTTTCTTAAAATATATACTAGTAGCAAAATTTAACTAAGTTAAGATCTAACCCAAGTAATTAAAACAAAACACATTGGCAACAATTAAAAGATATCTCAGGGTAATACAGCAAGTAAAACAATAAAGTGTGTAACTTCATAAGAACAGAGTCTATTTTTAACTCTAGATAAGGTGTTAATTATTTGAAGATATAACAACATTAGATCTTGTCAAATTTTTCAATGGCTATGAAACATTGTGATTTATAATGTAATCACAGCATTTTAAGTTTAATATTCATATGGGCATCACAAATAAAACAAAATTGAGGCAGTAAAGCTAGACACAAACAAGCTTAGAAATCTTGGAGAGGATATTCTCATGTAATACCAAATGCACATCAGGTTATCTACTGTAAATTTCCCATGAGAGAATGATTCATTACCCTGAAAAAGCTGATCAGACAGATGTTGCATTGAGTTATTTGCTCCAGTCCCTACCTACAATTTATCCTTCACTTATTTGTATTGCTTTGGAATACAATTTGTGCTAGATTTTTTGAACTGCTGCTTATCATATATCTCTAACCCATACTGCTTTAAAATGCGTGTATCTATTTTTGGTAAAGGAATTATGGCATAAATAATTTGTGAATAATAATGTACTTGGAGTAATTGTAATTACAATTACACATTAAATAATCAATCTAGTGTTATTGGAGACTGTATTTGCAAGTGAATAGTCTTTGAGACCTCCACTTTGACACATTAACACAGTACAAGAGAGGTCTCCTCTTTAGTCTGTGTATTGTGAGGGGTTGTTTTTATTTTGTTTTCTGAGAATCTCTTTCAAAATAATGGGCAGATGGGGCTCATACATGCTCATCCACATTCATAAATAATAATTTTTAAAAAATTATAATGAAAATTAATCCTCATTAAGAGAAATAATATGAAAATCAGTTGATAAATTACAAAAATGGTTTAATTGGTTGGGAGCTGAGTATCATAAAGTAAGCCAGAAAGACTACATCTCTGAGGATCCATTTATTATTTGCAGTTTTGCCAGCAAGTCAGAAAAATTTGGAAAAATTCATTACATTTTCTAAGTCTTATTTTGTTCATCACTAAAATAAGAACACTGCACTGACTGACTTTTTTTTAACATTTAATAATATTTATTTTTTAGAAAAGTTAACATGGTTACATGATTTGTGATCTTACTTTCCCCTTCACCCTCCCCCACCCCAACATCCCCCCCTCAATAGCCGATGCGCATTTCCACTGATTTTAACATGGGTCATTGATCAAGACCTATTTCCATATTATTGATAGTTGCACTGGGGTGGTCCTTAGAGTCTACATCCCCAATCATGTCCACTTCAACACATGTGTTCAATCAGTTGCTTTCCTTCTATGTTTCCACTCCTGCAGTTCTTCCTCACCAGCATATACCACAATTTCTTCACCAATTGCCCAATTGAAGGTAATACCCTCATTTTCCAGTTTTTGCCACCACAAAAGTGGAGCTATAAATATTTTCATACAAGTCTATTTATCTATGCTCTCTTTGGGGTACAAACCCAACAATGGTATGGCTGGAACAAAGGGTAGGCATTCTTTTATAGCCCTTTGAGCACAGTTCCAAATTGCCATCCAGAATGGTTGGATCAGTTCACAACTCCACAAGCAATGCATTAATGTCCCAATTTTGCCACATCCCCTCCAATATTCATTACTCTCCCCTGTTGTCATTTTAGCCAATCTGCTAGGTGTGAGGTGATACCTCAGAGTTTTTTTGATTTGTATTTCTTTAATTATTAGAGATTTAGAACACTTTCTCATGTGCTTATTGATAGTTTTGATTTCTTTATCTGAAAATTGCCTATTCATGTCCTTTGCCCATCTATCAATTGGGGAATGGCTTGATATTTTTATACAATTGATTTTACCCCCTTTTTTTTGAGTTAGTAGACCTCTGTCAGAGTTTTTTGTTATAAAGATTTTTTCCCAATTTGTTGTTTCCCTTCTGATTTTGGTTGCATTGTTTTTGTTTGTACAAAGGCTTTTTAATTTAATATAATCAAAATCATTTATTTTACATTTTGTAATTTTCTCTAACTATTGCTTGGTTTTAAAATCCTTCCTTTCCCAGACATCTGACAGGTATACTATTCTGTGTTCACTTAACTTATTTATAGTTTCCTTCTTTATATTCAAGTCATTCACCTATTCTGAATTTATCTTGGTATAGGGTGTGAGATGTTGATCTAAACCTAATCTCTCCCATATTGTTTTCCAAATTTCCAAGCAGTTTTTGTTGAATAGTTGATTTTTTCACAAAATTTGGGCACTTTGGGTTTATCATACACTTTCTTGCTGACATCATTTACCCCTAGTCTATTCCACTCATCCTCCCTTCTGTTTCATAGCCAGTACTGTACCGTTTTGATGACTGCTGCTTTATAGTATAGTTTAATATCTGGTATTGCTAGGCCACCTTCCTTCCCATTATTTTTTCATTATTTCCCTTGATATTCTTAATTTTTTGTTCTTCCAAATGAACTTTATTTTATTTTTTTCTAATTTCAGTAAAAAAGTTTTTTGGTAGTTTGATAGGTAAGGCACTAAATAAGTAAATTAATTTGAGTAGAATGGTCATTTTTATTATATTAGCTCATCCTATCCATGAGCAATCAATGCTTTTCTAATTGTTTAGATCTAGTTTTAATTGTTTGGAAACTGTTTTGTAGTTGTTTTTGTAAAAAATAAGAGTTTTCTTACTTTCCCTTCTGTTTCTTATTTACCTTTTCATGTTTCTCTTGATTTTTGTGATTGAATATTGAACTTTCCTTTTAGTCCTATTCTTTTCTGTGCAAATACTTGGAAATCTTCTATCTTGTTGAATGCCCAAACTTTCCCCTGGAAGCATATAGTCAGTTTTGATTGGTAGGTAATCCTTGGTTGTAGACCCAGTTCTCTTGCCTTTCTGAATATCATATTCCAAGCCTTGTGTATGGAGGCTGCCAGATCATGTGTGATCCTGATTGGTGATCCTTGATATTTGAATTGTCTCTTTCTGGCTTCTTGTAAGATTTTTTTCTTTTACTTGGAAGCTCTTGAATTTGGCTATTATTTTCCTGGGGGTTGTTCTTTTCAGGGTCTAGTGTGGAGGGTGATCTATCAATCCTTCCAGTGTCTATATTGCCCTCTTCTAGAACTTCAGGGCAGTTTTGCTGAATAATTTCTTTTAGTATGAAGTCCAAATTTCTATTGATTTCTGCTTTTTCAGGAAAACCAATGATTCTCAAATTGTCTCTTCTAGACCTGTTTTCTTGATCTGTCAATTTCTCATTGAGATATTTCATGTTTCCTTCTATTTTATCAGTCTTTTGACTTTTTTTATTTGTTCTTGCTGTCTTGAGTGATCTTTGGCTTCTACTTGTCCAATTCTTGTCTTTAGAGACTGGTTTTCTGCTATAAACTTTTGATTTTCCTTTTTGATTTGCATCCTATTTTCAAGCTGTTTGATTTTGGTCTCTAATTTGCTTATCAATTCTTTTGATTTTGGGGCATCTTTTTCAAATTGCCCAATTTTAGCCTTTAGAGACTGGTTTTCCTTTTCAATCTTGTCATTTCTGGTCTTCGATTTACTTGCCTCACTTTCCACTTGGGAAATTCTGCCTTTTAAATTGTTATTTTCTTGTCGGATCTCTTCCATATTTCTCATATTCTCAGATTTGAACTCTTCAAGACCTTGTGACCAGTTTTCAATTTTTTGGGAAGTTTTGGATATGGTTACTTCTTTGTTCTCTTCTCTTGTCTGAATGTTTTCTGTGCAAAAGTTGTTGAGTGTTAAAGGTTTCTTCTTGATATTTCTTTTCTGGGGTTCCTGTAGATGGCTTGCCATTATGAGCCATGTACCCTCTCAGCTTTATCCTCACATCCTGGGTCTCTCTGTGCTCTTTAGTCTCCTGAGGTCTGAGGTCTAGATGTTCTAAGGGTCAAGCCTTCTGGTGGTCCCCTTGCTTGTTACTCTGCCTGAAGCTCCTTTAAAAGTCTCAGGGCACTGCTTCCACAGTTGTGCACCCCTCTGCACTGGGTCCCCACTGAAGGTCCATACCTGTGCTCAGGATCCAAGTCTGTGCCTACACTCAGGATCTGATTCCTCACCTGAGCTCAGGATCTGTGTTCAAAGTCTGCTTGTTCTTTAGCCTCTTGGGGTCTTAAGTTTTGCTGCTCTCAGGAGCAGGCCCTGGTGAGCTGCCAATGACTTAATGGGTGCCCCAAACTTATTCTAACTCTTTTGTGCTGGCTTTGCCACTTTAGGTGGTGTGTGTGTGGGGGAAGGGGATTGCTCAGCTCGTGTTTTAGTCAGAACTGTTTCACCCCTTTATAGCATGGAAATGCCCCAATTCCATGTATCTTAAATGCTGAGCCCTGTTGTGGGGTCCTGTTGTTCATCTAGATTTGTTTTTATGTCTTCTTGAGGAGTTCTATATGTGTGGGTTAGGAGAGGTCAAACAGCTGCTTTTTACTTTGCCGCCATCTTAACCTTGAAGCCCCTGCTGACTGACTTCTGAGAGAGATTTAAAGAGCAAACTTTTATTTTAGTTTAGGTGTCACAAATCCCACCTGTGATAGGCAAATATGAATCATGCACTCAGTTAATAGGTTGTTGATAGGTAAATCGATTAGGAAAAAAGTATGAAATTATTGTTGTAGAGGGCAACACAATGGGGTATGGTCATCAGTTGAAAGAAAGCTAATCCACACTCTGCTAGCTCCTTACCTTAATACTCCTTACTAACCAAAGCAAAGATGCATCATTTCTATACTGTTGAAAGGCTTCAAATGGCACAGCAAGATGATTTTGTAGATAGAGACTGGGGTTGTGACCTCAGGGAAGTAGTTTAACATCTGTTAACCTTAGTTTCTTCATTTTAAAGAAAGGTTAATAATTACACTTCCCTGGATTGTTGTGAAGATCAGTTGAGGTAATATTTGTAAAAGGACTTAGAACAGTGATTGGCTCATAGTAAGCACTATGAAAATGTGTCCTCTTAAAGATTTCTATAACTTTGCATAGAAAAGTATTTTCTATCAAGTTCCTTCCAGGTTTAAAATTCTATGATTGCATTATTCTTAAAGTATAGTCATCACATGCAGGAATCATTTTTTAAATTTTTTTTATTTTTTTAGAAAAAATTTCCATGCTTACATGATTCATGTTTTTACTTTCCCCTGTACACCCCCTCACCCATGGCCAACATGCATTTCCACTGGTATTAACATGTCATCTATCAATACCTATTTTCATATTAATGATAGTTGCATTGGTGTGGTCTTTTCAACTCTACATCTCCAGTCATGACCCCATCAACCCATGTGTTCAAGTAATTGTTTTTCTTCTGTGTTTCCTCTCCTGTAGTTCTTCCTCTGAATGTGGGTAGCATTATTTTCCAAAAGTCGCTCAGAATTGTCCTGGGTCATTGCATTGCTGCTAGTGCAGAGGTCCATTACATTCGATTATACCATAGTGTATCAGTCTCTGTGTACAATTTTCATCTGGCTCTGCTCTTTTCACTCTGCATCAATTCCTAGAGGTCATTCCAGTTCACACGGAATTCCTCCAGTTTATTATTCCTTTGAGAACTGGAGTATTGCATCACCAGGATATAACACAATTTGTTCAGCTTGAAGGGCATACTCTCATTTTCTAGTTTTTTGCTACCACCAAAAGTGCAGCTATAAATATTTTTGTACCAGTCTGTTTATCAATGATCTCTTTGGGGTACAAACCCAACAATGGTATGGCTGGATCAAAGGACAAGCATTCTCTTATCACTCTTTCAGCATAATTCCAAATTGCCATCCAGAATGGTTGGATCAATTCACAACTCCACCAGCAATTTTGCCACATCCCCTCCAACATTCATTACTCTCCCCTATTATCATTTTAAATAATCTGCTAGGTGTGAGCTGATAACTCAGAGTTGTTTTGATTTGCATTTCTCTAATTATTAGATATTTATAACACTTTTTCATGTGCTTATTGATAGTTTTGATTTCTTTATCTGAAAATTGCCTATTCATGTCCCTTTCCCATCTGTCAATTGGGGAATGACTTGATTTTTTTATACAATTGATTTAGTTCCTTGAATATTTGGGTCATTAAACCTTTGTCAGAATTTTTTGTTGTAAAGATTTTTTCCCAATTTATTGTTTCCTTTCTGAGTTTGGTTGCATTGTTTTTGTTTGTACAAAAACTTTTCAATTTAATATAATCAAAATTATTTATTTTACATTTTGTAATTTTTTCTAACTCTTGCTTGGGTTTAAAATCTTTTCTTCCCAAGAGATCTGACAAGCATACTATTCTTTTTTTACTTAATTTACTTACAGTTTCCTTCTTTATATTCAAGTCATACACTCATTCTGAATTTTTCTTGGTGTAAGGTGTGAGATGTTGATCTAAACCTCTCTCCCATATTGTTTTCCAATTTTCCAAGCAGTTTTTGTTGAATAGTGGATTTTTGTCCCAAAATTTGGGCTCTTTGGATTTATCATACACTGTCTTGCTGATGTCACTTACTCCAAATCTATTCCACTGAACCTCCCTTCTGTCTCTTAGCCAGTACCATACCATTTTGATGACCTCTGCTTTACAGTATATCTGGTACTGCCAGGCCACCTTCCTACACATTTTTTTTAATTATTTCCTTTGATATTCTTGATCTTTTGTTCTTCCAAATGAACTTTGTCATAGTTTTTTCTAATTCAGTAAAGAAATATTTTAGTAGATTGCTAGGTAAATAACTAAATTAATTTGGGTAGAATGATCATTTTTATTATGTTAGCTTTTCCTACTAATGAGCAATCAATGATTTTCCAATTGTCTAGATCTTTTTTTTAATTGTTTGGAAAGTATTTTATAGTTGTATTCATATAATTCCTATGTTTGTTTTGATAGATAGATTCCTAAGTATTTTATATTGTCTAGGGTGATATTAAATGGTGTTTCTCTTTCTGCCTCTTGCTGCTATGATATTTTGGAAATATATAGAAATGCTGATGATTTTTGTGCATTTATTTTGTATCCTGCAACTTTGCTAAAGTTGTTGATTATTTCTACAAGCTTTTTAATTGATTCTCTAGGATTTTTTAAGTAGACCATCATATCATCTGCAAAGAGTGATAGCTTAATCTCCTCATTCCCTGTTTTAATTCCTTCAATTTCTTTTTCTTCTTGAATTGCGACTGCTGGTGTTTCTAGTAAAATGTTAAATAATAGAGATGATAGTGGGCATCCTTGTTCCATGCCTGATCTTATTGGGAAGGCTTCTAATTTAATTCAATTGCATATGATGCTTGTTGATGGTTTTAGATATATACTGTTTATTATTTTTAGGAAAGGTACTTCTGTTTTTGTAGTTTCTAGTTTTTGAAATAGGAATGAGTGTTGAATTTTTTTCAAAGGCTTTTTTTCAGCATCTATGGAGATAATTATGTGATATTTGTTTGTTAGCTTGTTGATATGGTCAATTATATGGATGGTTTTCCTAATGTTGAACCATCCTTGCATTCCTGGTATTAATCCCACCTGGTCATGGTTTGTGATCCTCTTCATCACTTGCTGGAGTCTCTTTGCTAGTACTCCATTTAAGATTTTTGCATCTATGTTCATTAGGGTGATTGGTGTATTGTTTTCTTTCTCTGTTTTTGATCTACCTGGCTTTGGAATCAGTACCATATTTGTGTCATAAAAGGAATTTGGTAGGGCTCCTTCTTTGCTCATTATATCAAATGATTGTATAGTATTGGGATTAGTTGTTCTTTGAATGTTTGATCGAATTCACTTGTGACTCCATCAGGCCCTGCCGATTTTTTTTAGTGAGTTCTTTGATGGCTTGTTCAATTTCTTTTTCTAATATGGGATTATTTATGTACTCTATTTCTTCTTCTGTTAATCTAGGCAACTTATATTTTTGTAAATATTCACCCATTTTGTCTAGATTGCTATATTTATTGCCATATAATTGGGCAAAATAGTTTTTAATAATTGCCTTCATTTTCTCTTCATTAGAGGTGAGGTCTCCCTTTTCATCTTTGATACTGTTAATTTGGTTTTCTTCTTTCCTTTTTTATTTGATTTACCGTACTTAGTCTATTTTATGTTTTTTTTCAAAATACCAGCTTCTTGTCTTATTTATTAATTCAATAGTTCTTTTACTTTCAATTTTATTAATTTCTCCTTTGATTTTTAGTATTTATAATTTAGTTTTCATCTCAGGATTTTTAATTCCTTCATTGTCTAGTTTTTTTAAGTTGCATGCCCAATTCATTAACCTCTACCCTCCCTAATTTGTTAATATATGCACTCAGTGATATAAATTTTCCCCTTAGAACTGCTTTGGCTGTATTCCATAGGTTTGGGTAAGAAGTCTCATCATTGTCATTGTCTTCAATGAAATTATTAATTGTTTCTATGATTTGTCCTTTCACTAACTTATTTTGTAGAATCGTATTATTTAATTTCCAATTAGTTTTTTGTTTCCCTCTCCATGTATTCTTACTAATAACTATTTTTATTGCTTTGTGATCTGTAAAGGTTGCATTTATTATTTCTCCTTCTTTGTATTTGTTTGTAATGTTTCTATGCTCTATTACATGGTCTATCTTTGTGAATGTCCCATGTGCTGCTTGAAAGAAGGTGTATTCCTTTTTGTACCTATTTATTTTTCTCCATATATCTATTATCTCTAACTTTTCTAGGGTTTTATTTACAGCTCTTATCTCTTCCTTTTTATTTTTTTTTGTTTGATTTATCTAGATATGATAGGGGAAGGTTGAGGTCCCCCACTTAGTATAGTTTTGCTATCTGTTTCATTTTTGAGTTCCACTAGATTCTCCTTTAGAAATTTGTAAGCTATATCATTTGGTGCATAGATGTTGAGTACTGATATTTCTTCATTGTTTATACTGCCTTTTATTAGGATGTAGTTACCTTCCCTATCTCTTTTAACTATATCTATTTTTACTTTGGCTCTGTCAGAGATCATGATGGCAACCCCGCCATCTTTTTCTCATTTGAATTCCAATAGATTTTGCTCCATCTTTTCATTTTACTCTATGTATGTCTTCCTGTCTCATGTGTGTTTCTTGTAGATAACATATGGTAAGATTTTGGTTTTTAATCCACTCTGCTATTTGCTTCCATTTTATGGGTGATTTCATCCCATTCACATTCAGAGTTATAATTACCAACTGTGTATTCCCAGACATTTTGATTCTCTCTCCTTGTCCTGACCTTTCTTCTTTCACTACTTCCTTCTATTCTAGTGTTTTGTTTTTAATCAGTTCCCCTAATCCCCTCCCTTATTGTACTTCCCTTTCTCTCCACTCCCTTCTCATTCCTCTCTTATTCTTCTTTAGCATCTTTTTATGCTACCCCACCTTTGCCCTCTCCCTTCCTAGTGTTACTTCCCTCTCCACCAGTCCTTTTGTTACCCTTCTACTTCTCTATAGGGCTTGGATCAATTCTCTGCTCCAGTGGATCTGATTGATCTTTCCTCTTTAAGTTGATTTCAATACACTTAAGTATTAAATATTTCCTCTCTATAACCTTTTTACCCTTAATGTGTATTGTTATTCTTCCCTGTTTGCCCCATGTGCTTCTTTATGGAATATAAATTTACTCCATTTTTTTCCCCCATTTTTCTCAATATTATGCTCTTTCTCTCCCCCTCTAGTTTTGTATATATTTATACATACATACTTACATACACACACACACACACACACACACACACACACACACACACACACACACACATATATATATATATTGCTTGACATTTCATCCTATACCATTTGTCACTGTTCCCTCTATGTAAACTTCTTCTAGTTACCCTGTTGGTAATAATAATTTTTTAATATTTGCCAATATCTTCTTTTCTTCTTGGGATATAAATTGATTGAACTTATTGGTTCCCTTAAAGAAAATATTTTCCCCTCCCCCATTCTCTTAATTACCTTGTGGTGATTCTCTTCAGTTCTGTGTTTGGGCAGCAAACTCTCTGTTTAAGTCTGTTTTTTTTTCTTTATAAATGCTTGGAAGTCCCCAATTTTATTGAATGACCATACTTTCCCCTGCAATAATATAATCAGTTTTGCTGGATATTTGATTCTTGGTTGTAGACCCAGTTCTCTTGCTTTCTGAAATACTGTGTTCCATGCCATCTGGTCCTTCAATGTAGATGCAGCCAGATCTTTTGTTATTCTAACTGTGGTTCCCTGATATCTGAATGACTTCTTTTTAGCAGCTTGTAAGATTCTTTCCTTGGTCTGGTAGTTTTTGAATTTGGCTATAATATTCCTGGAAGTTGTCAGTTGTGGATTAAATGTAGGATGTAATCTGTGGATTCTTTAAATTTCCACTTTTCTCGCTTGTTCGAGAATGTCAGGGCAGTTCTGTTTTTTAAAGATTGAATTTCATCCCTGGCTTTTTGATCATCCTTCACCTTCTGGTCTGATTTTCCTTGTAGATAATCTTTTGCCTTCTTTGCTTCATTTTCAAGCTGGCCAATTCTGGATTTTAAGGCTTTATTTTCTTGTTTTAGTTCATGTATTTCCTTTTTCAGATTTTCTTCACCCACACTTGCCTCAAGAAAACTTTCTTAAAAGATATACTAGTAGCAAAATTTAACTAAGTTAAGATCGAACCCAAGTAATTAAAACAAAACACATTGGAAACAATTAAAAGATATCTAAGGCTAATACAGCAAGTAAAACAATAACTTTCATTCTTGTTTAATAACTTCAAAAATTGTTGCTGAGCTAATGCCCAAATGTATAAAATTAATATGCTAGGGTAAGCATTTAGGAGTATTTTTAACATGATGTTTGTTCAAAAGTATCTCTGAATTAGAAATGCAATGATAGAATTGAAAAGATTTCAATATCACAGATAAAGGTCTTATTTCAATGTAGTCATAGAGTTGACTCAAAATTTTTATATCAAGAGTTATTTACTACTACATAATTGGTGAAATGATATGCACAAACTTTTAAAAGAATTGAAAGTATAAATGTTTATTTGAAAGAAAGAGAAATGAAAATTAAAACAACTTTAAAGTTTAATCTCACTTTTGCAAATGTGGCAAAAATGACAAAAGTAATGTCATGTTTGTAATAATAGGCATGTTGGGAAGCTGATGAACTGGCCTGGGTTAGGAGCCTGCAGGACTCTCTCCTCCTCCCCTCCCCCACAGGCTTGAGTGAGTGGGGAGGGGTAAGTGCTCCTTACTCTCAAACCCCTCCCACCCAGTGGTTGGTTTTTCAGTTAAAAATAGAGACAAGGCAATGACTTCTGACAAGGCTAAGCAAAAAAATCTCTAATAATGTTCACTTTCTCCACTTATATTCCTCAAAGATTTGATTGAGTGACTAAGGAGAAACTGATAATTTCTTATCAAGAACTGAGGAGGATCTGACTTCCTTTGCTGGCAACAGAAATGATCCAAACTTATAGCAGCTGTGAGTATGCCCTCAATAATAGTCAGGTACAACTATTAAAAGGTGTAATTTATATATTGATAAAAGAAAGAAGGAATAGGCAAGGAGGGGGTATCAAGGATTTGGATAGGATTTGGGAAGCCATGAACTGTTAGATAGAAACTGCCCCTCCCCCCCAGGAAGGAGTGGCAGACTTTATATCTAACTGGCACTCAAAGCTTATAATAATCACTTCTAATATCTAAAATAACTAAATAACTATTATCTTTTTGCTAGAAAGGTCTAATCCTGCTAGACAGGCAAACTCCCGAGTAGAAACCACAATGGCTTTTGCCACTATGACCACCAAGGTAAACCCCAAACTGTGAAAAGCAAGAAGAGTGGCCTGGTCACCTCAATCTCCAGGAATCAATAGTTAACTCCTTTCCAACTGTCCCCTCACCCAGAGTTCTCCAGGGTGGGTCCCCTGGAATTCTGCGTGAAGCTTGACCCTGTATCTTGCAGGAATTCCACTGTGCTATTTTCCATGTTACATATAATCAACATCTATTATTATTATCCAATTCTTCATTACCTCTTTTGTATGTATTTTGAGCATGGGTTTCTAAATAAGAAAAGGAAATGATTCTTACGAATTGACAGGCATCAGTTAAAGCTTAATCTCTTTGGCCATTAGGGAATCTTTTTTTTTTTTAACCCTTACCTTCCATCTTGGATTCAATACTTTGTATTGGCTCCAAGGCAGATGAATGGTACGGGCTAGGCAAATGGGGGTCAAGTGACTTGCTCAGGGTCACACAGCTGGGAAGTGTTTGAGGCCAGATTTGAACCTAGGACCTCCTGTCTCTAGGCCTGACTCTCAATCCTTTATTTTTACATAATGCCCCCAAAGACTCCCATTCAAGCATAAACCTGACCTACTGAGAAGACAAATTTCTTTTCTGTGTTCAACTAAACTAAGTACTGTACCTTTGTAGTGAATTAATTTTTGCTGTGACTAAGTAAACCATTTACTAACATTTGAATGATTGGAGAATCTCATTTCATCTGTCACCTTTTTATTTATTTATTTATTTATTAATATTCGTTTTTAATCTGTTTACATACTTTATGCCCCTACATTCCCCTTCACCCCTCCCCCACGCTCTCCCCCTACCCATGGCCAACGCACATTTCCACTGGTTGTAACAAGTGTCCTTGTTCAGGGTCTATTTCCCATTCATGTCTTCCTCAGTCCATGCATTCAAACAATTGTTTATCTTATATGTTTCCTCTCCTGCAGTCCTTCCTCTGAATGTGGGTAGTGTTCTTTACCATAAATCCCTCAGAGCTGTCCTGTGTCATTGCAGTGCTGCTGGTACAGGAGCCCATTACATTTGATTTTACCATAGTATATCAGTCTCTGTGTACACTGTTCTTCTGGTTCTGCTCCTTTCGCTCTGCATCACTTCCTGGAGGTCTTTCCAATTTGCATGGAATTCCTCCAGTTTATTATTCCTTTTAGCACAATACTATTCCATCACCCGCATATACCACAATTTGTTCAGCCATTCCACAATTGAAGGATATACCCTCATTTTCCAGTTTTTTGCCACCACAAAAAGCACAGGTATAAATATTTTCATACAAGTCTGTTTATCTATGATCTGTTTGGGGAACAAACCCAGCAATGGTATGGCTGTATCAAAGGGCAGGCAGTCTTTTATAGCCCTTTGGGCATAGTTCCAAATTGCCAGCCAGAATGGCTGGATCAGTTCACAACTCCACCAGCAATGCATCAATGTTCCAATTTTGCCACATCCCCTCCGACATTCATTAGTCTCCCCTTCTTTCATTTTAGCCAATCTGCTAGGTGTGAAGTGATACCTCAGAGTTGCTTTGATTTGCATTTCTCTAATTATTAGAGATTTAGAACACTTTCTCATGTGCTTATTGATACTTTTGATTTCTTTACCTGAAAATTGCCTATTCATGTCTCTTGCCCATTTATC
Organism: Gracilinanus agilis; assembly: GCF_016433145.1. NCBI lineage: Eukaryota > Metazoa > Chordata > Mammalia > Didelphimorphia > Didelphidae > Gracilinanus > Gracilinanus agilis. The sequence goes on along the minus strand of NC_058130.1, from coordinate 462,780,539 downwards.
AATTGGGGAATGGCTTGATTTTTTATACATTTGCTTTAACTCCTTGTATATTTGAGTAATTAGACCTCTGTCCGAGTTTTTCGTTATAAAGATTTTTTTCCCAATTTGTTGTTTCCCTTCTGATTTTGACTACATTGTTTTTGTTTGTACAAAAGCTTTTTAGCTTAATATAATCAAAACCATTTAATTTACATTTTGTAATTTTCTCTAACTCTTGCTTGGTTTTAAAATCTTTCCTTTCCCAGAGATCTGACAAGTATACTATTCTTTCTTCATTTAACTTATTTATAGTTTCCCTCTTTATATTCAAGTCCTTCACCCATTCTGAATTTATCTTGGTGTGGGGTGTGAGATGTTGATCTAAACCTAATCTCTCCCATATTGTTTTCCAAATTTCCCAGCAGTTTTTGTCAAATAGTGGATTCATGTCTCAAAAGTTGGGCTCTTTGGGTTTATCATACACTGTCTTGCTGACATCATTAACCCTGAGTCTATTCCACTGATCCTCCCTTCTATCTCTTAGCCAGTACTATATTGATTTAATGACTGCTGCTTTATAGTATAGTTTGCTATCTGGTACTGCTAGGCCCCCTTCCTTCACATTTTTTTTCATTATTTCCTTTGATATTCTTGATCTTTTGTTATTCCAAATGAAGTTTGTTATAGTTTTTCCTAATTCAGTAAAGAAGTTTTTTGGTAATTTGATAGGTATGGCACTAAATAGGTAAATTAATTTGGGTAGGATGTTCATTTTTATTATGTTAGCTCGTCCTACCCATGAACAGTTAATGGCTTTCCAATTGTTGAGGTCCAGTTTTATTTGTTTGGAAAGTGTTTTGTAGTTGTTTTCGTATAATAGCTGTGTTTGTTTTGGTAGATAGATTCCCAAGTATTTTATATTGTCTAGGGTGATTTTAAATGGTGTTTCTCTTTCTACCTCTTGCTGTTCTAAAGTGTTGGAAATGTATAGAAATGCTGATGATTTATGTGCATTTATTTTGTATCCTGCCACTTTGCTAAAGTTGTTGATTATTTCTACCAGCCTCTTAGTTGATTCTCTAGGATTTTTTAAGTATACCATCATATCATCTGCAAAGAGTGATAGCTTAGTCTCCTCATTGCCTATTTTGATACCTTCAATTTCTTTTTCTTCTCTAATTGCTATTGCTAGTGTTTCTAGTACTACGTTAAATAATAGAGGTGATAATGGGCATCCTTGTTTCACTTCTGATCTTATTGGGAAGGCTTCTAATTTATCCCCATTGCATATAATGCTTGTTGATGGTTTTAGGTATATATTGTTTATTATTTTTAGGAAGGGTCCTTCTATTCCTACACTTTTCAATGTTTTTAATAGGAATGGATGCTGTATTTTGTCAAAGGCTTTTTCAACATCTATTGAGATGATCATGTGATTTTTGTTTGTTAGACTGTTGATATGGTCAATTATGTGGATGGTTTTCCTAATGTTGAACCATCCTTGCATTCCTGGTATAAATCCCACCTGATCATGGTGGATGACCTTCTTAATTACTTGCTGGAGTCTCTTTGCTAATATTCTATTTAAGATTTTTGCATCTATGTTCATTAGGGAGATTGGTCTGTAGTTTTCTTTATCTGTTTTTGGTCTCCCTGGCTTTGGAATCAGTACCATATTTGTGTCATAAAAGGAATTTGGTAGGACTCCTTCTTTGCTTATCATATCAAATAATTTGTATAGTCTTGGGATTAGTTGCTCTTTGAATGTCTGATAGAATTCACTTGTGAATCCATCAGGTCCTGGCGATTTTTTCTTAGGGAGTTCTTTAATGGCTTGTTCAATTTCTATTTCTGATATGGGATTATTTAAGTATTCTATTTCTTCTGCTGTTAATCTAGGCAATTTATATTTTTCTAAATATTCATCCATATCTCCTAAATTGTTATATTTGTTGCCATATAATTGGGCAAAATAGTTCTTAATGATTGTCTTAATTTCCCCTTCATTATAGGTGAGGTCTCCCTTTTCATCTCTAATACTATCGATTTGGTTTTCTTCTTTCCTTTTTCTTATTAGATTGACTAGTACTTTGTCTATTTTATCTGTTTTTTTAAAATACCAGCTTCTAGTCTTATTTATTAATTCAATAGTTCTTTTACTTTCGATTTTATTAATTTGTCCCTTAATTTTTAGTATTTCTAATTTAGTTTTCATCTGGGGGTTTTTTATTTGTTTGCTTTCTTATTTTTTGAGTTGCATGCCCAATTCATTAATCTCTGCCCTCCTTATTTTGTTAATATATGCACTCAAGGATATAAATTTCCCCCTGAGTACTGCCTTGGCTGCATCCCACAGAGTTTGGTAGGATGTCTCATCATTGTCATTCTCTTCAATGAAATTGTTGATTTTTTCTATGATTTCTTCTTTGACAATTTGGTTTTGGAGAATCATATTGTTTAATTTCCAATTGGTTTTTGACTTGCCTGTCCAGGTGCCCTTACTGATTATTATTTTTATTGCATTATGATCAGAGAAGGTTACATTTATTATTTCTGCTCATTTGCATTTGTTTGCCATGATTCTATGCCCTATTACATGGTCAATCTTTGTAAATGTACCATGTGCAGCTGAAAAGAAGGTGTATTCCTTTTTGTCCCTATTTATTTTTCTCCACATATCAATTAAATCTAATTTTTCTAGGACTCCATTCATCTCTCTTACCTCTTTCTTATTTATTTTTTGGTTTGATTTATCTAGATCTGAAAGAGGAATATTTAGCTCTCCCACTATTATGGTTTTACTATCTATTTCCTTCTTGAAAAAAAAAAAAAACTCCTTTATGAATTTGGATGCTATACCACTTGGTGCATATATATATTGAGCAGTGTTATTTCCTCATTGTTTATACTGCCTTTAATCAGGATGTAATGACTTTCCCTGTCTTTTTTAATCATATCTATTTTTACTTTGGCTTTGTCAGAAATCATGATAGCCACTCCTGCCTTCTTTTTCTCATTTGATGCCCAAAAGATTTTTCTCATACCCTTAACCTTGAACTTGTGTGTGTCTACCCGCCTCATATGTGTTTCTTGTAGACAAC
>NC_058130.1:462706169-462773273 GCF_016433145.1 Gracilinanus agilis | reverse complement strand
AAATTAAACCTTTGTCAGAGAGTTTTGTTATAAAAATGTTCTCCCAGTTTGTTGCTTTCTCTCTAATTTTAGGTGTACTGGTTTTGTTTATGGTATACTTAAAGAACTCTTGAAAATCAACTAAATGATTAGTAAAAATAATGATCTGCTTGCCATTTCTTAAGGAACAATAGCATTCCACCAAACTATATGCCACAACTTGTTTAACTATTCCCCAGTTGATAGTTTTCCCCTTAATTTCCAGGTCTTTACCAGTACAAAGAGAGTTGCTATCAGTTAGTTCACAGCTGCATCAACAGTGTATTAGTGTCCACATTTTCCCACATCTCCTCCAAAATTTGTAATTTTGCCCTTTCATTATTTTAGCTAATCAAATAGGTTTATGATGATTTATTAGGGTTGTTTTGATTTACATTTCTCCAATCGAGAATTATTTAGAGCAACTTTTCATACAGTTATATAGAGCTTCAATTTCTTCACCTGAAAATGTTCATATTTTTTGTCTGTTTATCAATTTGGGATGACATATTCTTATAAATTTGGCAAATATCTCTTTATGTTTTTGTATGAGATTTCTATCAGAGAAACTGTTTATAAAAAGCTGACCCCCACCTCTCCCATTTACTGCTTTTCTTCTAATCTTGGCTACATTGATTTTATTTGAATAAAACTTTTAAAATTTAATGTATTTAAAGTTATCCATTTTGCATCTTATGTTTACTCATGAATTATATATTACATCATATATTTATAAATAATTATATATTTCTAAATATATATATTTATAATTATATATTTATAATTTCATATTCATCTCTGTTTATTCATGATTTTTCTCCTATCCATAAAATACGAGAGATAAAATATTACCTGTTCTGCCAACTTGATCCTTCTAATTATGATATCCCGCTTTATATTTAGGTCATTATCCATTTTGCTTTATCTTGGTAAAATGGTGTAAGATATTGGCCTATTTCTTTGTTCTGCCAGGTTTTTTTCTAGTTTTCCCCAACAATTTCCACCTGCAGTGGAAGAATTTATAAAAAGAAATAATTAAGACACATATATGTATACATATATATATATATACATACATAATCAAATGAAAGCTTCTCTAGTATGGGAAGGGAATAGAGAAAAGGAAATACTTGGGGATTTTAGTGTAACAAACAAATAAATAAATACACTTAAAAATTAAAAAGAGAAAAAAATCTCATCCATCTGTTACCAATACAGTGATAAGTATCTCTAGGTAGCTAAATTGAATTTTGGACATATAATATTTTACTATAGAAGGGTAAATATAGATTAATGAATTTAAATATCTCCTATTCTCCATCTCCTTTAGTAGAGTAATCTGATTATATTTAATAACCATGCCATCAATATCATTATATTTCCTTAAGAAATACTATATATATAATAAATGCTCAATGAGAGTCTGTTGTATCTAGAAAGAGTCATCCATATGTTTTGGTATTATTGGAGAGTTTGGATACCTGCTACCTATAAATTTACAAATATAAACAAACAAAAATATGATAAATGAGTAGTTACAATTAGTATGATAAAATATTTAACTTAAAATGAAATATATAGCTATTAAAGTACTTACATTTTTTATATCTTATAAATGCCTTAATTTCAGAATTATTTAAGGCAAAACATTATTCTCCCAACCAATATATAAGTTAATGAATAAAATAATTTAAGAATTTTTTTCAAAATTATAATTCAATTTAGTTTTAATGATCTATTTTTACTATATAAATATATTATTATAAATGAATCTTACTCTTTATATAAATGCTATATATTGATACTGTGTTCACTTCTTTATTATTTTCCCAAGTTTGGAAAGAATGTTAATACAGTGAAACAATCAAATTGTTTATATTCATGTATAAATATCTATGTTAAGCAAAATCAATCTGCAAATTCAAATATTGATCTGAGTAATTCAGAAGACAGAAGACTTTTTCTATTACCCATTTTATTACTTTAATCTTGAACTTCAATTTGTCTATGCAGACATGGAGTTACAATCATAATAATTATTAGATGAATTTTCATCAGCAAATTTTTTAAAGATAATGACACTTTTGTGCTTAGTATCACATTTTTACAAAATGTAATCAAATTATCCAAGAGTGCTACAGGATTATAATTTTAAATTCATCAAACCTACTTAAGGCAAAAGATATTTTATTCAGAGAGAATGAGAATTTTGTTGAAAAAAATTTCATATTATATTGCTATGAACTTTTTTGAAAAGTATAACAATCAAATTTCATGAGATCAAGTTTTATGATTCATTCATTTAATTATATATTTAATAGAATAAAGCATACATCTAACAAATATCTTTGTTTCATCTTGTGGGATCCATATTTCTGAGAGGGGTTCAAGCTGCAGTGAGGGGTTCAAGCTGCATGACAGAATTCCATAGTGCCTCCCAGAATTCTAAGAGAGGAGGCAGTTAAAAGCAGTTAGAGTCCTGGTATAAAAGTGAGGTCACCCTTCTTGAGGGGGTCCTGATTCTTGGCTCTGGGCTAATATACTTTCTGTGTAGCTGCTGGAGCCATTCAGTCTCTGATAGCCAAGACTGCTTTACTTTGTTAGACCTTCAAGCAAGATCACAGTCTACCATAGTTTAGCTATCTAGGTTTAGAAAGAAAAAATATTTAGGGGCTTAGAGAGGAGGTCAGCCGTTCAAGATACGTTTCCTCCTTTTCGGGGAAGGGGCTGCTTTTTTGATATAGCTGTTTTAAGTAGCTTTCCCTTACCTATCATTCCTAAACCATTTCCCCCCTTCCTATTCCCAGATATCATTAAACCCTTATCATCTAGGAACTGTGTGTGGATACAGATAATTTGGGGAAATACTCACATCCTCCATAAGCCAAGTTCATCTAACTAGTAGCTCTAAAGTTGATCCTAACTTCTGAGCCAGTGGGCTGTTCCTAAGACATCAAGCCTCACTTATTCTATCCTGTTGGGAAATAATACATATAGGGAAAGATATTATCACAAGGGGTTTAATCTTTATCTACTTACCATCTTGGCCCAGAAGTTATCAAACTAGGTTATCCTCCATAATCAGACAGTTAACTGACTTCAAACTGCTTACAGGGAGGGGCCGGGCAAGTTAAAGGAGTACTCCACAGGTTCCTATCCCTCCCATCCAGTCAAGTCTGCTTGCTTCTTGTAATGCAAAAGATGTAAGAGAGGCTTTTGCTCTTGCAGGGGGCCAAATGAAAAATTCTGGCAGTTAGAAGCCTTAGAATTCTGAGGGAAGTCAGTTGGTCCCTGAGGCTTGAACAGAGTGGAAGGACTAACTAGAACTCTGCTTGGTTTTCAGTTTTGTTTTTGGCCTCTGCTTTGTCTCTGGACAATTTGAACCTAGCTAATTTCTCTGGACCTCTCCCTGATCTTCTCCATATTAATTCCCTGTTTTTCTTTCCTGTTTTTCCTGGGGCTTTGGGAGGCAGGGTGGCTTTTGGGTTTTTAGTGAATAGACTTTGTGGATTTAGTTTCCCCAATAGGCAAGTAGGACATCCTTGAATTCGAACTATTCCTTTAGTATACCCTCTACTTTAAAGCAGCCAAATCTTCCCCTACTGAGAAAAGCAGGTCCTCTCTGTCTAACCCATTCCTGTGACCCTCCCCCATCTTGAGTTTCTCCCTAGTGGCTTTCAGAAACCCCAAACCCCTCTCTCCTTCCAGACCAACCCTGAACATTAATAAATCCCTTTATTACCTAATCAAACCCTCTGGAGAATCATTGTGTTGAAGAATTAGGCAAGAGTTGAAGGGGAAGGAATTATTCTCTTTATTTCCTGAAGTAAACTGGAGGCATCTATCTTGGGAGGAAGTAGTTGCCCAATGCTTCCTCCTGAATCCCTTCAGTTTCATTGACATGGAGGAGTCTTGTGACTCCTTTGAGGGCTTGAGAAACTGACAAGGAAGCCCTCAAGTCAGATTTCAATCATTTCTGACTGGCCCTATTCCTTGTGTCTGTAGAAGTACCTTTCCTGCCTGGAAGGGTTCAGCCTATTACTGCCAGTATCCTCTGTCTCTAGCTTGGGTGTCTAGTCTGTGTTAGCTGCCTCTCCTGAACACCTCACCCTGTACCCTTACCATCATGATACTGCCTTGTCCATTCCTCCCTAAACTCAGCCTTCCCTTTCTTTCCTCTCCTATCACCTCAATCACCTTTTACCCCTCTGTTACTCAGGAAGGGAAGGAGAGCACCCCCTAATTTAGTGTTGCCCCTTTTATCCATCACATCCTCAAAAGATGTGAGATTGGGCAGACTCCATTGCCACTGACCCATAATCTTACAGTTTCCCTAATCCTACAGTGTCAATGCATAATTCTAGTTGAGATAACCCAAATCACAAAGATCTTTAGAATTCTCTAACTGGTATGTAGAGAAAGATACTCTCATAGCCTGAGTAACCTCTTTTGAATGTTCTGAGATGAGTTCCATGAATTTTGACATTAATATTGAAGTGAAACAAATTTCTGGTGATGCCTCCATACAGAGCAAGGCTCAAATACTGGCAAGTATCAGACATTTCTAGAAAGGATTTGAGATTCTAAGATTTCTAAATATATCAAGGTAATGCACAAATTCATAAAATCATTGATTCAGAGCTAGGTAGCACCCCTACCCTTGTCAATTATTTAAGTAATCAACAGTAATCTGTCAAACATCATACTATGCACTAGGAATATTTTTAAAAAGTAAAAATTCAGTGCTTTTCCTGAAGGAAGTTACATTTGAATAGAAAAGATAATATGCAAATAATAAACTAATAATGTGAGTGGAAGGTAATAAGAAAAAAAGGCACTTTGAAGCATATAGATTTGAAAGTATGTTGCAAGAAGGGAGGGTGTGAGCTGGATTTTAAAGGTAGTCAGGGAAGCTATAAGGCAGAAACAAGAGAAGAGAGAATTTTATGGATATGCTGTGATCAAGGATTCTGTTTGGGGAAATAAGTAAATCAGGGTCGAGGAAGCAGAGAATAATAGCAGGGAAGTAAAATCCAAAGCTAGAGCCAGATAGATGGAGCAGTGGGCCAGGAGTCAGGAAGACTTGAGTTCAGATTTCACTGCAGACACTTATTACATGTGTGATCCTTGACAACTCACTTAATCCAGTTTGCCTCAGTTTCATCATCTGTTAAATGAGCTGAAGAAGGAAATGGCAAACCTCTTAAGTATCTTTGTCAAGAAAATTCAAAATTGGAACACAAAGAGTTGAGTGTGACAAACTACTAAACACAAAAAATGTATAAAAAATTTGGAAAAATATATCAGTTGGTTTGTAAAAGTGTGTAAAACATGGAATTTCCATTTCATCCAGAAGGTAATGGTGAATTAGACCTTGGATTTAATTGAAGAGAAAGGTGATACAATCAGACTTGTCTGGAGAAAATTCTTTGGAAGATAAATGGAGGATGAATCAGAGTGAGGAATGATGAAGTAGAGAGACTATTCAGAAAGCTACTACAATAGTTTAGGAATTAAGTGATGTGAACCTTCCTTATGTAGGGGCTGTGTGAATGGAAAAATGAATATATACTAGAAAATATTTGAAGTGAAAATCACAAGATATTACAATAAATTAACAATTTCAATAAGACAGTGATGAGTTGAGAATAACATGGAAGATGTAAGATTTGGTAAGTAGGAGGATGATGGTGCTCTCAACAGGAATAAGGAAGTTTGGAGGAGTATTTGGGAAAGAAAGATAATACATTTTATTTATTTATTTATTTATTTATTTTTTAAACCCTTGTACTTTGGTGTATTATCTCAAAGGTGGAAGATTGGTAAGGGTGGGCAATGGGGGTCAAGTGACCTGCCCAGGGTCACACAGCTGGGAAGTGGCTGAGGCCGGGTTTGAACCTAGGACCTCCCGTCTCTAGGCCTGACTCTCACTCCACTGAGCTACCTAGCTGCCCCAATTCATTTTATTTTACATAATTAATTGTTTATGGGGTTTCTATATCTATATAATAATTAATTTGAGATGTCTCAAATTCAGTTTTTTGTGAGGGATTGGAGTTTATAGAGGAGAATAAAGTTGTTTGTATATGTAAATATATGTATATACATAATGTTTGTGTGTGTACAAACTATGAATAAAATGATATATATGTGTACCAACATTGATATTTATTTATACATACATGAATGTTTATATTTCTATAATGAAGTCCATTAAGTTAGATTGTACCACAGTGTATCAGTCTCTGTGTACACTGTTCTCCTGGTTCTGCTCCTTTCACTCTGCATCAATTCCTGGAGGTCTTCCCAGTTTACATGGAACTCCTCCACTTTATTATTCCTTTGAGCACAATAGTATTGCATCACTACCATATACCACAATTTGTTCAGCCATTCCCCAATAGAAGGGCATACCCTCCTTTTCCAGTTTTTTGCCACCACTAAAAGCACAGCTATAAATATTTTCATACAAGTCTGTTTATCTATGATCTCTTTGGGGTACAAACCCAACAATGGTATGGCTGGATCAAAGGGCAGGCATTCTTTTATAGCCCTTTGAGCATAGTTCCAAATTGCCATCCAGAATGTTTGGATCAGTTCACAGCTCCACCAGCAATACATTAATGTCCCAATTTTGCCACATCCCCTCCAACATTCATTACTCTCCCCTTCTCTCATTTTAGTCAATCTGCTAGGTGTGAGGTGATACCTCAGAGTTGTTTTGATTTGCATTTCTCTAATTATTAGAGATTTAGTACACTTTTTCATGTGCTTATTGATAGTTTTTATTTCTTTATTTGAAAATTGCCTATTCATGTCCCTTGCCCATTTATCAATTGGGGAATGGCTTGATTTTTTATACAATTGATTTAAGTCCTTGTATACTTGAGTGATTAGACCCCTGTCAGAGTTTGGGTATGGTTCTAGATTGCTTCCCAGAAGAGTTATTATATCAGTTCACAACTCCACCAGCAGTGGTTTATTATTCAGATATTTCCACATTCAATATTTATCCTTTTCCTTTTTTGTCATGTTAGCCAGTCTCATGTGTTTGAGGGGTTTTAATTTGCATTTCTTGAAGCAACAGTGATTTGGAATATTATTCCTTTACTAAAGATACCTTTCATTTTCTTCATTGAAGAATTGCCTGTTCGTATCCTTCAAACATTTGTAAATTAGGAAATTTTTTGAATTCATATAAATTTCACACAGTTCTATGCATATCTAAGAAATAAAACTTTTATCAGAGACCGACTACAGTGAAGTTTCTCCAGTTTTTGGTTTGCCTTTTAATCTTGGTCATATTGCTTTCATTTATGCAGAAACTTTTTCATTTAATATAGTCAAAGTTAATTATTTTACATATCATAGTATTCTCTGTGTCTTATTTGGACCTAAATTCTTCCATTTTGATTTTGCTTTGGTATATGGCATGAAGTGTTGGTCTCTGCCTAATTTTTCTCATACTGTTTTCCAGTTTTCCGAAAGGTTTTTGTCAAATGAAAGTTCTTCCAAAAGTTTGTATCTTTGAGTTTGTGAATCACTAGGTTATTATGTTCATTTCCCACTGTGTGTTGAAGGCTTAATCTATTTCATTGGTTCTCAACTCTATTTCTTAGCCAGCCCTAGATTGTTTTGATGGTTGCCACTTGATATCATAGTTTGACATCTGGTACAGCTAAACTGTCTCTTTCCATTTTTTTCATTAATTCCCTTTGTATTCTAGTTATTTTATTCTTCCAGATGAATTTTGTTTTTGTTTTTTTTCCTAGCTCTTTGAGATTTTTTGATAGTTTGATTGTTATGACAATGAATAAAAATTAATTGAATAAAATTGTCATTTTATTAAAATTACTTGTCCTACCAATCAGCAATAAAATTTTTATAATTATTTAAATCTGATTTTGTGTGAAGTGCTTTGTAGTTGTAATAATATAGTACTTGGATTTGTCTTCACAGGTAGACATTAAGGTATTTTATATTGTCTACAGTTATTTTTAACTGATATTTATCAATCTCTTTCTGTTGTGTTTTATTCATAATATGGAGAAATGATGATGATTTTGTGAGTTTATTTTAGATCCTGTAACTTTGCTAAAGTGGACATTTCAATTAATTTTTAAATTAATTCTCTAGAATTTTCTAAATATAATGTCACATTATCTATAAAGATTGATAAGTTTATTTCTCATTGCCTATTTAAATTTCTTCAATTTTTTCTCATTGCTATAGCTAATATTTCTAGTACAATATTGAATAGAAATGGTGATATTGGACATTCTTGTTTTATTCCTGATCTTACTGGGGAGGCTTCTAGTTTATTAACATTATAGAGTATATTTGCTGATGACTTTAGATAGATACAGTTTATCACTTTGAGTAATGTTCAGTTTTTTCCAGTGTTCTCTAGTGATTTTAATATGAATGAATATTATATTTTGCCAAAAGCTTTTTCCACATCTATTGAGGTAATCATATGATTTCTGTTGGTTTTGTTATTGATAAAGTTAATTATGCTGATAGTTTTCCAAGTATTGAACCATTTATGTATTCTGAGTGGAAAATATGTTTGGTTATAGTGTATTATCCTAATGAAATATTGCTATAATATTCTTCCTGATATTTTATTTAAATTTTTTAAGGATATTGGACTACAGTTTTCTTTCTCTAGTTTTGTTTTTCCTGTTTTAGGTATCAACACCATATTTATTTCATAATACGCCTTGTAGAGTTCCTTACTCAACTATTTTTTGAATAGTTTATATAGAATTAGAATTCATTGTTTTTTAAATGTTTGGTAGAAATAACTTCTAAATCCATCTGGCCCTGGAGTCTTTTTTCTTAATTCATTGATGGCTTGTTTAATTTCTTTTTCTAAGAGGAAATGATTAAATATCCTATTGCAAGTCCTCAGTAAATCCAAAATCTATTCATAAGACCATAGAAACAGAGCAACAAACAGAACAACAATCAGAACATGAATCAGAAGCAGAAGGAGACCAAGAACCAGTAAACAATCAGATTTTACACCCAAATGATTATCCCAATCTTGACGATGAATGAATGAAAGCACAAAGACTTAATCACGAACTTTTATTTTTTGATTACCTATAATAATCATCTTTATTAAAATCATAAAAGAAATAGAAGAAGAAAAAATCATATACGATAGACATTTAAAAATTTGTTCCTGATACAAGTCAGAAGATGACAAGCGCTGGTGCATCAAAGCAACACAAAGCAGAAGTTGACAAGCACGGGTGCATCGAGCATCTCACTTGTTGCTGACTACGCAGATTGTCACAAGGACAGCAAACCTGAGAACTACAAAGACATCCGTGACCAAATACATCTATCGTAAAGAGGACATCCACACTGTGAAGAGGAACATCGAATCAGCGTGGGACACATGTATTTGGAAAAGAGATAACTTACACCCAACAGAATTCTCACTGCATACAACACTAGATTCCATCCAAACAGTACATGCAAATTGCAAAAGAATTCCGGTGGAGTAAGTATGTAACATGTCATTACACGGATAAGTCAATAGACAACACATAAAACATTTTCCTGACTTCACATTTACATGTGAAACATAAACTTTCACTTAAGAGAGAAGGGTATATCTGCCTTAGTAAAAGAAAGTCTCTTACTATGGTACAGACACCGTTCTACTCAAATCACCTGACATGTCATGTACATATGTAATTTTAATTACTAACCATTAGCAATAAGTTTACTAACACACAGGGACAGTTTAGTTAGTTTAGTAAGTTAGTACAGGGACAGATCTTTCTAAATTTTCTTTGTAAATATTGTACATAGCAAAGGTCTATGGTTTAACCAATAGACTTACAAAAGATATAGGCTTACTTATTATTACTAACACTTCTAACATAGGCATAAGTGTACTAACCTATTCATATACTAACTTTAACTAGAGATCTACAATTTAGAAGCATATTTGGAAAAAATTTGCAAAATTTTCTTAGTTAATATTATCTGAGCAGTTCATAAAATTAGGTAAATACATAGATAGGATTCATTACTTTGTTCTAGTTAGCAAAAATTAGCCTTAAAAATGTTTGTATGTTTAAAATGTAATTTGTTTTCCTTTCTGTTCAAAATTTTTGAAAAAATTAAATCCCCATTCCTCTCCTATACTTTTACCTTATCCCATCTTAGTTTTAGCTTATTTAGTTGTAGCATAGTTTAGGAGATAGCAACCTTTTATTATTTTGCAAACTTAGTTAGGGATAACTAGTAAGTTAGTTTAGTAAGTTAGTTAGTTAGCTTAGTAAGAATTTAGCTTAGTATAAGAGTAGTAATCCCTTAGACTTTAGTAACTATTAAAATGGTGCTAGTTGCACATTTTGAAAAGAAAAGGGGCATTTGTAGTATACAGAATTGGGGGTTATAGTTTTTTCTAGCTTTGGCTGAGTTCCAAAAAGCTGTTAGAGGTTTTAGAATCTTGAGAGAGGCAGTTGACTGGATCTTCCGTGGAGGGAGGTAGTCAATGAGCAAGCTCTTGGATTTTCTAGCTTCAATATTGAAATTTAGCCTAGCATTAATATATTTACTTAAGAAATTATTATTTTAGATAGACCCTTTATATCTTCCTTTCCCAATACCACCCTGCCTTCCCTCCCTTACCTTAGTGGCTGTGGAGTTTATAAGGAGAGAAATTAGAGAGGAGTTAAATCTGTGAAGAGTTATCTAATTGACAGCATTATTTATAATTTAATCAAATCATCATTTATTTTCTTTTAGATAGCATTTTGTAAAACTGAGTGAGGCAGGTCCTTACGTAGATTCCATCTTTACTTCCCTTCCCCACCTGAGGTTCCTGACATAACTGATAGGGCTTTCCTTTAACCCACCTTCCTAACCAACATCCTTCAAACAATTAAACCCTTTGTGTTTCAATAGTTCTATTTAGTGTAATTTGTCTGGTAGTTATCAAGAGGGGAGAAGAGGGAAAGAGACAACATACTCTGGGCTCAGAGGGAAGCTGGGCATCCATCTTGAAGGAAGGTGTTACTTCAAAATAGGTCCCTTCCTGTGAAATTAACTAAAGCCTTTTGTTAATTTCAGTCTAGTCTATTACCCTCAGCTTGTGTTTGAGTCTAAGTCCCAGTCTGTAAGCCTGCTGTGTTAGCCTGTTTAGTTTAACTTCTTTCTCCCAAGATCTCTGTTTCCCTTCTGTGTTATACTCCTGACTTCAGTCCTATTATACCTTGAATCTCCTTTAATCCCAGCCTACCTGTAACTGAGATTACCCATTTACCAAGTCTCCAATCATCCTCCTTTTCAATTCCCTTATCCCAAACACCTTTCCTCAAATTACCCCCGTAACAGTTGGTCATTTGTTGTTGTTGTTGTTGTTGTGATATTTTTTAGCATTGGGCTTTTTCTTTGTATTTTTTTTCATTTGTGGATTAGTTTTTCCTCTTGAATTTGTCTACACATTGAAGCTTGGTTCCATTTCTAGGGTGGAGGGAGCACTGTCCCAGCATTGTACTTTGCTTAGGATCTGCTCAACTGCCCTGATTTCAGATTGAGCACTCTGCATAAGTGCCTTGGCTGGCCTGCTATGTGGAAGTTTGCAGCAGCCAGTTCAGCTGGTTCAAACTGGGTTATGCTCAATCTTGCCAAGGGTAGACCTAGTTGGAGTGCACTACTCCTACTGCTACATATGCTTTCACATATGTACTGGTTGGACTATGCAGGGTTATTTTTCCTCCCAGTGTTACTTGTTTTATATCATTAGGTTAATTAAATATTTAGGAGACCACTGGATCCAGGATGTCTTACATAATAGAGGATCACAGAGTTTTGGGTCTTAATTTGTCAGCATGGCAGGCAATATTCCTGACCAGGGGAAGTAGGGACTGAAATGAAACCCTGGCCAATTAGAAAATCTTAGTGGAGGGCTCAGACTTAGCTTAAAAAGTCAGTATGTGAATCAGCTTCTTCCTCTGCCATTTTTGGGGCTTATAAAGGGAGTTCTTTTTACAGCCCTCCCAGTGCTTATTGATTTAAGCCATGTCTGGCAAGTGACACAGCAGATGGCTAGCCTGGTGGAGGCCATGTTGGGCTGGACATCTGGAAATCTCTTGGGCTTTTCTCGCTTCCTGAAGTCAAGCCTGATCCTTGGCTAGCCTTAATTTATCTGGTTCAATCAAGTGCTTAGCCAAACCCATGGGGAATCTAGGACTTAATGAAGCAGAGTTCTGCTGAGGCTTATTCAGTGCTCTCCTTATACCACAATGAGGTGAGTCGTCCTTATAGTTTCTCCATATTGTTCTGGGCTGGTGAACTGTTTCATTATTTCTTCTGTTGGTTCTACCACTCCAATATTCATTTTGATATATTTTCGTTCTTCTATGCTCAGTTGGACAGTGGTCAGCAGGCTTTGAATTTTTCATACCTTGCCATCTTGGCCTAATCTCTTTAGTATTCCTCAACAGAATCAATGGGTTTATGAATTCTAAAGCTGCTGCTGCCACTACCCAGAACAAGAATAATCCTAAAGTTGCTCCTTGATAGTCTCAGTTTCTCAGGAATTTAGAACTTAAAAGTTTCTACTCTACAGCTAAGTTACTGCTTGTGAAAATTAAAATTCAGAAAAAGGCAAAATAGGAGAAATTTAGACTCCTAATTCACTGGTCTCCATTTGTTTGAATTAAAATTCTCAGGAAATTATATCTTAATTTTATGATTATTTATTAAATATCAAAAAGCAGGCCAGTGAAGAGAGAGTAAAACATAAACTACAGGATTATCTGGTTCCCCTGCAAGCAGACTGAGCCAACATAGAGAAAATTAAATAGTTGAGATAAAAAAAGAGGGCCCTTACAGGATATTCAAGGTGGGTGGGGAAAAGACCAAGATAAAGATCCAACAAAGGACATTGAAGGAATAATCAGATGAGGAGAATAATTAGGAAAGAACAGTGCCATGTTAAACTAGATAGGAAAATGAATTTGGGCAGAAAAGGTGATTGACAGGATGTGAAGAGTAAAGGTTGGAATTTGAGAAAAATTAATTAGAATTGACATTTAAAAGATCAATGTAATTTTGGAGAAAAGCAGATTCATTTGAATAATGAGGTTTTAAGCTATCCTGAAGAAGGTTTAGAAGGCTATGAAAGGAGAGGAAGAGAAGACACTTATTGTAGATGTCATTCTCAAGGAATTTAGCGGAAAAAGGATGATGAAAGTAGAGATAATATTCTGGATGCAATAAGACAGAAGGAATCAAATTTTTATATAAAGGAATTTGACTTTTCAAAGAGTAATACTACCTCCTGAGGTAAGAGTGAAGGAAGTGATAGTGGAATAAATTGTCTCAGTATTGTGAGATGAAGAGGAGGACAAAAGATGGAACTCTTGGTGAATAGTCTCAATTTTGATGCGATGAAGTATGAGACCATGGTCTCAGCTGAAAGAGCACAGAGAGAAGGTATCATATGAGCTTTGAATAGTGATTATACAGTTTGGAAAAGTCTTTGTGGTTAGTGAAATATTGAATTCATTAGAAAGATCTAAATTAATTTCCTTGTTTTGAACACCCAATTGAAATAATATGACATCAATTTGTAGGATTCATCACAAAACCAAAATTGAGTTGAGCATTGTAAACAAAGTCTGAAATGCTTAAATATCTATGATAGTTGCAATGAGAAACAGGTACATGAATATATGGCAAGCACTTCAGAATTAGAGAGATTATTGAGAAATTGGATATGAGCTTCCAAAGGATTTATTATGATGAAAAATACTGTCTGCTTACTTAGAAACAACAGAGTACATGAAAATGTATGGTTCAAATCTCATATGATAATCCATTAAATTGAAAAAGATAGTAAAAAGAAAACAATATTGAAGGTGCTGTGGGAAAACAGGCATATAATTTTTTTAAACCCTTGTACTTCAGTGTATTGTCTCATAGGTGGAAGAGTGGTAAAGGTAGGCAATGGGGGTCAAGTGACTTGCCCAGGGTCACGCAGCTGGGAAGTGGCTGAGGCCAGGTTTGAACCTAGGACCTCCTGTCTCTAGGCCTGACTCTCACTCCACTGAGCTACCCAGCTGCCCCCAGGCACATAATTTTATTAGGAAAATTACACATATAGGTAGGACTGAGGGAAACAATTAATGTTAATACTTTGTTGGTATAGAGATGAATTGGTTAAGGAATTCTGGAAGTAATTTGGACTTACCATTTTCCCAAAACTTCCCTAAACTCTATATACTCTTTGACCTAGTACTACTAGTAAGTCTATATCCCAAAGAGATTTAAGCAGAAAAAAGATAAATACATAAAAACGATTTCTTGTATTTTTTTTTCTGGTAGCATCAAAGAAATGGCGACCAAAGGACTGCTCATCAGTTAAAGAATTGCTGAAGAAATTATGCTATATGAATATAATGAAACACTATTTTCATAAGAAAAAAGTAAAGGATGGTTTCACAGAAACCCAGGGAAAATGTAAGAATGAATGCAATGTCATTTTAGCAAAACAATAAAAATAACTTTCACAATAAGAAAAATATTGCAAAATTGGGAAGAGAAAAGAACAAACATTTATTAAGCATCTTTTGTGTGACAAGAACTACATTAAGAGGTTTACAAATAATATCTCAGTTCACCCTCACAACAACCTTGGAAGAAAAATGCTATTATTATTAACAATTTATATTTAAGGAAACTGAGGTAGACAAAAATCAGGTGACTTCTCTTTGGTTATAGATCTTGTAACTATCTGAAACCAAATTTTTACACAGGTATTCCCTACTCAAAGTCCAACATTCTATCTTTTTCACCATCTCTAAAAGGCTTAACTCTGAACAATGTAATGACTAAAATGCTTCTGGGAGACTGACAATGAAGGATGCTACTCACTTGAAAGAGTTGATAGACTAAAATTTCAGAAGGAGACATGTTTTTTAAATAGTCAATGAGGTGTTCATTTTGCTTGATAAAGCAAAAAACTTTTTTCTTTTCACTCAGAAGGAGGAAAGTAGGAAAAATATAAGCACGTATTAATTGAAGAAAAAAGGAAGAAATTGCAATATTCCATGTGTGATCTTATTGGGGTCTAAACTAGGCTGGTGAAATTTTGGTTGGAGAGTAGAGGTATGCAAGAGGTGTTATAGAATTAGAAATGATTGTGTCACCAAAAATAAACATTGAATTACAGTAGATAAGTTTGGAACACAGACATATTTGGAAGAAAAATTATGAATATTATTTTACAAATGCTTAATTTGAGATTCCTACATAATTATATGTTTAAAATGTTCAAAAGGCTGTTGGTAATATGGGTCTAGAGCTCAGAAGAAAAATGAGAAGCTTGATATACAAATCTGTACATGAACCACCTAGAGATGATAACTGAACCCTTGAGAATTCATAAGATTGAGAAGTATTTAGAGAGTGAAAAGACCCCATACTCATTCTCTACAAATATATACAAAATTTGTTATTAACATATCTAGTATTGAGGAACCTCAACAGTCATGATATCTTTTGATTATCTAGGTAAGATTTCTAGAATGCTACTATTTTAAAACACACGCAGAACAAGCACAAAAGAGAAGGGAACAACATAGGCCTAATTAGTTTGCAATAATCTATGTATTTTCAATGGACTCAGAAGCCCTATAAAAATTTACTAAGAATTGTTATGTTGTCATTATTTTGGTGGGGTGACATGGGTCCTCATGGAGCTCAAGGCAAAGGATATCCTAGATTTCAAATTTCATATGGAACCATTCTTCATATGGATCTTCTCCCTACCAAATCAGATTATCAATTCTTCTAAAATTTCTATTTCCAAGACTTCTTAGGGATTTTGTGAATTAAAGTAACTTGCTCCTTTTTACAATGTCAGTACATTAGAGAATCAGGATTTGAATTCTATTCAACCTAAATCTGTACCCATTACACATTGCTTTGTCATATACTCACCTTAATGCATTAAATTGTTATTTTCAAGGTAATATTTCAGGTGGAATAAATGGCAAAAATCAGAAGTGAACCCTAACTTTCAGACAACAAAAGATGGTTTGTTTTGTTTTTAAAAAAATTAAGAATGTATTTTCTTTATCTTATAGTTAGAGACTTCATGGCATTTGGTTGTATTATGCCTTAAATGAAAGTGATTTTTTTTTCAAACAAATAAAACAGATTATAAGACTGAAGATTGTAAATGTGAAAGCCCCTATCCCCTTAAATGAGGATTAGATTTTAATGTTAGTGATAGTTTTGAGTTAATCATAACTGTGATTCTAAGTTGCTATACCATGCACCTTCAGCAATTATTATGGTCTTGAACTAGGCCTGGCCCAGGATTAGAAGCCTGGTAAGACCCAACACCACTCACTCCTATCCTTGCATCACTAGTACAGGCTAAGTCACTCCCACCTTGTTCTTTTCTATTTGAGTCAGTACTCCAGGCTCACTTGCTCCCCTCTTTTCCAACAAGTGACTTCTAAGACATTGTTAAATGACTTCTTTTACCAATAATAAATATTTCCTAGTTGCCCTAACCAATGAACACTGTTTCTGTGTGCCTTTATTTTTAGATGGGTATAACTGTTGCCTTGATCTGTTTTTATACTGGTATAAAACTTGTCTGATTCTTTGGGGATAAAAGAGGTCCTCTCACAAGGCTTGGGTCTTTATGTCTTGATCAGAAGTCCAGCTTTAATGTGGGACTTGGCCCTCTTGTAATTAAACTTTCTTTTTGGCTTTGAGACTCAGTTTATCTAAATTGTGTTACTGTGTTAGGAATTACACAACAAGATTTATCTCCATATTTGTGCCTAGTCTACAAACCATACTTTACCATTTTAAGCTATATGCCTGAAGATCAACAGTTCAGACTAGACTTTTTGAAAATGAGGTGTGTCAATTCAAACAGATGGTTCTATGTCTGCTCTGATGCAAGAGGCACCATGACAACAAGTCAAGAGAGGGTGTTGCTTAGGAACTATAAAGTTTGGTGAAAATATTTCTGAACTGTACTTGGAACAGAACACTTGGGGAGAACTTCAGAATTTTATATGGATGCCTACAAAAATTATCTTATGAGAGAAACAGGACATGCAATCTTTGATTTAGATCCTATCTTGGTATGTGATAAAAAATGCTTTTGCTCTATACTATGTACAAAATGATTTGAGATCAAGCTATATTAATATTTTAAATGAATCATATGACTTTGATCAACTTTTCCTTAATAAAATAAGCAATATACATAAAAAACTCTACCATATTGGGGGGCAACTGGGTAGCTCAGTGGATTAAGAGCCAGGCTTAGAGATGGTAGGTTCTAGGTCCAAATCTGGCCACAGACACTTACTAGCTCTGTGACCCTGGGCAAGTCACTTAACCCCCATTGCCTAGCCCTTACCACTCTTCTGCCTTAGTTCCAATATTGATTCTAAGACAGAAAGTATACATCTAAAAAACATCTGCCATATGATTGTATAAAGTACAGGTACTAACTTGTTTGAATAAAATTCCAGTACAGCTGATTTGCTGCATTGTATATCTCTTTTTAAATATAAGTGCTTAACTCCAGATAATCCTCATCAGATATGGCTCAACTCCAAAACAAAACAAACAATAAATTGATGTGGAAGCTTTTTCGATACACTAATATTTTCTCTTTAAAAAAAGAAAAAAAATTTAACTGTCATTACTGATTCTTAAACCCAAAACACCAAATTTGGGCCTTTGTGGCACTGTTAAAATTAAATTCTTCTAGTCCTAAAGAAAAATTATGGAAATCTATTAGAAATACTGTCTTAATTAGTAAATTTTTCTACATTTGGATGTCAGTCATTTTTCTGTCAAAAGCAATTTTTAAGCTATTTGAGTTTAATATTTGTCTTTTTAGGGGTATATATGTGGGTGTGTTATTTGTATAATTCAAATGCATTATGGGTTATTATTTTACTATATATGTAGATAGATAAATAATTGATAAAAAGATATTTATATATATTTATGGATAATATACCTGAATACCTTTGATTCCATATGATTTAGAAAATGTATTTCTCAGTAACATGCAAACTCTTTACATATAGGCAAATGAATATGAAAAAATTGTCTTTTGGGCAGTTAATTACATGCAACTTGAAAGAGTTTATTACTTCTACTTGGTGGGCTGAAGGTGTCATTTCAATACATTTGGGAGTTCTTGAGAAATAATCCTTATAAGCAATATAACCCTTCATTCACATAGAATTATAGATTTCAACAGTGAAATAAATTATTCAGACAGTCACCCTCAAGTTAGGAATTTCCAGGGCTTTTCAATGTATTACACTGCTATTTGAAAGTACTAACTTGACTGAAGAAAACATTGACTTTCACCAGTGCAAGTAACTCCTCAACCAATATAGTTTGTGGTCTCTACAACATAGCTTTTAAGAACTGCTTTTTCTGAAATCAAATTGCCCAGTTATAGCCCTATATCTAATGTGGTGATCTCTCAGAAAGTAGCTACTATAGCTCTATGTCTCCTCCAGTATGTAAGATGGAGGCTGTGCTCCTAGATCAACATCAGCTCAGCTTTTTTTGTCATCTCTAAGTAGGAATGGGATGTGGGTGGGGAGAGACATCATGGTGCTCAATAGTTTGGACAAGATGATTCAACTCCAGAAAAATAACAGTAACATCAGGAACATCTGTATATTGGCTCATGTCAACTATGGAAAAACTATACTGGCAGAGTGCCTTATATATAGCAATAGAATTGTCTCTAGTCAACTGGCCAGGAAGTTAAGATATATGGCTAGCTGAGATGAACAGATTTGAGGAATTATCATAAAATATAGTGCCATTTCACTATACTATGAAAAAGACAATCAGAATTATCTCATTAATCTAATAGACTCCACAGGACACATAGATTTCTGCCATAAATATCAACAGCCATATGAATTTGTGATGGTTATATCATTGTGTTAGATGCTGGAGAAAACCTTTGCCCACATAAGTAGGCAGTTCTTCAACAAGTAGTCATAATAATGTACATCCTTTTATTGCCCCTGAAATACCATTCCATTACAGATAATGCTTGTTGATTGTTTTAGATAGATGTTATTTATCATTTTGAGAATCATTCTATTAACTTCAATGTTTTCTGGTGTTTTTTTATAGGAATGAATATGATATTGTATCACAAGCTTCTTCTGAATCTATTAAAATAATTATATGGTTTTTCTTAGATGTGTTATTGTTATGGTAAATAGTTTTCTTAACATTGCACCATCCCTACATTCCAGGTTTAAAACCCACATGGTCATAGAATATTATCCTTGTGATATATTGCTATAATATCCTTGCTAGTATTTTGTTCTAAATTTTAAATCAATATTCATTATAGATATTGGTCTATAGTTTTTGTTGTCTGTTTTTTTTTCCTGGTGACATATCAGGACCATATTTGTTTCATAAAAGGAATATGGTAGCATTCCTTCTTGAGCTATTTTTCTGAGTAATTTATATAGTTAAAATAAATGGCTCTTTAAATGTTTGGTGGAATTCACTTTTGAATCCATCTCGTCCTGGGAACTTTTTCTTAGGGAATTCATTAATGGCTTTTTCAGTTTCTCTTTATGAGGTAGAATTGTTTAAATATTCTATTTTCTCTTTCATTAATCTGGGTAACTTATGTATCTTTTTTTTTTTTTAAACCCTTGTACTTCGGTGTATTGTCTCATAGGTGGAAGATTGGTAAGGGTGGGCAATGGGGTTCAAGTGACTTGCCCAGGGTCACACAGCTGGGAAGTGGCTGAGGCCGGGTTTGAACCTAGGACCTCCTGTCTCTAGGCTCGACTCTCACTCCACTGAGCTACCCAGCTGCCCCCACTTATGTATCTTTAAATACTCACCTATTTTACTTAGATGATCAGATTTAGAAGCATATAATTGGGTAAAATAATTGCTAATGATTGCCTTAATATCCTCTTCATTAGTTATAAGTCTGTCATTTTTAATTTTTAATACTGGTAATTTGCTTTTATTTTTGTTTTTTAATCCAATTAGTCAATGTTTTTTCCTACTTTAATTTTTTCCCCATGAAACAATCTTCTAACTTATGTATTAGTTAAATGATTTTCTTTCTTTCATTTTTATTAATCTTTCCTTTGATTTTTCATGATTTCTAAATTGGTGCTTAATTGGGAAGAGGGTTGATTTATTCTTTTTTGAGATTTTTTAGTTGCATAGCCAATTCATAAATATGTATGCTCTTTCTTTTATAGAAATAATCATTTAAAAATATAAATTGTCTTCAAATACTATTTTTTCTATATCCCCAAATTTTTGTTGTCCTATTTTAGTCATATTTATTTTTTGCCCAACTCCTCTAATATAAGGTATTTTAATTTCAAAATATATTTTTGTCATTTTTCCCTATCCCTTTATTTAGTGTAATTTTAATAGCATTATGATCTGAAAATGATATATTTAATATTTCTGTTTTTAAAGACAGCTAGGCTCAGTAATTGGAGAACCAGGCTCAGAGATGGGAGAGGATCAATTCAAATCTGGACTCAAACACTTCTTAGCTCTGTGATCTTGGACAAGTTACTTAACTTCAATTGCCTAGTTGTTAACACTCTTCTGCCTTGGAACTAATACCTAGTATTGATGCTAAGACAGAAAGTAAGGATTTAAAAATATTTCTGCTTTTCTGCATTTAGTTGTAAGGATTTTTAACTTATTATGTGATCAGTTTTTGTGAATGTGTCATGTACTGCTGAGAAACAGTATATTACTTTCTATTCCCATTCTCTTTTCTCCAAGTGAAAATTTTCTAAAATTTTATTCACTTCCTTTACTTCTTATTTATTTTTAGGTGTGCTTTACTTAATTTTGAGGGGGGTAAGTCAATATTTTCTATTATTACTTTCCTATTCCCACTAATAATTCATGTAATTCCTCCTTTTGTAATTTGCATATTATACCATTTGGTGCTTTTATGTATAATATTGATATTATTTCATTTGCTATGGTTCCCTTCATCAATATATATTTTACTTCATTATCTTTTTTTAATTCAGTTAATTTTTACTTTTGCCTTGTCTGAGTTCCTAACTACTACCCCTACTTTTTTAATTTAGCTGAAGCAAAGTAGATTTTGCTTCAGCGCTTTACCTTTACTCTATGTGTGTTTCCCTATTTAAAATATGTTTCTTATATATAGCATGTTGTGGGATCTGACCTTTAATCCATCATCCTATCCTCTTCTATTTTGTGGATAAGTTAATCCCATTTACATTTACAATTATGATTAGTGTGTTTCCATCCATCTTATTTTTCACATTTAGCCTTCTCTTTCTCTCCTCTTAGCCTTCCCCTATTTACAAAAGGTGTTACTTCTGTTTACTTGCTTCCCTGAGTTATGCTTCCCTTTTGATTTTCTTTTCCTTTTTTTCCTTCTTCCCCTTCTTATTCTTCTTTTAGGTAAGAGAGTTTTCTAAACCTGAGTGTCAATGTTATTCCCACTTTGTTTCTATTTCAATGAAAGTAAGATTCAAGTATTGCCCATTAATAACTCCTTCCATATCCCTTTCCAATATTGATTCTTATATGCTTCATCATATGATAGAATTTGCCCTCAACTTTCTCTTATTCTCTTTTCTGAATGTAATACTCTTTCTTATCTCTTGATTTTTGTGTCATTCCATCATATTCAATTCACTCCACTGTCTGTAAATGCTCCTATTTTTTGGCCTAATAATGAGAAAGTTCTTAATTATCTTCAAGTATTCTAAGAATCCAATTATCCTTAATTAATGTATCATAAGTACTTTAGATATCTTAGTTATTTCAAGTATTGTAGTAAACTTAATCATCTTAGTTATCACCTTCTTATTAGTTATATAATCAGTTTCACCCCAGTTTCAGGTGATTAACTTAATTATATAAAATACTTTAGGTATTTCTTATATCATAGCAATATTAAGTCTCCTACTTATAACTTTCCCATGCAGTGATGTGATTAATTTAAACCATAATGATTCCCTTGAGTTGTTTTCTGTTTGCCTTTTAATGCTTCTTTATAGTGTTAGATTTGCTCATAAAATTTTCTTTTTAGCTCTTGTCATTTTGGCAAGAATCCCTGGAAGTCCTCTATTTCATTAAATATCCATATCTTCCTCTGGAATATTCTCAGTTTTGCTGGGCTGATGATTTTTGGTTGTATCTTTCAGATTATAATATTCCATGCCTTTCATTCCTTTAATTTAGTAACTACTAGGTCCTATATATTCTTGACTGTGATTCTAGATATTTGAACTTGTTCTGACTATTTTTAGTATTTTCCTCTTGACTTGGGAAGCCTGGTATTTGGCTATAATAGATTTGGGATTTTTACATTTTGGCTTTCTTTCAGGAGCTAATCAGTGAATTCTTTCAATTTCCACTGTCCCCTCTTATTCAAGAACACCAAGGTAGTTTTCCTAACAATTTCTTGCAATATAATGTTTAGATTCTATTTTTATCATGGTTTTCAGGATATTCAATGATCCTTACATCCTTAGAACATATTCAACTGTTTTCCAGGTCAGTTGTTTTACCAGTAAAAGGTTTCATATTTTCTTCTATTTTTTTCATTCTTTTTGAACTTCTCATATTATTTTCTGCTGTCTTAAGAAGTCATTTGCTTTTATTTTCCAATTTTAAATTTTATGGAGACATTTTTCTCTTTGAGAATTTGTACTTCCATTAGTAGGGAGCTGTTTTCCTGTTTGAGGTAGTGTATTTTCTTTTTTAGGAACTTATTTTCTTCAGTAATTTTTCTGTTCAAAGGTGTTTTGTTTTGTTTGACTTTGTCTAATATAATTTTCTAATTTTTCTTCCAAGTGTTTCTGTTTTTTAATCTCTTTTTTAGAGCTTTTCCAGGAATTCATTCTGGATTTAACATCCTTTCACATTTACCTTTGAGGCTTCACTTATTTTCATTTTTGTATTGCTGTCCTTTTCTGAACTTCCATTTTGTTCTTCTATGTTGCTTTTTTTGCTGGCTTGTGCTTATTTTGTTTGTTGAAACTTAGTTCCATTTCTGCGTTGGACAGATCTTTGTCCCATGCCTATACTGTACCTGGGGTCAGATCATTTCTTTGAGTCTCAGACTGAGTACTCTGTATAGGAGAACTGCTTGGTCTGCTGTAAGGAGATTTGCAGCTAATCATTTCAGTTGGACTGAGTTGGGCTCAATCCAATTTCTTGGAGGCTAGATCTTGTTAACCTCAGTTGCTCTTTTTGCCTGTGGTAGTCAGTGCCCAGCAACTTTACTGTCTGGACTATGCAGGGCTGCTTTTCTCCCATTGCCACTTTTCTATATTCTATTGGTTTCCTCTCTTAGTTTGCTGAGACTGAATGGAGCAGTCTGTGCTTATTCCCCTGGTACTTGAACTGCATCATGCCTGAGTTTTGTTTAGCTTTATTTAGTACTCTTTCCTCATATTGCAGTAAGATAAGTCTTCCTTACTGTCTCTTTATATTCTTCTAGGCCATAGCACTGTTTCATCCCTTTTTCTGTTGCGTCTGCCACACCACAATTCATTTTCAGATATTTTTGTTCTTCTGTGGTCATTTGGAGGATGGTTGGCAGGCTCTGGGTATTTTTTACTCTGTCCCCTTGGCAACTAGAAGAGAACATTTTTGCCATGCAATTTATTAAAGTTGTCTCCTCTTTACGTTGTGGATAAAGCAAAGCATCAAGCATTCTGACAATAGAATAAATATGTTTATTTTTATATAAATTTTCCTTTCTTCTAAGATTATGTGAAAATTGCATTATTTTATGTACTTCAGACATTCTCTGTGTAAAGATTCCATCTGCTTCCACTTTCTATTACTTTGTAAATGAGTCTTAGGGAGTTTTCTAAGGTACAAAGTATTTAAATGATTCTAAGGTCAGTCAACTTCTAAGGATCAGAAAATAACTTTAAATCCAGTTCTTCCTTAATTCAGGCAGAATACTCTACAACATCTAGGAACTTATTCCCAGAATTCTCTTTTAACTACCTAAAAATAGGTTACTTCTTTGCTATTTTATGTAAAAAATGTTTTGTTGTTGTTGTTATTTTAAAAACCTATTAGTAGGAAGCAGTTGGGTAGCTCAGTGGATTGAGAGCCAGACCTAGAGATGGGAGGTCCTAGGTTCAAATCTGACCTCAGACACTTCACAGCTGTGTGACCATGGGCAAGTCACTTGACCCCCATTGCCTACCCTTACCACTCTTCTGCCTTGGAGCCAATACATAGTATTGACTCCAACACAGAAGGTAAGGGTTTAAAAAAAATCTATTAGTAAATTGACTGTGAAAGAAATTTGTGCTGAGGTAATTAATGGTTCCTCAGGGACATTAAATGTAGCTGGTTTCCATATCCTTTGACTATGGAAACTATAAATTTGATTTCATCATTTCAAAAATAGGAAATGAAGATTTATATGATATGGTCTTACATATACAAATTACTTTCCTCAAAAGTAAATGGAAAAGCTTGATTACTTAGGTTATGTCTATATGTAGCTAAACATCTGGATGAAAACCAAAGAATTCAGTTAACATTTCTAACAGTAACAAATGTCTAAATAGCCATCTGTTGAAAGATAAAACTTGCTTTTTTTTTCAAAGTGTCTAAAAATATTTTCAGCATTTCTAAAACCTATGAACAAGTTGCTAATTAGATCTTTGAACAACTGGAGCAATGGATAATTTCCACCCTTTATTTTAATACATAGATTAGAATTAATCTAAATTGAATTCTAGACACACATACAGACACACATACAAACTTATGCAAACAGAAAGTGAAGCAAAAAATTTTAATGTACTTAAGTGATTACAGACTTTCATTTTTACAGAAATTAATTTTAAGGAATGGAATTGAATTTATCTGATGGGAAGATATGAACAACATTCTAATAGACTAAACAGGTTTGAATGGAATGCTCTACAATGCTGCTGGGAATGTCCATGACAATTAGCTTCCATGCCTTTTTTAATATATATCCTATTGAACTCAAATGTGATAGGGTTAGTAGAGATTAAGTTTTCCCTTAGTGAATTATCTTATTTTTTCATCATATCCTATCATAAGAAATCAGACATGTTTTAGTTCATAATTAGTTGTTTACATGTTTAATGTTTAAAGGGTTATATTTCACATTTCAGAAAGAATCCATGTGATATATATGGGTTTTCTTTCACATGTGATTTAACTAAAGATAAAATATTCACATTCATCTTATAGTCCTAGTTTTAGAGTTTGTAAAATCACCAGTCAGAGATTGAAGTAGAGAAATGATGACATCAAGAATAAGATATCCCAGGGAGAGAATTAATGTCAAAATAATTACATGGTTCACAGTCAAGGCTGTGTGGTTATTAACAGCTCTAGAGAAGCTAATTAAGTAAGTCAAAAATTCTCTTTAAGCCGCTTAAGCCAGGGTGTTTCTATGGCTTCTGAACAAATAGGTAACACCTAAGAACAGAGAATTTCCTCATTAATCAAAGAAACTAGAAATTATATCACACTGATTGGAGCCCCATGCAGTTTTAAAAAATGCCTTTTTGGGCTGTTTGAAAGAGAATTCAGAAAAAGCTCAGCTATGGGTAACCTTAAATCACTGCCACACTCAGCCAAGTCTTCTATTTTGATTTTCTCACAACTATTTTTAATCATCACCTACTTTTCTCCATATTTCCATTCCCTCTGCTCATCAATACTCATTACTACTTCGTAAATTAGGCAAGCTCTCATAGGGCCTTGGATATGCTGCTTTAAAAAATAGATTCAGCATCCTTTCATCAGACACAAGAAAGAGGGATGGGAAATTCACCTTTGATTACCAGAGGATTTAAAAGATCTAGTACCAGATTTTTTTCTTCTATTGAAGTCCATATCTTCCTAGTTATTTGAAAATTAATCTGTTCTTCAGATTTATTATGTCATTGAGAAATCTTGCTTAGAGAAAGAAAATTCTTTTAAACTGAGCTTGGAGGAATTGGATAGTACAAAAGAGATCATAGCCAGATTTATTCTTGCTTACAGTTATCTGACAACTTTCAAGACTTATGTTTTTTAGGTCTTGTGTGTATTCAATAACAATTCTAGCAGCAGCATCTTACTGGTCAGGTCTCCATGAAATAAAAGGGTCAATCTAGAAGTCAAAAGGGTGTAATTAAAAAGATGTTATGTTGAGATTCAAAAGACCTGAGTTCAAGACCAGCTAGTCCCTTACTTTCTTTGTTTTTGGAGAAGCCACTTCACCTCACTGGAACTCAGTTTCCTCTTCTATAAAAGAAAATATTTAGAGCAGACAATCTCTAAGATTTCAATTTTATAATATGATGAATCATTGCCTCAGAAAACTTTTTCAGGCATTAAGTTGCAGAGCAAGTGACAATCTACACTGAATTGGTAGGAGGAATTTCCTCTTGTAAATTTCTTAAATGAATAAAAGTCCAGCTCTACCACTAAAACTGATATATTCAAATTGGGTTATAGAAGATTTTCATGATTTTCATTCATATATATATATATCACATAGATTCTTTCATATATATATATCACATGGATTCTTTCTGAAACATTATGTAATGATGGCTTAGTGACATGTAACAAATTAAAAAAAAAACATTTTAATTAATTCCTGCCTCATAGTTGTGAAGAAAATATAGTTGTGGAGGCAGCTGGGTGGCTCAGTGGATTGAAAACCAGGCCTAGAGATGGGAGGTCCTAGGTTCAAATCTGGCCTAACACTTCCCAGTTGTTTGGCTCTGGGGAAGTCACTTGACCCCCATTGCCTACCCTTACCACTCTTCTCTCTTGCAACCAATACACAGTATTGATTCTAAGACAGAAGGTAAGGATTATTAAGAAAATGAAAAGAAAAAAAAGAAAATGTAGTTGTGAGGCTGAAAGCTTTTCTTCTTTGATAACAAGGAAACTAATGATCATTGCTTCATTATTTCAGGCCATTATGTGGTTATATCTATTTAAAATGCACAACAGTCATTGCTCTTAACAACAGGGTGAGCAAGAAATTTTTGAAATTTACAAATGGAAAAAGAGAGGTCACAGCATCCTAGGGACAAAAGCAAACTGAAATAGAAAAGAGGAAAATAAATAGAAGTCTATTGCTTTCACCTGAAAGGCACATAGTATGCAAATAACATCAGAGTTTCACAAGGCTAAAGCTAAACCTGAGAAGTGTTTTTTTCAATTGCTCAAGATTTCATAAAAATAGTTTCTGGATGGGGGGAGGAAATAAAAGATACCAGCTTCTGAGGTTACATTTTCAAAGTTTTATTTAATGGTGCATGAAAAACATATAATTACACATACAAAATGGGTAATTTTGCATGTAATCTGCAATTTGCTATTGTTTAATTTGAAGGTTAGCTCAATTACTTACTTTACATGTGCAGTTTAGGTATACTTTCGAAAATTGCTCTAGGTTGAGGTATATTTATGCTACTTAAAATGTCCTAGCCTTTTTAACTTCATTCTCACATTCTCACTCATTTTGCATGTTTAGAAATTGAGCTCTTTAATTCGAATTTATTCATTACAAAATGACAGTATTTTTTAAAGAAATTCTATCTTTAAAATCAGAATGTATTAACATGATATTTTGAATATGTATTTTCATTAAATTAGATTATGTATCATTAATGTCACTGATGAGGCAATTAATTGCCATTTGCATTAATATAACCTTAAATAATCCAAATTGTATTGTGAGAAGGGAGAAAAACACTCAACTGGAAAGAAAGATATTTACATACTAATTGTGACTGGTCTGGGAGACACCAAAACAGAAAAACAAAAAATATTTTGAAGATTTCCTCCTTTATAAAATCTATATTGGATAAAAACATGGATATCCATTTTGTTTTCTTTATGAAAATTAAACATCAATAAAACTACCTGAAATTATTCATTTGCAAGTATATTGAGAGACAGAGCGAGATCATCACCAACTCCCACTAGTTAGTCCCTTGCAACATATATCTTTTTATTTTTTTATTTTTTCTTCATCTTGGGCAAGGATTCTTTCAATAGTTTATGAATTTTATAAAGCCTACAAACCATTTCTTAGAATATTATTTTTAGTATATAGGATAAATAGTTAAAATTGTAAAGGAAATCTATTATATTATAATGCAGCTATCAAAATATCTATTAAAATATTTTGCAGACCTCCCTAATATTTATCCATGGATGGACCCAGAAAGGAAATATATGCTCTAAGGTTGTTCCAATATGCTCTATTTTTTATAGATGTTTATCTTGGATATATTTATTTATAGAGCTAACACTGGAAATATGCATGGTCTATCCCAAAATTCATACAAAATGACATAGCTAAGATTATTACATTGATTTTTCTACTCTTCTTTACCTTTGCCTCACTCAATTCAACCTTTTTTCACACTAGTATGCCTAATTCTCAGCCATACACTATTACAATATGGTTATGTGGTTATATATATATATATATATATATATATAGATAGATAGATAGATAGATAGATAGATAGATAGATAGATAGATAGATTCTCATAGTCCTAGAGGTAACCTTGTTGATGGGAAATAAAAACCTTTTGTTTCCAATATAGCTCTTGATTTCTCATCCAAATTGTTTTCTCTCTTTCATAATAGTTTTAATATTGTATATCATTTGATAATCAAATCAAGTTGAGCCAACATGTGTGATTAAATACTGACTCTACTAGGCACTGTCCTAAGAGCAGGGGAAGAAAAGCAAAACAAAGCTATGATGACTACAATAGAAAAAAACTAAACAGTCCCTTGCTCTCAAAGATCTCACTGTCAAATGTGTGAGACAACAAGCAAATAGCTGTGTACAAACAAGATATATACAGGATAAGATCTTAGAAGGAAGACATTAATATTTAGTGGGACAAGGAAAAGCTGTTTGCAGAAGTTGGGATGATAGTTGACACTTGAAAAACTGGAGAAGCCAGAAAGTGGAGAAAACTGGGAAGAATATTCTCTTCTTGAAGACAGTAATTTGAAAGGACATGGATTCTGCAGTTGCAATGCCCTGTGTAAGGAATATCAAGGAAGTCAGTGCTTCTGTATCAGAGAGTACTAGAGCATGTTTAGGATGTTAAAAAAAAGTATAAAAAGGAAAGCACCATGTTATAAAGGAGTTTAAAACTAAAGAAAATATTTGAGATTTATACTGGAGAGCCACTAGAGTTTATTAAACAGAGAGATGATATGGTCAGACTTGCCCTTCAGGAAAGTCAATTTTCAGATGAGTGGAAGATATTTGGGAATAAGGAAACATGAGGGAAGTGGAAATGTCAAGGGAAAAATGGAGGTATAATCAGGAGATAAAACAGAGGAAGAATCGACAACATTAAAATTCACTGGAGTATACATCTTAACTTATATGTATTTGTTAAATAATTTTAAAAGAAGATGAGAAAAAGAAGACACCAGCCACATGTGGCTGGTCATTTACTTTGTAAGCCTCTTTCCCTAGAAAACCCTTACCTGCATTCTCCTAGGCACCTTCCCAATGCCAGTTGCAGGGTCACATTGTTGGGAATACCAGTGCTCACCTAGCCACCTCCTCTCACTGTGATTTTGAGGCAAAATAAACCTACTTTCTTTCCTCAGAATAATTTTATGTTCCTTGTGCCATCAGTTTTGAGACCCTCTGATGTAGCAGATTTGAACGTCATTCTGGATCAGAGGCACATCTTTTAAACATCAAGAGTAATGTGGGTCCAACTTCTTCTGAGCAGCAAGCAGCCATAAAGTTTCTGGTGTCCCTCCTGAGAGTAGAGGTTTCCTCTTTTTCTTAAGTCATTTGTTGACCTAGAAAACATCAGTCTGTTCTTAATTCAAAGGATTGAGCTTACTCTCAACCTAATTCATTCAGAGAATGAGTTATCATAAAATTCAATATGAAACTTTCCGTTAAAATCCAAGGCTGATCTTAGGGTGCCTGTAGAAAGAAAGGGGTTGCAGGTTAGTGTTAAATTCTCAATCAATATGCATCTCTTCCTTTATACACTCATATACACATATACATGCACATGCACACAACTAAACCATTTCTGACTTTTTCATCATTAACTGCTCTTTTAGAAAAGGGTCCAAAGGAGACTGTATATTGAAATAACAAGTAAATATTATAGTAGGTAAGGTTTAGGTGGTTTTCTGGACACTCAGATGAAATAGTCCTTAGGGCCAGTTATCTGAAGTCTAAGGTTTGGGAAGACTTCTGGGGAGAAACTGACAAGTTACATCTCAATTGTAAATTAGGGTTTATTTAAACCACTACAGATACTGGAAGGGGAGTGGGATGATCTAACTGGGACTTAAACTAATTCCTCCCACCAAAGTCCAATAGGATTGAAATAGATGCCACTATACTTAATCTCTACCTACAGATCCCAGGTACCTGTACTATCTCCTAACCAGAATCCTCCCCCTTTGCTAGTAATTCACAGCAAAAGAAAGCTGGAAGGTACAGAGGTCCACTGGGTCAACAAGGGAGATGTCTCACAACAGTTGTTCTCTGGGTTTGGCGGAGTTGAGTAGAATCACAGCAATAGCATGTATAAATCCAAAGGGAAGGGGAGTAAGGATTTTACTCCCACTGTCCACCTGTGGAGTTTAAAAACTAAATCACTTCCTTGAAAATGAAAGACTTGTAGGAGAAGTTCACATTCACTGTCTCTTCCTCCAGAAAGCAAGTACAGAAAACTAACTGTCCCAGCAAGGTCCCTGTCACCAGAGTTCTGCAATTGTCTCTCTGCCTCTGCCTTGGTACTTCCCACTTTCTCTCTGATTTCCTATAACAATATTACACATATATGTTGTCTGTGCCAGCAGAATACTAGCTCTTTGAGGGTAGAACATTTCTACTTTTTCCTACTATTATCAGTACTTACCATAGTACAGTATATGACATGGAGTAAATACTTAATAAATGTTTGTTAATTGTTTGCTAGATTGCCTGATTTGAGAATAAAGAGTTAGTCCTAGTATGTAAAAGACCAGGGTTCAAGCCTTTCCTTTGATACAAACTGTCCAGTAACTCCTAGGATGACAAAGTTGAACAGAAATTTACAGTTTGTTGTTAGAGAGTTTCTTCTTCAAGTTTGCTATACCAATATAATCACAGACCTAATCTGTTTTATATTAGGGCCCATGTGACACATCTGGCATAGATAGTATTCTGATACATATACTCCTAGAATACATTTTCTTTACAATTTCCATTCTCCTTTACTGAATTTGTCAGAGATTTCTTGTTTATGTAGGGTGATATTTCAATCACTTGAAGTAAATATTTGTTAATAAAGTATGATAGAGCTGCCATAGTTTAGATGTGATCAAGTCCAGCCACAAATGAATTAGTGTTCTGAGGCTATAAAAACCTAATGCATTTTTGAAATGTTTATCAAAAAGAATATCTTGCATATTTGAAAGGTTTGGCTAATTAGATATGCTATGTTGCTAATATTTAATTTTAACATATCCATGAAATATTTATCTTACTATTTATAATAATAAAATCTTTTTTACATTGTAAGTCTAGTCCTCTGATATGATAGTCTATGGTGATCCTACCCATATGTTGTTGTAGATTGAGGTAAATTTCTTATTTTCATTTTCTTCAGCCCGTGACCTCTGCAGTTTCCCAGATTTAAGGTAACTGAACCACATTTCTATCTAACCCATATTGTTGTTTCCAGAAAAGCTTTCAATTTCCTAAAGTGTATTATTGGAGGAGCTAGGCTGCATTCTGAAGGGGGGTGGTATGTGCATTTGCCTAGGCTAAAGCCTTCCAACCAGGATGCATAGCTGCCAAAAACAGAATGTCATTGAAAAATCTGTCAAATTTCTATCCTTTTCAGTTACCTGAGGTTAAGATCTCACGTTCACAGGGCTTGAGAGGCCATTTTCAAATTCCTTCTTTTTTTAACTTGTGTGGTTTCTCTATTATGTTTTCTCAGTAAACCTGTAATTAGAGAGAGACAAAGACATAGAGACAAAGACAGAGACAGACTACTGTAGCTTTCATGCTTGTGTTGCAAACTTTACATACAGCCTAGTTTTTTGAAGAGCTACACACCAGTTCTCAATTTTCAGTGTGAGTATTTAAATCTCAGCTATAAATCAGGACAGGATTTATTCTCTTGTTGATTGTCTAAATTTAAGAAAGAGACAAGGAAAAAATTAATAATGGACATCATATTTTAAAATGTATTGTGCTTTGTTAAGAATCAGTTGTTAAAATTTTACCAGCACATCACTAGATCCAAACTTTTTAATCATGCTTTCCTATTATTTTTTTTCTTACCTGCCTCCAGTTTCCCTGTAGGTCCCAGTAAGAGCCATTTCAAGTATTATTATTTTAATATTTTCTCTCACTTTCTCCAGGCTTTTTTCTTTTATAATACTTACCATACTTGGGCATTATTATTACCACTGTCAATTCTTACAAAAATGGGGATGCTGCTTAGACAGTAAAAATCATTAATTAATTTTGGAAGTATTTTTAAATTAACTGTTAGAATGTGTGGTCTTGGAATCAAGAGACACTTACCTGAATTGCCTGCTACTTACTAGAGCTGTCATTTGAGCTAATTCCATTTTCTTAGTGATAGAATGAAGGAGTTGAACTGTCTGAGACTTCTTCCAGTTCTAAAAGATTACATGTCTATGGCCTTAAATGAATGAAATTCACCTGAGCCTTAAATCAAGGTCCTTAAATCAAGCTTATACATTTATCAGTGATATCACAATTCTGAGGAAGCAAGATTCAAAACATTTCAGAGCTCTGACTCATTCCTTTCCTTCCCCCTGTCCAATCAGTCAAGAAATGTCTAGTCTTCCCCCCTTACTCCCGCTAAATGTCATATGGCTTTATGCACTTCTTTCCAATCCCATTGCAAACATTCATGTCTAGTCCTTCATTATTACATGCCTCAGTTACTGCAATGGATTCTTTACTTTTTTCTAGTCTCCATTTTTTGCCTATCTTGTGTATGTTAACACATCATTCTTCTGTTCAATTAGCTTTAAGAGCTTCCAATTACTACTCATAGAGGGCCAGACTCCAATTCTCATATTCAAGGTCCTTCAAACTGTGGTCAATATCTGCCTGTTCAACATTTTCTCACTACTCCCATAATGGACCATTTGCACCTTTCACATTGCTTCCAGGAGTTTCCTCTATAAATACTGTTCCTTACTACATCTATGCCTTTTTTCCTTCTATCTTTCTCTATAGTCTAGAATTCAATACAGGTAAATTCTGCTTTGACTTTTGAATTTTACGCAGCACTCACTGTATGACACAAATCCCCTCTCTCTAGATGCTAATCCTTCTCCAAATAATGTTAATCTCCTATTAATAATTAATTGATATTACTGCTAATAATAGTTATTTGATTCCTTATTACATATATTTAACTTTCATGTGACTTTCTTATTTCCTATTTTATCTCTACAGATAGATTATAATCTTCTTGAGAGTACAGATTTCTTTAAAATCTTTGTATTAAGCATCCATATACCTAGTAGCATATTATGAATGCAGTATTTAAGAAATTTAAGAAAAGAAATAAGAATATATTTTTTGAATGAGTGAAGTGAAAAAATGTTTCCCCCCTTAAGCTGTAAAAGGTGATTTCAAAAGTTTCATATAGCAAGTGAAACAAAAATTCAAGGAAATTAGAGCATGAAAGATGGTGAGTGAATCAAATTCACATTTGAAATGGTCCATCTCCCATTTGTTAAGGATATCAGTCTATCTTACCTGCATCTGAAAATAGATGTTCCTCAATGAATGTGTTCTTTCAGGAGTGCATATTTCATGAAAAATCTCAGCTCCAACAAACTGGAAAACTCCCTTTCAATTTTAAGCAATATTATTCCTCATTTTTCAGAACATGACAGGTCACTGGCAGCAGTTATGTCTAGCAATACAGAGACACAGCTTTGAACTTTAAATGAATTTAGTGAGTGGTTGAGAATAGTGACAGATTAGTGCTTTGGAGGACTGTCCTCCTTCCTGGTGGTGATTGAGGTCTGACTTAACAAACATTCTCTGTCACCCTATTCTCCACACTTACAACAACGACATCTTCAGAAACGGCACCTAGAAAGGAAAACTTGCACTTTCCTTATCCATTTCATTTAGAGACTCTGCTAAAACTAGAATAAATCACAAAAATAACTGTGAAAGTAATTCTAACACCTATTCCTCCATGACATATGAAGTCCATATCAACCTATAATACTTTTCTCAATAAAAAGACTGGTTCTTCATGTAGACAGCCACCAATCAACATTTCCTGAGATCCAGTGTTACACTGTGTGTGACAAACATCTTAGCAAGTGTTTGTGTAGTGTTGATGGGGAGAATGGGTGCAAAGGGAAAAAGGAATCACGCAGGAAAATCAGGTGGTACGTACAGCAAGGCAGTTTTGGCTCAACATAAGGTAAATCTCTCTGAACATTTATTCTTCCCCAACGTACAATAGGTTGCCTTATGAAATAATTAATTGCTTATCACTGGAAATATTCAAGACAAGGTTGTTTGACCACATGAGGATGAGATAAGTGATTAGACTGAATCATCTAGATCCCTAATTTCTATTTTTCTATGAATCTGTAAGGGCAGTGAGATAGGCAGTAGATAGAGCATTGGGCCTGGAGTCAGGAAGATCTAAGTTCAAAGTGGGCCCCAGACACTTACTGGCTGTGTAACCCTGGGCAAGTCACTTAACTGTGTATGCCTCAGATTCTCATCCATAAGAATAAGCAAGGGAAGGAAATAGCAAACCAGTTTAGTATTTTTGCCAAGAAAATCCCAAATGGGTTAACAAAGAGTGAAATAAGATTGCAAAAAAAAAAAAAAAAAAAAAAAAAAAGCAAAAAAACTATGGAACAACAACATGATTCTAGATGTATAGTTTTCCTTGTCTTTAGTAATGTTTCCCCCTGATCCTCATTATTGCTATGATCCGAAGTGGAAAAATCATCTTATACACTCTATATGGCTATCTGCCTACCTATGCTAGATTCCTGTATCACCATTTTCTTATAGTATCAGTAATGTCCGGAAGTGAGAGGGAGGATGTACAAAATACCTACTCTCTATGGGTACAAAATACAGTACTACCTATGAGATTTTACAAGTCTCCTGAATGTCCTTAGGTTTATATTTCCTACATTGTTTTTGAAATCTGGCTGTTCAAAACTTTCTCACTATTCTTATACATCACCCATTTGCTCGTTCCACATTGTTCCCATCACAGTTTTCTATCCACTTTATATTACTTCCTACTTCTCTGAATTTTTTTGCTTCTAGCTAAAGATCTAAGAACCTTTTTTTCTCTTCCTTCCTCATATTAGTGACAACCCTAAATCCTTTTCAAATTTATCTTTCCTCACTATCTTACTTTTGCCTTTTGTTTTTGCCAATGTGCTATCCTCTCCCACTCACTTCTAACAAGCATTTTCCACCTCTACATCATTTTAAAATTGAAAAGGTTAAAGCTTAAAGGAATTAATTGCCTAGAGTTAAATGATGAGATCAATGCGAACTTTGGCCTAGATTCTGTATCTTTAAGCTTCTAAGTCCAATGTTTCTTAACCACAATGAGTTTATTTACCCTGCCTGAAATGTCCTCCAACTTATTCATTCCATTCTTTAAATACCAGAAGGCCTAAGCACATAGATTTGCGCACACCACACACACACACACACACACACACACACACACACACACACACAAATATGCTTGATCCTTTGAGAATCCCTAAATTCCAATCCCTTTAGTTAAATTCTCTCTGTTCCGCTTCCTCCATGAAAGCTTCATAATTATCCCAGGTAATATTGGTTTCTTCTTCCAAACTT
The DNA here is from genome assembly GCF_016433145.1 of Gracilinanus agilis. Classification (NCBI taxonomy): domain Eukaryota; kingdom Metazoa; phylum Chordata; class Mammalia; order Didelphimorphia; family Didelphidae; genus Gracilinanus; species Gracilinanus agilis. The sequence goes on along the minus strand of NC_058130.1, from coordinate 462,737,289 downwards.
CCAAAACAGAAACAGTCTGTGGCTCAGCTCACTTACTTGTATAATTTGTGCTATTAGAGGACTTGACTTTTATGCCAACTCTACCAGCTCTAATATTTCATATTCATTTCAACAAGCATTAAGCATCTACACTGTGGAAGTCATTGTGCTATATGTAATTATAGAGAATAGAAACTTGGACTTGGTATAAAGAAAGATGCACTGATTTTGAAACCTATCTTAGAAACTTCCTAGCTGCATAATGCTAAAGAAGTCATTTCACTTTCATTAGACTCATATCCCATTCTATAAAAAAAGGATAAAATTTGTTTTGTGAGGCTCACATACAACAATATATATAATGAACTTTGTGAATATCAACATGCTAGATAAATGTCAGTTGAGCATAAAGTAGGAGTTAGAGTTTGAAGGGTCTTCAGAAATGACCTATCCAATCTTTTCATTTAATAAATAGGAAAACCAAGCCTCAGAGAGGTTAAATTCCAAAGGTCAAACGAAGAAAGAATGAATTTCAGAGTTTGAAGGATCCTCTATACCAGGTCCTCATAACATGTAAACAAGAATCCCTCTTACATCATATCTGACAATTTATCATCCAGACTTGACCTGAAGACCTTTAGTGACATGGTCTTTAACATTTTTTGATAGTTGATTTTTATCATTTTTCTAAGTTCATCAAAATTACTTTTTATATCATTGAATTCCCTCAAATATTTGAAAATATAATAAATTATCTTTTCTAAGCAAAAATTTCTAATTTTTCATTTACTGTCTTCATATGGCATTAATTTCAGACTAAATTGGGGGGGAGGAGGAAGGTGTAGGAGAAGAAAAATAAGAAAGAAAGAGAGGAAGGAAGAAAAGCAGGAAGGAAGGAAGGAAGGAAGGAAGGAAGGAAGGAAGGAAGGAAGGAAGGAAGGAAGGAAGGAAGGAAGATATGATGTTTTGGTTTGCATTCTGACTCCATTACTTCTTTCTCTCAGGGCAAATGGTATTTTTCATCATGAGTCTCTGGGATTTCCCCCTCAATAAGGGACTGGAGAGAAATAGCTACTGATGTGGATACCCAAAATGTGAGTCCCTTCTTGGAGAAGGGAGCCATGGAAATCAGAATGTTTGCCCAATCATGTTGGGGTCACCAAAATTGTGGCAAAATGTATTAGCTGAGACATAAAAAATAAAAACCAAGTCTCCAAATGAAAAATATATAGGTTTATTGAGAGAGGGCTGTTCTCACAATAAAGATAGAATCCAGTTAGAAAATGAAGATGAATAGCCTTGAGAGGGGGCCCCCTATATAGCTAGTGATACAGGGAAGATATCAGTAGTATAATATCATCCGACTGAAGTAAGTAGACCAATGTGTCTTGGTCCTATGGCCAGTCATGCCATTGATGTGAATCGTTCGCCTTAGCCTTTAGCCTAAATGTGATGATTCAGCAGAGGTCAACATAAAGATAGATTGCTTTGAACAGTTATATGTCATTAACCTATGGAATGGGCCAAGGCTTTTGGTCTATTATAGAGGAAGCATAGAATAATAACAAATAAATGAGAAAGATGTACAGTTTCACTGGCCTCTAGTGAATAAAGTCAGAAATTTAAATCATGGGGTGGGGGGAAAACAGCAATATCAGAACAAAAAAGCTATAATTTTTATAGAATTATAGAATAAATAAAATATTACAGAATCATAAGGGGAATGAGATTTTCACATTCGTAGTCTTCAAAGCTTGTATCTTTTGAGGTACAAAACACTAAATTACACTGGTCATTTACAATTATGCTTTGTGTATTGATATGGTCAATTATATTGATAATTGTTTTAATATTGAATGAGTATTGTATTCCTCATCTTAAAACCACCTTGTCATAGTGCAATTCTTGTGATATATTGTTGCAATCTTCTTATTAATATTTTATTTAAATTTCTTGCATTAATATTAATTAGGAAATTAGATCTATGGTTTTCTTACTGTGTTCTTCCTGGTTTAGATATCATAGCACCATATTTTTTTATCAAAAAAGGAATTAGAGGACTCTTTCTTTGCCTACTTTCTCAAACAAGTATATGATATTCGGATTGTTTTTGAAATATTGGTAGATTTCACTAGAGAATCCCTCTGGCCAGTGATCTTTTCTTGGGGAATTCATTGATAGCTTATTCAATTTCTTTTTCTAAAATGGGAAGTTTAAGTATTCTGTTTCCTCTTTTGTTAATCTGGGCAGCTTATATTTTTGTAAATATTCATGCATTCCACTTATATTATCAAATTTATGAACATGTAATCGAGACCTGATATTTGCTTTAATTTTCTCTTCTTTAGTGGTGAATTTATTCTTTTCATTTTTAATGCTGGTAATTTTATTTTCTTCTTTGATCTTTCATTTCATTTTTTATCAAATTAATCAATGTTGTATTTATTTGATTGTTTTTTTATAAAATGAGCTTTTAACTTTACTTATACACTAATGCTTTTCTTACTTTTCATTTTATTGATTACTCTTTTGATTTTCAAGATTTCTAGTTTTGCATTTAACTGACAGTTATTTTTTTCTAACTTTTTAGTTGCATGCCCAAATCATTGATCTATTCTTTTCAAATTTACTGATGTAAGTGTTTAGATATATAATTTTCCCCTAAAAATTGCTTTGAATGTATCTAATCAATTTTGGTATGTTATCTCATTTTCATTCTGTTCAATGAAATTATTGATTGTTTCTATGATTTGTCTTTTCACCCACTTATTCTTTAGAATTTGATTTAGTTTCCTATCAATTTGTAATCTTTCATTAGTCCTTTATTTAATGTAGTTTTATTGCATTATGATCTGAAAAAGTTGAATTTAATATTTCTGCTTTTCTGCATTTGTGAGGTTTTTATGTACTAATCCATAGTCCATTTTTTTAGGTGTCATGTACTCTTGAGAAAAAGGTAGTTATTTTTTTTTTCTATTCTCATTCAGTTTTCCTCAGTCCTATCTGATTTTTCTAAGTTCTATTAATCTCTAATGTCTTTCTTGTTCATTTTTATACTAGATTTATCTAGTTCTGAGAAGAGAAAGTTGAAATGCCCACTATTAAAGTTTGACTGCCTAGTTCTTATAAGCCATTTAAATTCTTTAAAAAAATGTTAATGCTTTATCATTTGCTATATACATGTATAATTTTTATATTACTTCATTGTCTACAGTCCCTTTTAGCAAGATATAATTTCCTTCCCTGTCTCTTTTGATTAGATCTATTTTGCTGTAGTTTTGTCTAAGATTGTGATCTCTATAACTACTTTTTTTTTCCTTTAGCTGAAGCATAATAGATTCTGCTCTAAACCTTTATCTTTACTCTACGTGTTGCCCTGATAGAAACAGATAAATCTTATGTTATCCTGAATCAGATTCTGTGATATTTGATTTTTTCCCTTCTGGCTGCTTGTGATATTTTCTCTTTAATATGGGGGCTCTGGAATTTGGCTATAATATTCTTGGCGGACCTATGGGCCTTGGCATTCCAGTTGTCTGGATAGTGTTAATATATTTACATAGATAAATAAAGGAACAGCTTTTGAAGGATAGGATGAAAAGTTTAATTTTAGGATAGGTGGAATGCCAATAGCAATATAAGTAGAAATAGAATAGGTTACCAACTAATGGAAATGATTCTGGCTTCTAAGACAATGTCAAAAGAGCATGAGATGAATGGGAATGTTTGTCTAATTAAGCTATCTTGATTAGGCAGGAGAATGAGAGGAAATATCATTCTGCTATTTAAAACTACAATTTCATTGACTTTTTCAGATGATAATTAATAATCACTTGACCACTTGACATAAGCGTATATTTTTAATTAGTTACTTAAATTATCTGCCTTTCCAATCTTCATAGAGATTGTCTTTAATCAATTGTGGCTACTCATTGCTAAGTATTTAATTTCCATTCCAACATTACATGCAATATCTTGTACTAATAAAATGTATTTCTACCAATTTCTTCTAATTTTTCTCACCTTTCCTCATATTTCTTTACCATTCATTTTTCCTTTCTTACTCTCTTTTCTTTTTTCTTCTCATATCTTCCCAATACCATTATTCTTCTTTGAAATCTCTTCTACCAATTTTTGCATGTATGTTTGTTTCTTTTTTTTTTTAATCTATTGTGAGATTCCTATCCAAACATTTGATCAAGGTTTGGCTTAATTTCATCCAATTCAATACATATGAATGTATACTGCTCAAATGATAAACCATAGAACAAGTTGTCCTTGGAGATATGCTGTGGCAATTCCATTCTGAATAATGATTATGAAAGTGTGAAAAGAACAGTTAAAGTAGAAAGAATAATGCTTAACCCAGCCATTCTTAAAGGACTTTTGAGGGATAGAATTCTTTACTCTCTCTACATATTATTAGCCTAGGTTGCTATTGCAACCAGAAACTAGATTCAGTTTGAAAAGAAAATGTTCTGAACAATGCAATGATCAGATATTATCAAAAAGAAAATGGAACCAGAAGTGTTTCCATATTTTAAAATTACAAGTTTAGATCCATTTGAGATAGGAAAAATATGTTTAAATTAAAATTACTATTTTTTCCAGTGAAAATATAATTTAATATCTAACAGAAACCCTTAGTTTAAGGGGAAACTGGAATACTTTAAAGTTTAAGAATAGTAGCAAGTGGTTTGGGAGATGGTTCTTGATATTACATATGAGGAAAAGGAATAAGCATTTATATTGTTCATATTATGTGCCAGTCACTGTGCTAAGTTCTTTACAAATATTTTCCCATTCTACCTCACAACAACCCTGTGAGGTAGATATTTTATTATGCCCTCTTTACAGCTGAGAAAACTGAAACAAATATAGGTTAAATGACTTTCCTAGGGTAACACACTCATGAAGTATAAATGTCTGATGTCAGATTTTAAATCATCTTTCAAACTCTAATCCTAGGGCTTTAACTACCATGTTACCTATGAAACTTAGGAGAATGTGAGAATCCAGTCTCAAACTATATGTGAAATGTGAAATGTAAAATGTTAATGTAGAACTCAGATTCCAAGTTATTTGACTTACTAGAGAAAATATCATAATCAATTTAACTATTAGTCATTGATCATGTTTTAACCTACTCTTTTCATGTGTTTGCCCATAAAGAAAAACCATAAGAAGGAAACATACTATGTAGATTTTTTCTTCTCTGATTATTTTGAGAAATAAACTAATCTGATTACAAAATAGTCATGAAATCCTTCAGGAACAGATACAATTACATGTATTTTAAGCTACAATGAGAACAGGATATGCGTAATGCTGAACTGCATGATATTCCTGATAAATGGAGCTTGGGGGAAGTAATTATTTCTTTTCTTCTGTGCTCTTGGTATCTCTTATTAACCCAGTGGGGAACTTGAAATTGTAACTTATCCTAAAATCAACCTCTCATTGAAACAAATAGACTCCTCCTTCTTAAGGGTCACATCGACAATTCTTTAGTTCTTTTCCTTCATTTGAAAGGAAGGGGCCTTAAAATGTCATCTTACACTGCAAACATTGTCTTTTTAGTTCCTATGTAAAATGATATTTTTAAAAGAGAAATGTAAAGGGAAAAAATGTGAGTATGTTCTTTTTTTAAGTCACTCACCAGAATTATTTTATACTTTGTACCATAAATGTCCTGTATAATGTCTAAAAACAGAAATTTCTGTCAATCTATATGGCACATTCATAAAAATTACTAAACTGCCTTTTTGTCTTTCATATTTCGATCTAATGCCCATAGTTGAGTCATCTACTAGTTTAATTATTTTGATTATCTTTTATGAATAAATAACAAGTCATTGAGAATCATCTTAATCATTCCTATAATAATCCTATAATAATGCTTAGATTCATTTTCTAATTGAGAGTTTACTTGAATATGAGAATATCAAAGAGGAAACTGCCTTATCAAATGTTAGACAAATATAATTTTTAAGGATGTGAACATTTCTCAAATTAGACTGGGTATCAAGTGTAAATGTGTGTGTCTGTACACATGTGTGTATATATGTTGTAGTTCTGGACAATGTACACCAATAATTGTCCCAAGCTCTTTACATACTCCATAGGCTGTAAGGACACTTAAAATCATATGGAAATGAAATATTACTGAAAATTTTCTTTGCTGAGACTTTTAAGATTGGCCTGGGGTGGCAGGATTGCTATTGCTACTGATATTATTTATTACTAATTTAATTATAATTATTCACATTTACATAGCGATTTAAAATTTACAAGGCACTTTCCTCATAACGACCTCATTAAGTAACTAATATAATTTACAAACATGGGAGGGAAGACTGGCAAAGTCATTCACAACCTCATGGTCAACATGATGGAGAAATATGGGCTATATGATGGTTGTCTGCTGTCCTTTGTACTCAAAAAGGAAGAAAATGACATTGCTGATGTTTTTAACTTGTGCATAAATTGGATTTATGTGAGTCAGAGCTGCACAAAGTAATCTGTCTTTCTCTTACAGTGTTATCATCTGAGTCCAATAACAAGACAAAATTAAGATGATAGGATGACCTTGGCTTCTTTCATGTCTAACCAGCCACCAAGGTCTTCACAATGCTTGCTCTTGCAATCTTTCTATGTGTTGGAACAAATTGTTCTCATCTACCCCTTTCTGCCTGGGAAAATCTTCACATGTCTGGGTTACACACTGCCCTAACTCATGATGGGTTTGAGGACTGTCAGTTACTCTAAACCAGGTTTAGTGTGCCTAACAAGATGTAAGTTTATGGCCTCTGCTTATGCTCCAACTTCTTGGAGCCATAGGGAAGAGTTGGATGAAAGATGGGTACCAAGGGTGAATAAGAAAACTAAAAAGGTCTTGGAAAGCCCTGACTCCAGAAGTATTGGTCTTCCCCAAATACCCCATACATAATAGTATAGTAAGGTGGAATTGGATGTGGTTAAATTATAAAAAGCAAAGTATAATGGATTAATATCAGTCTTTAGAAAATAATTTCTGGAGCATCCCAAGACTCTTCCCTGATCCCAGTAGGGAATCTTCTATTAGGGACTTGGACAAAGGTAGAAATCAATCAGTCAACAAGTATAAATTTCAATGTGTTCTGGGTCAGGATGCTATGACACAAACATTTGATAGTTGGGAGACAGACTTATGAAACAACGAATGGGTTAATTTTGCTTACAGTTATATTAATTTGAAACAGTCTGGATCCTTTGGGCAAGAAATATATGCACAATCCTCTATGCATTGAGCAAGAGGCTTCTAAGAATTAGCTGCACCTTTCTTACAGCTGCTTTAACCTGAGAATTAAAGTTCCTTTTAGCAAAGTAATCATTTATCTAGACCTTCAAGTTCTGACTGGACCAAGGTATGTGGAAACCCTCCAATGATAGCATGCTCATCAAATTTTCAGGAGATAAAAACCAAGGAACCATAGCTAACATGTTAGATGAGAGAATAAAGTTTAAGAAGATTTTAACAGACTAGAAATATAGAATGAATGTAATAAGAAAAAATTCAATAGGTAGATGTGAAATTTTATATTTAGGTTAAGAAAAATCAGCTTTTCAATTAGAGGATGGCACAGTCTTGCCTACAAAATTAATGTGAAAAAGATATAAGGGTTTTAGTGTAACCGGTATCGTAAAGGCTATTTGCATAGAGACTGCTAGAACCAGAAGGAATTTTGTTGACCTACTTCCACCACTTTCTAAGAAAACAAGGACCTAAGTTTTTGGGAACATACATGAGAATCCACGTGAACTGAATTCTAGTTCTAAATTCTTCCAGACAGGTTCTTAAAATTTAACTTGTCAAGGGCACAGAGATAAATGACTATCAACTCTTTCAGAGCAGTCATTCCAAGTACTATGAGTTAGGCAAAGCAAAACATACTCCCTTCTATTGAGTGTTTGCAAATAGTAATAATAAAAATATCTCATATGATGGGAGGTTAATAAATACTTGCTGATGAGTTGAAATTGCTATTTCTTGAAAGGAAGTGACAATCTCATTATCAAGAAATCCTCAGATGGACCCTTGTCTCAGATAAAACACTAAGTATTTGAGTACCTGTCAATCACCCAAGCCAGAACTCAGCTGACGAAAATCAAAACCTAAAGTTGAGCTTACTCATTCAAGCTGTAGTGAATTCAAATAGCAAGATTAATGCCCTTATGTTCTAAATAAATTATTCACTTTGTATGGTTCATTATATGTCCCAGGACTGTGGATCTGGGCTGCTTCCCAGATTTTAATCTGCATGCTCTGATTAAAGACTTGTTATAATTATGTTAGTAATTCTTATTTGTTTACAAGATGATATATTTGGAGGACACAGTGAGATTTAGAAGTATCCCATTAGGCTTCCTGCTGAAATTGACCCTGAGAGGAATAGTCAGGAGAAACACATTGCACTCCAGTACAAAATTAACATGGCAGATCATATTAAGTGAGTGATTTCTCAAAATCTAAAGTCAAAAAGGTTGGTCAATTGGATTTCTTATTACATCTTTGGTCAGAGCTTTGTTAAAGATGTATGGGCATTCCAGGGTCTTTCTGGATAGGTCCCCTTACGGGGATGTCTACATGGAAGAGATTTTTTTTATCAAGATCAGAATTTCCTTAATAAATATCAATGCAAAAATCTTGAATAAAAATACAAGCAAGGACTACAGCAATATATCATTGGCATGATCTGGGAAGTGGGACAGAGCCAGGATGGCAGCTTAGTAGCCATGGAAATTGAAACTACTCTTAGAATTCTTCCAAACCAATCTTTTAAAAGTGTCTCAATGAGAGGAGTCAAAATCCAGAAGCAAGATGGAGTGAGGGGGCACCCCTACTGGAGTCAACTTGAAATGAAGATAGAGAGAGAGTCGATTTTTATGGGATAACAGGGAAATGGAAGCAATACTATACAGAGATTGCTGGCCAATTATCCTCCATCTACTGCTCCAGGTTCGAAATCAGGGCATATGCCAAATTTGGAATCCTAGGACAATGCCTAAATCAATAAAAGAGTTCCCCACATCCCACATCCATACCTTGAAGTCCCAGGACCAGCCCATAGTGAGACCTGGAAGTCTACAGTGCATGGTCCTTTCTAGACTGCACTATTGTATTCCCTTAGCCCCAGGGAAAAATAGTTCAGAGTGCTGAGTCTTGTAAGCTATCAAAAAAGCAGATAGAATAAGTAGTTTTCAGATCTCTCAGTACATAGGCAAAAAATGGTGGGAAAATTAAAAAAAAAACAATAAAAGAAACTCATGACCCTAGAAAATTTCTGTGAAACACAGTTAGTAGGAAAAGGCTAAATCCAAACAGCCACATACAAAACTTTGAAGAAAAATGGGAACTGGTTTCAGATGCTGGAAGAATTCAGAAATTAATTTAAAAATAAAATGACAGGTTGAATAAAAATAGGAAAATAAATGAAAGTAAGGCACACACACAAATAATAACTTTAAGAAAAACAAAATTGGTCAACTGAAAAAGACAGAAAAATCCAATGAAGAAAGAAGTTTTCTAAAAATAGAATTGATTTACTCTAAAAAGAAAAAAATACCCAGTGATGAAAAGAGTTTCATGAAAAGTGGATTGACTAAAAGGAAAAGGAGGATAAAATGGCATTCATTCTCCAAAAAAATGAATTGGGCAAATAAAAGCTAAAGACTTAACAAGACATCAAGGAACAAAAGAACAAAATAAAAATAATGAAAAAAATAGGTGAAAATATGAAATATCTCACTGAAAAATCAACTGACCTAGAAAACAGACCCAGGAGAGAAAATTTAAGAATTATTGAACCATCTGAAAGTCATGACCAAAAAATAAAACCAAGGCATCATATTATAATAAAGTATCAAATAAAACTTCCTTAATATTCTTTGAAAAAGAGGATGAAATAGATACTGAAATAATCCACAGATCACCTCCTACAAAAAATCTCCAAATGACAACTCCAAGAAATGTTCTAGTCAAGTTCAAGAGCTCCCAGGTCAAAGAGAAAATACTGCAAACAACCAGGAAGAAACAATTTAAAAGTCATGGAGCCCTAGTCAGGATTATACATGATATGGTAGCTTTCATATTGAAGGATCATAAAGCTTGGAATATGATATTCCAGAAGACAAGGAAACTTTTTTTACAACCAAGAATCCCCTACCCAACAAAACTGACTATATTCTTTAAGGGGAAAATATGGTCATTTAATAAAATAGAATATTTTCAGGCGTTATGGAAGAAAAGACCATAATCAAACAGAAAATTTGATGTCCAAATACAAAATTCAAGAGAAGTATAACAAGGTAAATAAGAAAGAAAAAAAAAAAGTAAGGGCCTTCATAAGGACACATTGTCTATATTCCTATGAAGAAATATTATATTTATAACTCTGAAATTTTTATTATACACAGTTCAGTACTTCTGGTTTAAGATGGCTGCATAGTAGAAGCAAGGCACTTTACTCTCCTTACCAACCCATAGAGCATACCTCCAAAGAACAAAAAACCAAATCCAGATGAAAAAAGGGACCCCACAATAAAGTGTAATATTGAAGGAATGTGGGATTTTGGCACTTCCATGCTACAAGGGGGGAAAATAGCTCACATTAAAAATGTGAGTTGATCAACCCTCCCCCACCCCACCCACTGTACCAGAGTCAGAGGCTGCGCACCAGAGTTAGAGCAAGGGGAGCCTCAAAACCTAGATTCTTGACAGCTAACTGAGACCACCAGGAGCTTATCCCTGAGAGAAGCAAGACTTGAGTCCCCAGGACACTAAAGAGCACAGACCTTGGGTGCAGGAGTGGGGCTGAGAAAGGCAGCAGTCAGTGGAAGCAGTTCAGTGCACTGAGACTCAGGAGAGAATCTCAGGTGGAGGAGCAAGCGTGGGCCAATTTCTGGGCTCTGGGCAGCCAACTAGTATCATGGGGGCTTGACTCTGAAAACAGCTAGACAAGAAACCCCAGGAGGCTGGGGAGCACAGACCTTGGGCACAGGAGTAAAGCTGAGAGACACCAAGGACAGCAGAGGCCTAGCAGACAGTGGAAGCCAGGACATTCACAAAGTAGCATCAGGCAAAACCTTCTCCTTAGCTCCATACAAAGAAAATCTGCCTGCCTTACTCAGACTTCTGGCTGAGAAAGCATAATAATTCCAAGCAAGACCCAAGAAATAACCACCAAAAATACCAAGAAAAAAGCTCTAACACTTGAAAACTGATGCACAGAAAAAAACCAGAAAGCAGAGGACAAAAATTGACATCCAAAGCTTCCCCAAAAAATGAAAACTGGTCACAAGCTCTTGAAGAATACAAATCTGAGATCATGAGAAAGAAGAGACCTGACAAGAAAATAACAGTTGAAAAGGCAGAATTTTGCAATTGGAAATTGAGTTTCAGAAATCAAATGAAATGATAAGCAAATTGAAGACCAGAAATGACCAGCTAGAAGCCATGAAGAGCCAGATAGACAAGATTAAAAAGGAAAACCAAAAGATTATAGTGGAAAACCAGTCTTTAAAGATGAGAATTGGGCAAGTTGAAGGCAATGATCTGGCAAGACAGCAAGAGTTTAAAAAGCAAAGTCAAAAACTGACAAAATAGAAGGAAACATGAAATATCTCAATGAGAAGATAATAGATCAAGACAACAGGTCTAGCATAGACAACTTGAGAATTATTGGTCTTCTGGGAAAAATCAAAGAATGGGAATCTAGATATCATACTATAAGAAATTATCCAACAAAATTGCTTCAATGTCCTTGAACAAGAGGGCAAAATAAACTTTGAAAGGATCCATAGATCACCCTCTACACTAAATCCTATGAAGACAACGCCTAGGAATGTAATAACCAAATTCAAATGCTTCAAAGTTAAAGAGAAAATATTACAAGAAGGCAGAAAGAGACAATTCAGTTATCAAGGAACACCAATCAGGATTACACAGGATCTGACAGCCTCCCCACTACAAGCTGCAAGGCTTGAAACATGATACTCAGAAAGGCTAGAGAATTAGGTCTAAAACCAAGTATCCCCTACCTATCAAAACTAACTATATACTTGCAGGGGAAAGTATGGGCATTCAAAAAGATAGAAGATTTACAAGTATTTACTCAAAGAAGACAGGGATTAAATGGAAAGTTTGATATCCAACCACAAAAACCAAGAGAAACATGAAAAGGTATATAAGAAAGATAGGGGAAAGAAAACTTATCTTTAATTTGCCTTTTTAAAGGGCTTTAATAAGATCAAATTATTTGTATTCCTATATGGAGAAATATTATGAGTAATTCTAAAAAACTGCACTCAGTATTATAGAAATTAGAAGAGTTAGTCATAAGGAGGGGTTGGAGTACTAAATGGTCTAAGATGATATGGGGGGGGGGAGTGGGGAGGAATAGAAAATGGCACCAAGAGAAACTTGAATGAATAAGAAAAATAGGATAATCTATTCCACACAAACAGGGCATGGCAAGGGGTTGGGATGAATACTATTAGAAGAAGGAGAGGTAGAGAGCATTAACAGGAAATACTTAAACCTTAATCTCAGAAGAATTAATCGTGAGAGGGAAGAGTAGATAGATCCTTTGGGATATAATTTTTATCTAACCATATAGATAAATTTAGAAGGGATAAATCATGGGGGCAGTGGGTAGGGGATTTCATAAAGGGAGGGGAAGAAAGGAGGTAAAGAATTCATTAGGCCTTAAAAATAATAAGATGGGAAGGGAGTGTTTGGAAAGAGTAGTAAACCAATGGAGGGGACAAGGGAATGATTTAAATCAAAACACTGGCTTAAAAGAAAATAACATAAGAAGAAAGGTTAGAACTAGGAGAAGATACCAAAATGTTAGGCAATACACAGCTGATAATTATAACCCTGAATGTGAATGGGATGTACTTGCTCATAAAAGAGAAGCAAATATCAGAGTCAATTAGAAAACAAAATCCTACCATGTGTTGTCTAAAAGAAACACACATGAGGCAGGTAGACATACACAGGGTTAAGGTCAATGGATGGAAGAAAATCTTTTGAGTTTCAACTGAGAAAAAGAAGGCAGGAGTGGCAATCATGATTTATGACAAAACCAAAGTAAAAATAGATCTGATTAAAAGAGACAGGAAAGGTATTTACATCCTGATAAAAGGCAGTATAGACAATGAGGAAATAACAGTACTCAACATGTATGCACCAAATGGTATAGCATCCAAATTCCTAAAGGAGAAACTGGCCAAGCTCAAGAAGGAAATAGATAGTAAAATTATACTAGAGGGAGATCTAAATATTCCTCTTTCAGATCTAGATAAATCAAACCAAAAATAAATAAGAAAGAGATAAGAGAGGTGAATGAAATCCTAGAAAAATTAGATTTAATAGATATGTGGAGAAAAATAATTAGGGACACAAAGGAATACATCTTCTTTTCAGCTGCACATGGTACATTCACAAAGATTGGCCATGTACTAGGGCATAGAAGTATAGCAAACAAATGCAAAAGAGCAGAAATAATAAACCTCACCTTTTCAGATCATGATACAATAAAAAAGTAATAATCAGTAAGGGCACATGGACAGGGAAATCAAAAACTAACTGGAAATTAAATAATATGATTCTCCAAAATCAGATAGTTAAAGAACAAATCATAGAAACAATTAATAATTTCATTGAAGAGAATAACAGTGATGAGATGCAACTAAAGCATTACTCAAGGGCAAATTTATATCATTGAGTACATATAATAACAAATTAGAGTGGGCTAAGATCAATGAACAGGGCATGGAAATAAAAAAAAAACTAGAAGGGGAACAAATTAAAAATCCCCACTTAAAAACTAAATTAGATATTATAAAAACCAAAGGAAAAATCAATAAAATTGAAAGTAAAAGAACAATTGAATTAATAAATAAAACTAGAAGCTGGTACTTTGAAAAAATAAATAAAATTGACAAAATACTGGTCAATCTAATTTTAAAAAGGAAGAAGAAAACCAAATTATCAGTAACAAAGATGAAAAAGGAGACCTCACCTCTAATAAAGAGGAAATTAAGGGAATCATTAAAAACTATTTTGCCCAATTATATGACAATAAATATAACAATCTGGGTGATATGGATGAATATTTACAAAAAATATAAAGTGTCTAGACTAACAGCAAAAGAAATAAAATACTGAAATAATCCCATATCAGAAAAAGAAATTTAACCAGCCATCAAAAAGCTATCTAAGGAAAAATCCCCAGGGCCAGATGGATTCACAAGCTAATTCTATCAAAATTTCAAAGAAAAACTAATTACAATACTATGCAAACTATATGATACAATAAGCAAAGAAGGAGTTCTAACAAACTCCTTTTATGACACAAATATTATACTGATTCCAGAGTCAGAAAAACAGAGAAAGAAAACTACAAACTAATCTCACTAATTAACATAGATGCAAAAATCTTAAACAGAATATTAGCAAAAAGACTCCAGCAAGTGATCACAAGGGTTATTCATTATGATCAGGTTGAATTTATACCAGGAATGCAAGGATGGTTCAACATCAGGAAAACCATTCACATAATTGACCATATCAAAAAACAAACCAACAAAAGTCACATGATTATCTCAATAGATGCTGAAAAAGCCCTTGATAAAATACAACACCCATTCCTACTGAAAACACTATAAAGTTTAGGAATAGAAGCACCTTTTCTAAAAATAATAAATAGTATATGTATAAAATCATGAACAAACATCATCTGCAATGGGAATAAATTAGAAGCATTCCCAATAAGATAAGCAGTGAAACAAGAATGCCCATTGTCACCTCTATTATTTAACATTGTATTAGAAACACTAGCAGTAGTAACTCGAGGAGAAAAAGAAATTGAAAGTATTAAAACAGGCAATTATGAGCTGAAGTTATCACTCTTTGCAGATGATATGATGGTCTACTTAAAAAATCCTAGAGAATCAACTAAAAAGTTAATGGAAATAATCAACAACTTTAGCAAAGTTGCAGGATAAAAAGAAACATACATAAATTATCAGCATTTTTATGTATTTCCAACCCATTGCAGCAGGAAGAGTTAGAAAGAGAAATTCCATTTAAAATCACCCTAGACAATATAAAATACTGAGGAATCTATTTGCCAAGACAAATGCAGGAATTATAGGAACACAACTATGAAAGCCTTTCCACACAATTAAAACTAGATCTAAACAATTGGAAAAATATTGAGTTCTCATGGGTAAGATGAGCTAACATAATAAAAATGACCAACCTACCGAAATTAATTTACCTATTTAGTGCTATACCTATCAAACTACCAAAAAACTTTTTTACTGGATTAGAAAAAAAAACTATAATAAAGGTCATTTGGAAATAAACAAAAGACCAAGAATATCTAGGGAAATAATGAAAAAAATATGAAGGAAAGTACCAGATTTTAAACTGTACTATAAAGCAGTAATCATCAAAACAATATGGTACTGGAAAAGAGACAGAAGGGAGGATCAGTGGAATAGACTAGAGGTAAGCTATCTCAGCCAGACAGTCTTCAATGAACACAAAGAACTCAGCTTTTGGGACAAAAAAGCACTATTTGACAAACCTGCTGGGTAAGTTGGAAAACAATATGGGAGACAATGGGCTTGGATCAACATCTCACACCCTCTACCACCATAAACGCAGAATGAGTGAATGACTTGAATATAAAGAAGAAAACTCTAGGTAAATTGGGTGAGTACAGAATAGTATACTTGTCAGATGTATGAGAAGGGAAAGATGTGAAAACCAAGCAAGAGTTAGAAAAAAATCACAAAATGTAAAATGAATAATTTTGACTAAATTAAACTAAAAAGTTTTTGTACAGACAAAACCAATGCTACTAAAATTAGAAGGGAAGCAACAAACTGTGAAAAAATCTTCATAACAAAAAACTCAGACAAAGGTCTAATTACTCAAATATACAAGGAGCTAAGTCAATTGTCCAAAAAATCAAGTCATCCCCCATTCAGTAAGAGGGCAATGGATATTAATAGGCAATTTTCATATAAAGAAATCAAAACTATCAATAAGCACATGAGAAAGTGTTCTAAATCTCTAATAATTAGAGAAATGCAAATCAGAAAAACTCTGAGGTATCACCTCACACCTAGCAGATTGGCTAAAATGACAACAAGGGAGAGTAATGAATTATGGAGGGGTTGTGGCAAAATTGGGGTATTAATGTATTGCTGGTGGAGTTGTGAACTGTTTCAACCGTTTTGATTTGCAATTTGAAACTATGCTCAAAGGACTTTAAAAGACTATCTGCTTTTGATCCAGCTATAGTAATGCTTGGATTATATTTTTTATTTCTAAGCTAAGTTATGGAGTCTTGCATTCTTGCAAAGGGTTCCTGTTCTGAACCTGGGGTTCACCTCAATCCCACCCCCACAACACTAGGTCTGCATCTCAAAGATATTTTTTAGAAAAGGAGGAAAGACCTAGTTGTATGCAAATATTTATAGAAATCCTTTTTGTGGTGGTAAAGAATTGGAATTTAAAGGTATGTTCATTAGTTGGGGAATGGGCTATATTTTATAGTGAGGGTGGAATATTATTGTGCTATAAGGAATAATGAACAAGATTTCAGAAAGAGCTGGAAAGTTCCACATGAACTGATGCTAAGTGAAATAAACAGAACCAGGAGAACATTGTACACATCAGCCATATTTTGGGATGATCCACTGTGAAAGACTTCACTACTCGCAGCAATGCAATGATCGGGACAATTCTGAGGGTCTTATGACCAAGAATGTTATCCACTTCCAGAAAATGGACTATGGCAGTCAGAAAGTAGGTCAAAACAGACTATTTTTAAATTTTACTCTATTTGGATTTTAATTTGAGGGCTTTGGTTTTATAGAATTATTCTCTTTAAATATTAATAATATAGAAATATGTTTTGCATGATGGCAGTATATAGTCCAAATCAGATTGCTTGCCATCTCTGTGAGGGTAAGGGAAAGAAGGGAGATAATTTGAACCATATAACTTCAGAAAACCTATGTGGAAACTTGTTATTACTTGTAATTTGTGAAATAAAATACCTTTATTAAACATAAATTATGGTCACAATACATATAAATATTTAGATAACTGGCAAAATTTAGCTAAATCTTGGCTAAAAAGCCCTAGATATTTTTGGCAAAAAGGTGGTTCAGTTTAATCTGAATTTGCAGTTTCTGATATTCATATGTATATGTGTGTTTGGTTGTGTGTATATACATGGATTAACTAAGCTGCCAACTTCCATTTTTATCCTGTGAGAAGTAGGAGAGGGGATGGCGTGGCACAGAAGAGCATGCAAAAAAAACCAGTGAGAATCAGTATAAGTAGTTAGCTCAAGCTTTGATTGGAAGTTGATCTCGAGTGTTAGAGTCTAGATTGAATTGAACCCTGATATTAAAATGTTTAAATGATACTTAAATTGTTGAGAACTGCTGTGCACCGATTCGAATAGAGAAAAGTTCCCCATAACCTGAAATATGTCTAACTTGAGATTTGTGTGATAAAAGTTTGTAAAAATCTTCTGCTTGTTGAAGCTTAAAAACCTGAGTTCTGGGTTTCGTTTATATTATATCTCTTAGATGAAGATGTATGTATAACAACCTTAGATGCCTTCAATTTAAATGTTAGCTACTAATGTTTGAAATTGTAACAACTGTGGATTCCCCAAAGCAGGGAATATGGAACTTGTGATCCAAGTACCAGAATCTATAGCAGAAGTTAAGAGAATGGACTTGAGTTTACATTTTATATTCATTACTTTATATTTCAGTGTTTTCAAGCTGAGGGGGGAAACCCCTGCATAACTACCAAAATAGTTATTAATAGATCATGTATAAAATAGAATCAGGACAAGGGAGAGAGTGTTCATTGACCACCACACATGACACTGAATGAGGCTCTGGGAATGGTGTTATTTAGAATTTCTGGGATTCTATTTAGAAGTATTAAGCCTCAAGATATGTAGATATATGACAAACTTCCTGTGGACATGTGGGGAACTTTGAGACTATATTTTCCATGATCCAATGGGTTTCCAGTTTTGGATGCAATGACGTCAACCAATGTAGAGCATGACTTAAATGGGGAGATGAGGCTTTGACTGGTCTCTTTTTGTACGAGGCAGCCAGGTGGAGGGAAGAAAATGCCAGGAGGTTTGAAATAGATTTTATCAGGTGAGTGGTCTCATATATTTTACCAACATGGCCATTGTAATTAAAGTATTACTTTTCCTCATAATATCAGCCTTTATCATTTTTAATCATTACAGAATACTGTCTCTGGAAAGATACCAATACTAGGAATTTCTGCCCAGCAGAATTCAGAAAACCAACAATATTGGCTACAAAGAGACTTGGAAAAGAGGTTGTAGTCAGAGGCTAGAATACCTGAGTAAGGACTAGATACAGTAAGAGAAACTTAGAAGACAAAAAGGTACTTACTACTTTCTAGAGTGCTCAATGGGTGCTTGAGAGTTTGTTGTTCCGTTTGGGACAAAAGTCTACCTAGGCTGTAAAGGGAACCTTTTAGAGACCAAGTTCCCAAACAGGTACCCTCATGTACTGCATGTGAGCCCAAACCCCTTATCCCAGACAGGGGAGGGAAGAATCACTACCACTGGGTTGCTGGGGAAAGGAGTGGGTCATGTGAGAAATGTCCTCAGGCCTGTGGAGAGGAGGGAAGTGAGCAGCCCCCTTTACTATAGGTTCTCCAGCAGGAATCTAGGGTTTCTTGAAGGCAAGTTATCAGGGACAAGGATCAATTTGGAGTTTTAAAAAACAGGGTTGACAGTGTTTTCTTTATGGTTTCAGGCATAGTGAATGTGGAAAACATTATATATAATGCTGTTGACTTTGGGAATGATACCTGTAATGCAATGCACTTTTTTCCTATGGACTAACTCCTCTTTTGATCTCAATGCTGAGTTTTTTTTTAAAGCTATTATTTATTTGTCTAGAAAGCACAGTGCTCTTTTTCTGATTAATGGGTATATGTTCTGGAATATAAAAATTAATCTGAGTTTGGTAAACTGTAAATTCCACTACTTGTTGTAAATGGAGAAGTTCTGCAAGAACTAGGAAAGGAAATGCTTTGTCACTAATGAGAAAAACCTTGAGTTTTAACTGAAAATGTCCAGGTTCTTCTTGTAAGCAGATTCTACTCGAGGGAATATAAGAGAGATTTGGGTTGTAACTAATGCAAATGCTACCTTTCTAAGAGGCACAGGTAAGACTGGAGTATAAAGATAAGAAACAAACAAAAACTGCTCCAAAAAGTGTTTTCAGGACCTTCCCGTTAAGTTTCTGTTCTTCCTGAATTACCATTAGAAGTTACAAAGAGGATCATTCAAAACTCTTGGAGCCACAACCATCACACATCCCAATCATTTCCCAGGGAGCCAACCTTTAAACCAAGTAGAATTTGGAGATGGATGACATAAAGAAGATAAGTATGCAAGGACACCTTGCCGGCAAATGAAAATGTCAAGTCTTAGACTCCTGAACTGCACTATCTATCCTTCTTGTCATCATTACTTTGTCCATTAGATTTCCCTCAGAACATGTTTAGGCTAGCTATAGATGCTTCTGCTGTTTTTCTTTGTGTGTGATCTTCTCCCTTGAGAGTTCTCTTGGTAGCCTATACTGAGCAGTCTCTTAATAATTTAAACTGAGAACTAGAAATGTCAGAAAATGAAGAAATTCATTCTTCCATCTAACTAGAATAGTATAGTATCAAACCAGTTATATTTTATTTTGTGAGGACTAATATAACTTAATAGTTTTCTAGGTTTTGAAAATTATCATGTTATATTCATTATCTCTGTAGAAAACCAGAATGTGATTATTATTTTTTCAATCTGATATCTGAAGATTATGGGAAAAGTAGTAGAGTTTTAACATTTCAGGTCTTAGGAAGAAATGAGAATTTTGAATTTTATTTTTTTGAGGATTTTGTGTCATTTATTTGGAAACTAACATTTTCATGTAAATAATCTCAAGATTCAGGTGTTATAATGTGTACCTGATATGTGCTTTAGCAAAAAAACAAAATGAAAAGAAAACCCAAAAAAACAATTATCAGTTCTTTTGAGAATCTTGTCATAGATTTCACATTTTCCTTTTCAACAGGGAAGTTGTTCTGAGAATCCACATATTCAAAAAGAGACTTCCTAGCAGAGTATTAATCACTGAAGTCTACTTTAGACCCCAAGAACATGATGGATTGTGGGAAATGGCATATTCTTTTTCTTTTGTAAAACCCTTTTGCCTAAAGGAGAGTACCTCCTTAAAGCTAATTGTCAATGGCCTTTTCCTTTTTAAGGCAAAGCTAATGGGGAGTGCTTATATCTCTTCTACCTTGGTTGAACAGAGAACCACTCTTGAGCTCTCCTGTACACTGCCTTTTGTTCCTTGCTATGATCAATGGCAGAATCACTTTGGCCAAAGGTAAATGACAACTTCATCTGCAACAAATCCTCAGGTTGACCCTTTTCCCAGATCAAGCACTAAATCCTTGAGTATCTGCTAATCACTCAAGCCAAAACTCAGCTGGGAACAGTCAAAACCTTAAGCAGATATTTTTCAAATTCCAGTAAATTCAGTTAACCATATTAATGCCTTTACTTTCCATATAAATTCTTCATTTTGTATAGTTTATTGAAAGTACCAGTACTGTGGTTTTGTGTCACTTCCCAGATTATAATCCCCTTGCCCTGATTAAAGACTCTTATTATAACTACTTTAGAAGTTCTTATTTATTTATAGGTTGACAGAAGTGTGGTGTCATTGGTATAGTGTGCTTCTAGTGAGGCGATAACTATTCCACGGAAGATTGGAACATTATTTCTATTTTAAAGGATAAGGTAGAGTTAGACTTGACCCTGTTTTCTTAAGTGAGGACAGATCTAAATACACTATTGTAACATGGAAAATGGCAGGGTGGAATTCCTGCAAGATACAGGGTCTACCCTGCCATTTTCCATGTTACAGCTATGCCAGTGATGGGCAAACTATGGCCCATGGGCCAGATGGGGCTCCTTGAAATGTTCTATCCAGCCACGCTACATTATTCCTAATCCGACTAATACAACAAGTAGGATACAATACAAGATAACTTCAAAAGAGTTGCCTTAGAAACAGACTGACAGATGAGCATTTCCTTTCCTTTGGCCCTCTCTTTAAAAAGTTTGCCCATCAATGCGCTATACCGTGATGACTGTCAAAAGTTCACATTGCTAATAGATTTTGTTTATATTCATGCAAAGTTTCAAATTTTCAACATTCTCTAGTATAGACTGATTCAATTAAAATATAATTGGGAAAAGTTTAACAATAAAAATATAATATAATATAGATAATATTAAGTTTTGGTTTTATAAATCAATATGAGTAGGGATCTGTTTCTAATTGATACGAAGAATTTAATTGTTCAAGATTTAGAGATAGAGATGATATATAATGCATTCATTTCATTTACAGAAGAGGAAAGCAAAATACTGAGAACTGGTAAATGGCAGAGTTAGGATTCAATCTCCATTCCTGTTCTTCTAAACATAGCACTTCCATTGCCTTCCATAGCCACTCTACTACATTATATATTTAAAATATTTTACTTTGTAATATCATTTTGCATCAAACATCAAGACTCAATCAATCTGATTAAGGCCAAAGGTGCCTGACCTGGCCAGGGTGCCACAGAGAGGGAAACCTCTCCAGCAGACAGTCTCAACCTGATTGCCCTTTGATTGACAAACCTGATTATCAGTAGTTTAGTAAAGTTTTTCCAACACCTCTTTCCTTCAACCCTGTTCCTTTTCCTGAGTTGTTATAATTAAATCTTAAAGTCTACTTAGGTGAAAGTCATTATTATACTAAGGATCAATAATCTTATCCTTGAGTCTGAGGGAAGGGATTGCTCAAGCAAAGTCAAATCACAGCCATCAGCATTATCCATTAGTCTATAGTTTTATCCATCAATTTAAATCCAGGATGAGCAGTCAGAGAAGCTGTGTGATCTACTTCACAGCTTCTCAGCTTCTCACAGTACTTTGTGGGACCTGGTATTCACCTAGGCTTCCCACCTTCACTCAGCTCAGGTCCTTGTACCACCAGAGGACCTTGGCCATCTCTCCATCAGGTCCTATCCAATGTCTCCATACCACCTATGACAACTTCCTTACTATTCTCAACTTAAATAATGTTCTAATGCTTTTTTATTGGAATGCAAGTGATTTTGTGCTAAAATATTCAAGATATCAAACATCTTTTTATTAAAAATCACTAAAAAAATTGTGTTATTTGAATGGTAGCTGCTGTGGCAGCTTTGGAAACCAGTATAGCTAAGACAAGGGAAACTCATTCCTCAAAGTTAGCTAACAAAACACAATAGATAGGGGAGAGGAGGTGACTCATCAGTTCTACCAAGTGTATAAGGGGATCACAGAATCAAAGGATTTAGAACTATAAATGATGTCAGAGATAACTAATCCAACCCTTTATTTTATGGATGATGAATCAGAGCATGGGAGGAGAAATAACTTATCTCATGAATCAAGATATTTTCAGAGATATCTCCTGTTGTAAGCTATGAAGTCAGAACTTAAGCCCATTTCTCTGAAATCCAAATACACTGTTCTTTCTCCTATAATCCTATACATCAGTGGAAGGAGTGCACATGCTGATGAAAAGCAGCTCATTTGGAATATGTTAACAAATCTTAAAATATATAAGTGAAGTAATAAACTTTCAGTATGAGTTATAATTTTATATTATAGATAATGGTCTTTGTCAAGAAGATTCCACTAAAATCAAAAACATTTAATAAGTACATTTAATTTTACACATAATAATAATATGTGTAAAATACTGTGCCAAGAACTGGAGATACAAATAAGAAAAAAAGACATAGTAAATACATTCAAGAAGTTTATAATCTAATGGGGGGAGACTAGATACAAAAAGAACATGAAATGAGGACTATTTCCAAATTGAGTGCCTCCATCTTAGGTGATCTAGAAATCTGCCAAATCCTACTATACAAAAAATATTATATAAATTAGTAGAAGAGCTAAGATTTATTTTTCTAATGTATTGTTCTTACTCAAAATACCTAAATGATTATTTTCTTAATTGTTCAGTTAAAAGAGTTTTTATAAGGAAATTTTCCCAAAGGATAAATTTAGAGACAACTGGCATTTCCAACATATTGCATAAATGTTATATATATGCATATATATGTACATATATGTACATATATGTACATATATGTAATATGGATTGGTTTTTTTGCCATTAACTAATCCACTTCTTTTCACATTTTTTAAACCTTACATTTCATCTTAGAATCAATACTATGCATTAGTTCTAAGGCAAAAGAGTGGTAAGGGCTAGGCAATGGAAGTAAAGGGACTTGTCCAGAGTCACACAACTAGGAAGTGTCTGAGATCATGACCTCCCATCTCTGAGCCTGGCTCTCAATCCACTGAGCCAATTAGCTATCCCCCAATAATTTGCTTTTGCATGCATCCTTGGTGATTGGAAAGGAACAATAATTAAATGATATTCCACTTTTCACAAAGGTGTGACAGAGATATGACTTCATGATACTTCTTTGTCTTCTATGTCAAAGCTGAAGACTTGACAAGACAATAAAAAGGTATGGTAAAATTAAAATTCTCTGAGGACAGTATCTTACTTTATAATTAGTTATCAAATAATTAAAAGAATGGATAGAAGAAAAAAAATGTACGAACCATATGTGGCTGGCTATTCCCTGTGCAAGTTTCCCTGCCTAACAGCCTTTCCCAAACTCGCTGTGAAGCCCTGACACTGTGACTCCAGGGCCAAAAAAAAAGAGATTTCCTTTCCTGGCCAAAACTTCTAAATTCAGGGACATTACTTTCCTGAGTCTTTCAGATTTGCAGACTTGAACTCAATACAGGTCAGAGGTCATTCTTCTTGATACCAAGAAACATGGGGGATGAGAGGCAAGAGTCTTCTGGATGCCAAGCTTCTGGAGTCCTCTCTGAAAATGTTCATCTGTCCCCTTTATCCAGATAAGTCCCAAGTCTTGTCCTTAATTCAATTAAAGTGTGCAGTTGAATGGAAACCTCAGAAAATGGTTAATTATGAAACTTTCTTTTTAAAAAGGAAAAAAAGAGGACAGATTAGTGTTAAATTCTCAAAGGCACTTAGGAATATCAGTGCTGCTTATTTCTTTACTGATAGAACTATGTTCTTGCATTTTTAGTCTTTTTGTTATTATTACCTTAAAATTTTTTCCTATTTATTCCTATAATTTTCTTTAAAACATACAAAACTTGCAGAGTGCTTTTTCTGTTAAATTTCACTTGATACTTAATAAATGCTACCTTAAATTATTATTTGTCCTTTTTGCATATAGTTTCTCCCTATCAATATCATGAGTCTTTAGTCAGGGACTGTTACAAAGGAGGGAAAGTGTGAAGCAAAAACAAGGGGCCTTGACCAAGCTAGTTGCTATCCTAGGTCGGAGTCATTATTTTATTCTATTATACCATTCAGAAGCTGTCATCTCTAGAAAAGGAAAGTCTGAGGAAATGAATGGATTCACAAGGAGAGAACAGTATTCAATAAGAAAATTCAAATTTCATTTTCCTTCCTTTGTATGTCTCTGAACCAAGTGCTAGGAATGCAGAATGGTGTAATACATATCCCTTGATTTCTAAAGACTCTGTTCAGGGTCAAGATTAAGCTAAGGCTCTGCCCAAGGGATGCCTAACCAAAGTTTGGGGGAACCTTGTCTCTAGCCAAAGTCTGTGAAAACCTAATTGAGATGACTTAAGTTTTTCTAGTCAAAATTGCTAGGCAGCTGGGACCATGGAACAGCTGGTATTCATAGTCCTGACCTCTAACAATGAAATAATAGAAGGGAATTGAGAACTATCAATTCAGCTCCTCATTAAAATGTCTACCAATCAGAGTTACCTTATGTTTGCCGGAGGACGTCCAAATAAGTTATTCTCAGGCCAATCAGAATACACACTTAGGTTTCAAAAGAAAATACCATCTTCAAATGTTGGTTAAAAATTTCTTGCATTGTTTATTTTGATTTGCATGTGGTCGGGCCATTCACCAAGGATTTTCTCCAATTTTCAATTAACTAACTTTGATCACTATAATATTAGATTCAAAATACTGGCTAAATTGCATTAACTTATTTTTTAATAATAAAGATGCTTTCAATTTTAAAAGATCAAAATAAATTTGCCAAAAAAATATAATGATTATCCTGCAGTTTGTCTAGATCAGTGATTCCCAAAGTGGGTGCCACCACCCCATGGTGGGTGCTGCAGCAATCCAGGGGCGGGCGGTGATAGTATGTGACAGGGGGCACTTAGTATTATTTTTTTCTGGAAAGGGGGTGGTAGGCCAAAAAAGTTTGGGAACCACTGGTCTAGATCATAAGATGTTTAATAATAAATATTACATCTAATGAGTCTAGCAAATTTACAAGATGGACATTTATCAGCTTCTGATATTTTCCCCAATTCCTTAAATCACATTCCAAATTATTTTTAAATAGTATATTATTCAACTTTTTTATTTAGAATTTTTAATAGTGACACAAAATGAGTATATATATTGAAATTAAAATGTAATTCAGATACTTTCACATCCATTACACTTGTTGAATATTAATATAAATTGTTAACCACTCAAAACTTCATAAACTAGCTCAATGTTGAATAAAATTTTATGAAATAGATAAAATTTAGTTCACAGAAAGAAACATTTGGAAGAGGAAGCCCATCCCTACAGACCTAAAGAATCAAAACATCAAATTTTACCTTTTGTAGTAACTTTTATAAGAGAGGAAAGGGTGATGCTTCTTCTGAAAATAGAAGCTTACTTGTTTCTTGTATCTGAATTCAGAGATAGGATACCCCTGTAGAAAAGTGTTGTTCAAGGACATCTTTACAATAAGTTACCTGTCTTAGCCAAGTCAAACTAAATAAAGGATTTGAAACTACATGGTGTAATACCTTTCAAAACATTTATTTTATGGTTAGAAATAATAATCATTGCTTTGAAATTAAAAAAAACAACAACATAAAATTCAACTTTTCTTGCCCTGGTGCTTTTCTTAGACTTTGACACCAAGATTACACTTTCTGTATTACCCTGGGAACAGAGCCATGTAGCCCACTGAGAAATGTCACCTCAGTAGTGACAGTCTCTCACTCTAATGGATACAAGCCAAATGGATGTGCAGGAGTGACAATAAGAACTGAACACGCCAGCTTACAGAGACTTTCTTCTAACTTAGTCTGCAGACATTTAACTCTTTGTAGAAAAAACAGTATACACTTAGCTACACATGTTTAGAATTGATTTTAGCAGCAGGTCTTAACTAAAATTCACTCTCCTACTGTCATCTCTTCGTAGGAAGCCACTTTTTAAAGTGTTGATTAAATGGTCTGGAAATTATTTGTTAGCAATAGCTCATCCATTACATAAGTGAAGCAGTTTCAGCAAAGGCAGCACTCATATGGGAAAAAATGTCATGCCAAACAGATTGACAAGACTTAAAACTTGCTTCTCAACTGAGAAAGAGATATGCAGTATGGATTGAAGGATGTATAGAATACTAGAATGGCTGGTGAACCAGAGATCATCTATTTCAACCCTTTTATTTTATGGACAAGGAAATAGAATTCTGGAAAAGAAATATGAATTGCTCAGGCAAAAAGGTTTTCTGAGTCTGAATTCAGGGTTATTTCTTCTTTGTTACACTGCCTCTACAATTGCTTTGATTGCTTAGAAAGCAGTACAATTCTACTGGTTTTATAATTTTACCAGCAATTTATGAATTTGTGATTTTCTTTAACTCAACTTCCTTATATTTTGTGGTTTCTAATTATTTTGGCAAATTTTTAAAGAGATATCTTATTCTCACTAGTATCTCCTTTTTTAAAATTTAAACTCTTTTTATCAGTATTATGGTTGACTTTTTTCAAGTTATAATTCATACTTCCTCTGTGTAAATTACCTTTTTGTAATATTTTAACATTTGTACATCAGTAACTAGTAGTTACATTTAATGTTTTACAATTATTTTAGAATTTTAGATGACGAGTTTTACCTATCATATCTGCCAATAATATATTTCTCCAAAGGAGTTAGTCATCTTTTAGGGATAATTAGACATATATGGGTTACTACAGTATAACTTTCTATACAGTAGAAAATTTTGGAATACTAAGAATTCATATGTCTACAAACTCAAGAAATGGCAAATATAAGAATTTAGAGAATCATGGTAATATAATTATGAGTGAAGCAAATAATAAATAATAAATATCATTAGGATAATAACATAAATTAATTTATTTAAAAATAAAAGAAAAATAATAATCCTTAATTTTACTAAGAATCATTTTGAAAAAAGAGGAATAAATGCATCTACCTCTTTAAAATAAATATATAAGTTAATAAATTAAAGTATTTTAGTGATACATGCAGGATATTTCATGATCTCTCAGACTGGATTGTTGTGTTGATTAGTTTTGTAGAATTATTTTAACCCTTCTCCTTCTTTATTCTTTACAATAAAGGAGGATAGTTCCCTGCATAGGAAGGGGGTTTATATATACTTAGAAATAAAGATGATATAAAATCCAAAGGTATCAAAATTTAAAATGAATTACAATTGCAGATAGTATATATTTACTTTTCAACAAGAATGTATTGTTATGTATTTTATATATAGTGTATTGCTATATGATTAGTGATATAAGGGTGCAAAAAATGTCCTCAAAGACCTAACACTTCACTTATGTTCCCTAATTTCTTGGAACATACTGATTAAGACATAATACATATCTTTATTATCACATGACTCACTGAAATACATTAAGAATATAAGGTTCCATTGCCTTTGTGGTTTGTTACTGTTACTATGCATAAAGTAAATTGATCCCATACTCTATGTGTATATTCTATATCAACTTTTCAGAAGTGTAGCTTCCTCTCTGACCATACATACTTTTACTCTCTGGGCTTAGATTCAGAAGAGATTCAATCTCTTTTGTCCACCACTCTCCTCTGATATCTTTACATACTTCTGTAGAGTTGAGGATGAGAGGGGGAAAACAGTTTATTTACCCTCACCCAATATAGCTACAAAAATTCTAATGAGTGATCCAGTGGCAATGAGATAGATGAACCTAGCTTCTTTTCTCAGCAAAATTTAAGAGCTTTAAGTAATGCAGATCATTAATACTAGTTATAAATTTAAAAATAGCTTGTATCTCTAAGTCAGACATGGCCAAAGACTAGAGCTTTTACATTTTTTTTTAATTTCTAAGGAAATCTCAGTAAATCACAGTGTTTCCTTTGAACCTCTTCAAACCAAAAAGAAACAAATTATAGTACCATATAGTTTTTGTTTGAAGAGAAACATCTCATTATCACCATCATTATCATCATCACCAGTTTTAAACATAATAATTCATTTTTTAAAATTCAAAGACATTTTATTTTTCCCGATTACATGTAATAACAATATTTGACATACATTTTCTGAAATTATAAGACCAAAATTGTCTCACTTGCTCCCCAGCTCCCTCTCAGAGATGGTAAGCAATTTGATCTGTATTATACATGTTACCATGCAAAACATACTATCATATTAGTCATTATTGTAAGAGAATATTCATATAAAACCAAAACCCTCAAAGAAACTAGCAAATAAACTAATCTGAAAGAGTATGCTTTCATCTGGATTTGACTCCAAAAATTCTTTATCTGGTGGTAGATGGCATTCTTTGTCTTAAGTCTTTCAGAACTCTCCCAGATGATATTTTTGAGAGTACCTAAACCTTGCATAGTTGATCATCACAAAATATTTCTATTTCTGTATACACTGCTTTCCTCATTCTGCTTATTTTACTTTGCATTAATTCATGTACATCTTAAGGAAACCATTTGTAATGGAAATCAAACAATGAACAAAGATGGAGAGTAGAAGGGGAAAATTAGAAACTTTATGTTCCTTAGATATTCAGAAATGGAAAAGTCAATTCATTTACCTGCCCCCCCCCCAAAAAAAATAAAATCTTCATTATTAGAAGCTTAGACCATAGAGGATAAGGTTATTGTAGTCAGGTTAAAACTTTATATCTTTTCTGTCACCATCAATGCCTTTCTTTCCTTTCTCTTCAAGTGCCTGAGGGGATGTTATGTATACTATCTCTTCAGGATCTCTCCACACTTAATCACAGCTGCTACCCTGCTTGATGTCTAGGAATACTCAAGATTTGGGTGTGTGGAGAAATACAAACCCAAGATTCTCAACAAAGGTTTAGACTACTACTGTTCATAGAAGAATTCATTTAAAATTGATTACATTTTCATATATTAGAATCATTCAAAATTCCTTCATAACATTAATGATTTCATAATTATCATTAAAAAGGAAACAGGGAGAGATATACTAACAAAACTGATCTGAATGTCCTATTTAGAGTTCACAGTAGGGAGGAATTACCTGTGGTTGATGGGTCTTCATCACAATCCTGTTGATAGAAGATATTGTAAGTATTTAATCAAGCTCTAGAATTATAGGGTCTCCTCGTTGATATCCATTAATTTATAAAAGTGATTTCCCTAATAATCATTTTAAGACAAATTCATATGTAAAAAGAATACCATTTGGCTAATTTGCAACATGTCCTTGTCTGAGAAATCAATAATCTTAAGATTATACATTTTTTTTAATTTAAGGAACTAAGGAACCATTTAATTTAAATCTAATAAGTTATAGAATCAGTTTTTGATCTAAGTCTTCTTACTTCCTAATTCCTGTGTCTCCCTTATTAAGAGGCATTACAGATGTACTATATGGAAGAGGACATATAGGATTACATTTTAGAAAAGTTAATTACCTAACTTTTGCTTTGGTAACATTATTTCCAAAGGGACAAAAGCACCTTCCACTCCCTATCAAATTGTCCTAGATATAAATTCTTCTATCATATATTATTCTTCCCCCAATATTCCTAGGAAATACTTAGTATTACAACAATTTTATGGTAATTTAAATTATATTTTAGTTAATATATAATTTGTTTCCAAAGTTCCACTTGAGTATTTTTTTCTAATTGGAAATCACTCAAAGTAAAGTCTTTAAATACTTGAAAGTTGTTCCAGATTATTTTTTATGAGAATCATCAGTTATCGTGTATTGTGCATGTTTTGGAAATATAAGGATTTGGAGGAGTCATATTTATTTACTTTCCATCTTTATTCAGTTTTGTTGTAATTTAATTATGAAGACCATAACTGACAGGTAAGGCTAAGGATAAAAATTGTGTATCGTATGATCTTCTCAAGTCAACATAGGTAATAATGAGTGGTTTCCTAAGCACATATGAGATATCTAAACTTCCAGTTCTTGGATAAAATTAACATGGATGATATTTTTTAAGAATCAAATCTAGTTCATATTCTCAAAAGTAGGAATCAACCTTGTTAAAAAAAAACACTGTAATTCCTACTAGAGAAAATTAAGATAATCAGAGGGATTGGTCAAGAAAAAGTAGATTGTTGTGTCATGCTTGCATATACTCATATAATAAATATTTCTGACATTTTCATAATCATTTTTAGATTCACAATGTACTCTGAAAACATTTTGTTGAATCCTCAGAATAATCATAAGTATTATCATCTCTATTTTATACATAAGGAAGCCAAAGGTAAATATATATATATATATGTATTTGTATATACATATATATATATATATATATATATATTTCAGTGATTTGATCAATCATCAAGATCATATACAACAAAGGATTTAAGCCTAGGTCTCATTGGACTCTAATTCCAACACTTATTCCAGTATATTGTGTTGACTTTTGATGTGTTAAGAGTGTGGGATCTAGGATAATGATTAAGTATCTACACACACACACACACACACACACACACACACACACCTTAGATTGAAGGGTTAGTATGTATTTTAAACTTTCAAATGGTCTAAATCCAAAAAATTGATTTTATATATATATAT